>NC_059430.1:61491275-61830561 GCF_021028975.2 Sphaerodactylus townsendi | reverse complement strand
CCTATTCAAGTCAAGGGCTACCAATTAATATACATTATTTAAAACAAACTTTAATCATATAGGATAAATCAATGCTTTTGGCCTCAATTATTTTTAACAGGGCCTCCTTGAGGGCACTGCAGTAATATCAAAGATGATAGCACCACAAAGGATGTCATCTACAGAGATGGGGATCACCTCTATCTGATAATCTTCTGTCCTCAGCAGACTGAAATCTGAGCCCACAGAGGAGGAAGAATGCCAAGTCTGTATAGACAGAAGTTAGTTCCCACCCTATCACTAGTCTCCACTTAATTAATGTATTTTTCATAAATACAACCCCGATCTCTCCTCAGCATGTAGATTTTCTTCCACTTGGTAACCTACTTCAAATAGTACTCAGAAAGTGTCAGTGATTTATCAATATTAATAGAGGTGCTTACAAAGGTTTTAAAAAAAAAAAAAAAAAAACCTCCCTCATAATCCTGGCTCACACATATCCTTCAAAGAATAAGTTTACAAAAGAATCAAGGTTTGTATCAGTGCACACATAATGCAAAATCACAAATATCAGGAAGGGAAGAATGGTGAAAATAGCTCTAGATGAGATACTAAGGAGAGAGAACACATATTCACAGGGCTGTCTGCCAATTTGTGGGCTAAGACTGGGTCAGAAAAGAGAATGTATTTGTTGCCTGACAGAAACTTTGGCATTACTGGATCAAATCCTAGCTCCTATTCACTAGCTGTACTTCCATTCATGTGCAGACATGTGGTTTCTATCAATTATCCTTCACCACCAAATCCCAAAGAATCCTAATTTCAACCCCCCCAGGGGCGCCCCCCCCAATTTGATCATGTGGGAGGCACAGAAAAGCTTGGGCTAGTTTGTATTTTTCAAAATATTTTAGTGTTTTTACTTTGTCGGCCAGCAGGGGGCAGAGTTTTAAGGCTATCCTCAAGTGACACTCCTGATGATACCACCCAGGTTTGGTGAAGTTTGGTTTGGGGGATCCAAAGTTATGGACCCCCAAAGGGGGTGATCCTATCCTCCATTGTTTCCAATGGGAGCTAATAGTAGCTGGGGCTACCCTTTTGAGGGTCCTTAACTTTAGACCGCCTGAACCAAACTTCACCAAACCTGAGTGGTATCATCAGGACAGTCTCCCAGGTTTGGTGAAGTTTGGTTTGGGGGTCCAAAGTTATGAACTTCTCTCTGTGATACACCTCTGAAGATTCCAGTCACAGATGCAGGCGAAACTTTAGGAACAAGATCTACCAGACCACAGCCACGCAGCCCGGAAAACCCACAACAACCAACATTGAAAGTGATGCTGTTTGGGGTTGGGGAGGGGGAATCTACCCTGAAACAGCATCATTTTCAATGCTGTTTAAACTAGGGAGCCAAGATTCTCCCTTTAATGTGGATTTAAAAGGAGAACCTGGGCTCTCTAGTTTAAACAACATTGAAGGTGATGCTGTTTGGGGTGGGTGCGGTGGGAGGAATCCACCCTAAAATAGCATCACTTTCAATGTTGTTTAAACTAGAGAGCCCAGCTTCTCCCTTTATGGTGGATTTAAAAGGAGAATCTGGGCTCTCTAGTATAAAAAACATTGAAAGTGATGCTGTTTCAGGGTGGATTCTCCCTTTAAGGGGGATCTGAAAGAAGAATCTGGGCTCCCTAGTTTAAACAACATTGAAAATGATGCTGTTTCGGGGTGGACCCCCCCTCCCAACAGCATCACTTTCAATGTTGTTTAAACTAGGGAGCCCAGAGGCTCCCTTTAAGGTGGATTTAAAAGGAGAATCAGAGGTCTCTAGTCTAAGGTGGATTCCCCTCCCCCCCAAAAAACCAGCATCACTTTCAATGTTGTTTAACCAAGGAGCCCTGGGTGTGTTCGGATTTGTGAGTTGGGGCATGTTCAATAATGTGATGGTGGCTTTGAGATGACCTGGTAAAAAAATAATTCTTTAGTTGTGGGGGGGGGGGTGGCCGCCCATAAGGGGGGGGGGCGCAAAACCCAGGCTCCATTTTCCCTAGCTTCGCCTCTGCACCCCCCCCCCATGTTGCATTTCAAACAGTGGGATTGGTAAAGTTCTGCTCTACAAGCACTACTGCTGTTCTGTTACTAAGATAGGATCTCTGAAGGTGATGTCCATTATAGGTCAGAAATAACACACATTTACAATCATACACCAGAATACAATATTATTATGACATCTGTATGCTCTCTAGAGATACGGGGATAAAAATTAGGAAACACTTCCAGTGCTTTGGTTTTTCCACAATCTTTTATCAAATTCTAAACATTCATTATTTCACAAAATTAGTGATAAGCACATACCATTACCCTGACCTGGATAGCTCAAGCTAATCTAACCTGGTCAGATCTCAGAAGTTAAGCAAGGTTGACCCTTTCAAGTATTTGGATGGGAGACCTCTAAGGAATACTGGACTGAAAACACAAAAGCAGGCAATGACGAATCACCTCTGAACATCTCTTGCTTCAAAAACCCTACCAGGGTCGCTGTTGGTCAGATGCCAATTCCAACAGCATATTAAACAATTTTGGCAGTTTCAAAGTGAAAGTTGTTCAGTGGATTATCGCCAATGACTTGTGACAAGTGCATGTATATTTTATTTATTTTTAAACAAGTGGTGAAGGATAAAAACATATAAAAACATATAAAAATACTAATTTATAAAAGCAAGTTATGAATTAATCAGGTAGATTAAGCTGGTCAAATCCCCAACCTGATGCATCAGTAATGAGTGTGACAGAAAAAACAAGGTGTCCCAGTGACCTCCGTGGAAAAGTTAAAACACCCATGGTGTGTCCTGCAGGATTCTTTGAATGGACTAAAATAATTGTGTCCAGTTTCCAATGCCATTCTTTTTTCCTTAACTTAAACACTAAGACACACACACCCCTTCAGATATCTTTAAGTGTTATTGCAATAAAAATATTTCTACATAAATCCTGAAAGTTGTCTGAATATAACATTTAAAACCACAGTGATTTCACTCAAAATATTTCTGCTCAAATAGTTGTTGCTATTCAAACATAAAATTAACAAGGGATACTTCTTATATTCTGTTTAGTAAATAAGTCAAAATAAACATGTTATACCAGATCACATTGTACCAAGGTCATGAGATAATTTTTCAGAAACTTTGCTAGAAAATTTTCCAATTCTAGTTTCTTCTCAGAAAACCCACATCACTGATAACATGTGAAGAGCAAAAACTGAACTAGTATTGTGTGCTCCCTTCTGTATGTCTGGAACTTATCTATGATACAAGTTGCAGAGAGACATTTTAGGTGGCCAAAAATACTTCCCTGTCTCATTCTTAATATGTAATCCATGACATGGTTTCTGCTAACAGTCTGACAACAAAAACCCAAAACACATCTGATTTCTTCTTCTTTTATAAGAGAGAGAAAATACCTACCATTTCCCTGAATGCTGTTTCAATGGCTCCTATAATGAGGCACTCGTGAGAGATTTTCTTTTCTGTAAAGAAACGTGTTGGTGGGGTGCCAGGTGAGCCTGGAGCTCCAACGTTCCCACGTAAGGAGGCAGCTCTAGTTAGAGTTCTGCTGTTAGTATTCATGTTCTCTGGCTCCTCCCCCAAGCAGGTTGGGGGCAAGACAGCAGAGTTTTTTAAAATGTCCACAATTTCCTGGAGTTGTTCCGCAATGTGGTGCTGAAGCACCTTCGATGCTACAACAGCTGCTCCAGATCCTGCGTGTCCATCAAATAATGACCAGTAGTAGAAAGAGAGGCCGTCTGATTCCTGATTAAGGAAGTATTTATATATAAACAAATAAATCAACACATTTCCAAAGAAATACATTTCTCAACATAGAATCCTCAAATAAAGATTCTATGGTCTAATCAGTATGCCTAACTGAGAATAGCTCGAAGACAATTTTTTCATTCTATAATAATTTACTCAGAATACCTAACACCCCCACCTTCACCCCACCAATAACAGAAGATTTAAAAGTGAGCTTTCTTCCTTCTTACAATCAGACTTACAACCCCTCGGGGGAGGGCGGTATATAAGTGGAACAAATAAATAAATAAATAAATAAACCATAATGGAGCAGCAGAAGCCTCTCCACAATTGAAACCAAACAAGAAAGCATGCAGCCTAACATTATGGTTTCTGAAAATTCTATTCCTCATAAAATCCAGGCAATTTATCCAATCCGTTTGTCATTTGCCGAAGAATCCACCTGCTGAGGAAGAAACCTGTTCAAATTCCAGACAGTAAAGCAGTTACCATGTCGGTGGATGCTATCATTTCTAGCACAAAAACAGAGTTGATGTATTCTGGGACAACACTGTAATAACTGTATCTGCTGTGGCATTTTTGCTTTGAATGCACTGAATACTTCTTTGATCAGGTTTCATTTGAAATATGAACTAGAAGTAACTAGCTAGATTTGACTCTCAAAATGTTGTTCTCTCAAGTGCTACTGGACTCATAGCTAGCTCTTCTACTGCAGAACAATATGCATACCCTCCTGAACACTTTTCCATGGGAGGTTTGTAGAAAAGAAAAATAGCTGGCAACTAACAATAATAACTGTCACTATTGAAAAGCCCAATCACAGTTTCTGAACCCATTATCGTTTATGTTGTAGCTCCACAGCACTAGGGCACTGGACTGGCCCAAGACCATGTTGCTCTACAATTTTAAAGGCATTTTTAACTGTTGTGCCATGGATTTTAACCAGCAGCTAGTGATGTTTTTGTTGTTTTGGCATGGTGCCAGACTGATTCCCAGTGATCATACAACATTAACGACCAAGATTTTAAAAGGGCCTTGGTTCAATCTGGCTTAGCATGGTACCGGATTAAGGATCCGCACGAACACTAGATTGAACATCAATGGCCAACTTTTTGTGAGGGGCAGGAACTATAGAACTGTATTAGAGCAAGCTTTTGCCAGGGCTGCACTTGTTTAATTTTGGTTTCAATGCACTTCCAAATGCCAGGTTCAAGCTGAAAGAGAGCAAAGTGCAAGTGCATGGAACATTAGCGCAAATGTATGGAACATTTTTAAAAAGTATAGCATTTGAGGCCATACAAAACTTATATAAATAAATAAATCCTATTTCCCATTAGCTGAAAAGACTTATCTCTTGTTGAAGCTTTTAAGGCCAATGTACCTGAAAATCACAAATCTAGTTATTTGGTATTCCTTGGTATTCCTCACCTTTAAGCTGGAGAAAATGGACTGTTTTCATTTAGGGACAATCCACAAAGCTACCACTACATCCAGCCTAAATATGCTTATGTGTAAAAAAAAGTTAATACCTGTACACATTATGAATGAATGAAGTGGGGACTAGTAGCTGGATAAATGTGGAGGTTGTAGCTCATGTTCAGCTATATATTTGTTTGCTATAACATGAGAATTAGTCAACGCACATTCAAAGGACAATAAAGTGTGCACTATAAATACAGATTTTATATGCGCTCACTGTAACTTGAACAGAGCTAATACCAGCATTTCTGTCAATTTCATATACCAAGTACATTCTTGACTATGACAGTCCGTTTCATAATTTTATTTATTTTATATTGATAAATTTATGTGCTGCTTTCCCTTCAAATCCCTTTCAACAATATACTGATTTATAAAACATGAACTACAATTTATTACAACAAACATTTTAAAAACACCTTAACAAAACAAAATTCAGAATACTAAAAGTCTCATAGGTCAAGCAGATTTTCACTAAATTTCTAGTAAGTTAATTTGTCTTTAAAATGTCACAGTTTTCTGTTTTTCCCCCTTTGGTATGAGTGGCTTTTAAAAATATATTAATAGTACATAGCATTACATAATTAGTAGTTATTTAATAAGTAATATAGCTCCCTTTGAAGTGCTCTCAGAGTGTTTTTCAACGATTTTAGAGAATACTGGGAAATTACCCATGATTGACTACAATGCTGTCATTTAATCCCTTTCCTGTAATAATTCCTCAGCAAAGCATATGTCCAAAACCATCTGTCCTTATTAGTGTGGCACACAGAAAGGTCCTGATCATCGTGTCTATTGGAGACAATAATGCTTTTGTGAAGTGAGGGGGGAGGGGGGAAGGAACTTACTAGAATTAGCTTGGTGCTACGTAACAATAGGCAGTATATTTTATCTTGCTTAATAGTTTCAGCCATAATTTCAGTATTGCTTCTAGAGTAAGAGTGCCCTCTAGTAGCAAATGTTTTCTATCAATATTTTCCATATTTTGGTTTAAAAAAAATCTTTTTGGATATATGAATGCTAAATGAATTGAGACATATAGATCAGGTGTGCTTCAACTGCGTACTGAACCACTGCCCAGGTTTCAGACACAGCTCTCACAAAACAAAAATATCAGAAACACAGTAACAGAAATACATCATAGTATCATAGCATAAGAGTGACGAACTCTAATGGAGAACTGGGTTGAATTTCGCACTCCTTCACATGAGCAGTGGGGGTTTGTTACCCCATTTCTCCAAATGAAGCCTGCTTGGTGACCTTGGGCTAGTCAAAGTTCTCTCAGAACTCTCTCACCTACCTCACAAGGTGCCTGTTGTGGGGAGAGGAAGGCGATGTAAGTTGCTTTGAGACCCCTCAAAGGTAGATAAAAGTGGGGTATAAAACCATCCCATCCCCACCACCACTACTACTCTTTCCTTCAGAGACAATGGCTCCTTCCAAAAAAAGGCCAAAGAGAAATAATCAAATGGCTTAAGATCAACACCAACAAAGCAGCTTCTGAGAGCCAGTGTGGTTTAGTAGTTGTACCAGAATCTGGGAGGTCCAACGTCAACTTCACCCTGTTACAGATACTTAGCTGAACCTAACTTGTTGTGGGGATAAAATATAGGAGAAGAGCATTATGAAAGAATAAACAACCCACTGGCGAGAAAGGTGGGTTTAAATTAAGTTAATTAGCTGTGATGCCTCTTTGACCAAGGGTCTTTATGACTCCTTTACCAGGAGCAAAAGCTGCAATTTCAAATACTGCTACTTAATGAAAATTACAGTAACCTGTAAAGGCATGCAGAATTTCAAACTTCTGCTTGTGGCAAATTAGCCAAAACAAGCTAGACATCTCAATTACCCAGTAGATGCAAAGAATGTAACAGCCCTTGAAGCCTGCTATTTCTACAATGATTTTTTCCATCCAAATTTTTATTTTTAAGAACAGCAAGTGTAGTCTTATTTTTGCACTTGTCTCCAGTTCAGTTTCTTTTTGGTTACAGACAAATATAATCAGCAAACTAGGTAATCCCAGATATAATCAACTGCAAGACACAAATGCTGGAAGGACAGCTACTCAAACTGTGGAAATCATTGCCCACAGCTACAGTACAAACATTTATGCTTCAATAGTGAACATTACCATTAGAATTGACTGCCTGTACATAACAAGTGTGCTAGGACTGAACCAGCCTTCTGGACAGATGATTACAAAAGGAAAAGGTTACTTACTGAATTCTCTTTTAGTTGCAACCCTTCCCCGTTTGGCAATGATGACCGGCGCTTGGTAGATACATTTTTGTTTGGCGTAGAATTCGTTACTCCTGTTTTCTTCTTTACAGAAATCACTTCACAACTGGCCTGGTCTTCATTGTGCGTACTTTTCCCTGCATTGATCACCCTTTTTTTAAAAAAGCAAAAAAATTAAATACATATTTTGTTTGGAATTCCTGGCCAGACTGTTTGACACATTCTTCAGTCTCACTTCTCTCAGGGTTCCTTAACAGCCTGACTAGCTATAATGGCCAGGTAGACGTTTCATGATGACCCACAAACTATGGTGGTACCCAATCCCTGCTGCTATGGTAGCCAGACACACATTCTTCCTGGAAAACAAGGCTGGCCTTTGACAGTTCCAGCTAACATATACAATTGACCTCAGAAGATTGTATAAACATTTCAGTAACCAATACCAAGTGACCCATTCTCCACCCAATCCAGAAAAAAAACAAGGATTCCTGCCAGACAAATATGAGTTCTGAATGGAGCATCTCAGGGTCAAATTTGCGCTACACAGTTACCTACTATTATTGAAATGATGCCTGTATTCTACAGGGTTACTGTTCCACATATTTTTATTGAACATGTTGATCGTCTTTAAATTAAATTTGTATTACGCTGCATGTACCTCCACCTACCTTACTAGTCAAACTCTGTACTGTTTTTGTCACATTGCCCAATATGAGGAAGACTTATTTTCAAAATGCACAAAAAGCATTACCAACACTGTCAGGCTCTTTCACCCACATTATGCGACACAATGAGATCATGGGGTATAATCAGTAAGGACAGCCAAGAATCCAAGTTGGCACACTACAGTCTCCTATAAATGCCAAATTGTTCCTCCACTTTCCTCCTCTCAAAATTATGACAGGCTACCTGACTGTACTGGCAGAAAACAAATAAACCATTACAAAGACAAAGAGAATTTTACATTGCACATTTACATCCAATTTCTATTTACATTTTTTGCAAGTTCCATTGTGTTCAAGGGGACTTATTTGCAAGTATGCATAACAAGAGAGGCTAAAGGGGAAAAGCCAGCAGGCATGGAGGCAGAGATGTAAGCACCCTGAACACATCAGCTAGATTGCTAGGCTGGTAGCACTCTGCCTCCACATCTTCTGGCTCAGCCAAAAGAAGAACAGGCAATGATACAGACGCCTTTCTCTATCAGCTGACTTGCAGCTGATTTTTTTTTTAAATTCAGGGTCATTGATTAATCTATACTGTTTTTCTTTTTAGGAAACATACCCTTATATTCAGATCAGCTTTTATGCATCCAAATGTATGCATGCAAAGAAAGTGAATCTGAAATTTAGCTTGAGTCATGTGCACTTCCTTGGGCAGACAATTTTCATAATTCCATATAATTTATTAATTTTTACTGCTCTCCACTAAATGCTTTGAAGTTCTGTTTCTATTTCCTTAGTGAACTGCCAGTAGTTAAGATTTTGCTTTATGAGGAAAGGCTTTGGCATCAATAGCCAAGGGACACAAAATAGGATGAGCAACAACTGAACCATGAAAAATAAATTTGCTGTGCAGAAGAAAATCTGTGTCATAACACTTTGTGTTATGATTGTACTTCTTAATCCACTGCCCCACTGTGTAATCTTCTCCAGGACAACTCTGCATATCAAGTTACTAGAATCCTGATTGTGCTTTGTTGTTTTTTTTAAAAAAAACTCTGCATGCACAGAACACACTATGAACATTACTCCAAAAGGAAAAGCACTTCCCATTGATTCTGCAGATACTAAGAGCCAGCCGACCTGCCCATGCCAAATGCAGAGAGGACTCCATGCCTGCCAGCAAAGATAGCACAAAGCAAATCTTAATCCTTTTTCAGGAACCAGAGCTGTCAGTCATCAACTGCTGAAGATTAGAAGGTGCAGGTAAAATTTTGAAAGGAAAATCGAAAGCCACCTGGCTTTACACATACTAGTAACAACAGCCTTCGAAAAGGTGAGCATGGATGCAATATTACTTTGAGAAACATCTAAAAAATTAAGGCGTAAATAAATAATTAAAAGCATAGTCCTGAAAGATTTTTACCATCACATTTTAGGACAATGGCCAGAAAGTAAGAGAGTACATATGCCTCCCCTCGAGCTATCACGATGCTGTCATTTGCAGGACTTAAATGATCATTCTGGTACCTGTGCAATATGTCACTGTCATAACCAGAATACCCCATTAATTGAAGCATCATAACACTCAAAGTACAAAAGGTATGTGTGCGTGTTTTGTCATCCTCCTTTACTGCAATCTACAGATAGCTCGTCAGAATGGAATCCAGTTCCCTTCCTACTCACATTTATGATTACAAAACCTTCATTTAATCCTCCAGAATTCATACAAATGAAGGGAAATAGATTTATAGCCATACAGTGATGCCATGAGAGACAGGCAGAGGGAATGCATTTGAAAGAGAGTAATCATTTCTACAATCCAGCTTAATTTTTTTAAAAAAAAAACCTTTACTAAATGTTAACAAATGGAAAGTCAAGAGCATTATCCACAGAAAGATGCACAGAACATGAGAAACAGCTGAATCCTACAATTTATTTGTTTAGTGTATTTGTTAGCCTGCCTTCCCTCCAAAAAGCTCAGGGTGGCATAAATCTGCCTCCTTCATTTTAACCTTACAGCAATCTAGTGATGCTGAGAAAGTGTGGCTGGCCCCAAGGTCGCCCAATGAGCACCAGTTGCAGGCTAGGAATTTGAACAAAGCTGGATTTCCCAGAATCTAAACCTTGCTCCACAGTGACTTAGTTTTACTAAAAATATTACTCTTAATACATCAGAAGTAACTACCTTATATACTCGCTTAGAAGTCTACTTTTTCAGCACATTAATACACGAGTGAACAGGTGGTGAGCGGGTGGGGGGAACGGGTGGCGAGCGAAAAAAGACTGGGAGCTGAGGGTGTTTTTCTGCACCTGCTCCCTGCTATGTGGACACAAAGGCAGCTCCCAGGTAAGCCTTGGGCTGTTGCTTCGCATTACAGGTGGCCAGTAGCTTCATTCACAGTGAATAATCAGTGAATAGTTGTGAATGTTAAATGTATATGTTACAGAATTTTTGTTCAGGCCAGAATACTCCATGAATGCTAGGGAGCCATACTCATTGGGAAATCCGCACCATTGGAGTCCATGGTGGCAGGAATTCCACCCCACCCCACACACACACACAGGGTGCCCTGGGGTGCAGTCACTGCCAGCACCTTTCTCAGCCCCCACCCGTGTTTTTGGAAAGCAGGTGGGACTTCTGTCCAGCTGAGCTTGCAGACCTGCAAAAAAGACTTGCTTTGGGGCAGCGGCTGCCATCGCCACACAAGCATCTTCACTGTGTAATGATAAACTATCCGTGTTTCCCAACCTGCGGGTTTTGATCCAAAAATGGGTTGCAAAGGCTGTGAAAGTGGGTCAGAAACTTTTGCAGTTTTCTTGATTTATACATGTTCTTTTTTTGTTTTGTTTTTTAAGTGGGAAACCATAACAAGTAAATTTGGATTTGTGTATCACTATTGCAAAAAAGTTGAGAACTGCTGGTCTAGATAAAGCAACAGAAGGAAACTTTAAACATGAAAGACTATGTCCTACTGACTGAACTCCAAGTAAGTTGGTAATAGAAAGTCCATTGCCTCTGTTTGTATTCAGTCAGTATATGCTAGTTTGATGGCAAGATTAACATACATGACAAACATGTTTGTTGCAATAACATTTTTGCATTTTGAAGTGGATGCTTAAATATGTCAAATAAAAAAGACTTCAGCTCAGAGCAGTGAAGCAAACTCTGGGATATTCAAGAGTCCCTAGACTTCAAGTCACCTACATATTTCTAAAAACAGTGTAGGACAATCTAATAGTTGTCACATTTGAAAATGGAAGACTAATGCCACTCTTGAGATCCCTCACAAGTCAGGGCAGGATAGATTTGAGCATCACAATCAATGCCTCAATAATGGTTTTCAGCTTAAGTTATAAAAACAGTTGTCATCTAGGTAATATAGCCTCATTTTTAAAGAATAGGCATTTTTCTTGCACTACTTTCAATCAAATAAGTTTCATATTTAAATATAGCCCCATTTAGAGTGATTTTTTTAAAAAAGACTGAACATACAGAACATCTCTGTAGCTAATTATAAATGTTTCACTGACTAAGTCCCAACAGCCATGCTGTGCAAAGACCTAGACATAAACACAGCTGTCCTGTCCATCACTGCATTGATTGATAGACTGCAAGCTAGCAATTCCATAGCTGTGTGAAAAGCAATAATCAACAACTGCCGACATTCACTGGCACAAGCCTCTAATTGAATACAATACTGCCTGCTGTCATTTCAAACCAAAGCATTAACAGACAGATTTTTAAATATATTTCATCCTTTCCTGAATGCTGCTATTCTCAGAGGATAACATCTCAATATTGGCTGTAGTTCTATTTGAACTGAAACATCTGAAACTCCCTGGCTGCTTGAAAGTCCTCTGTAGCAGTCCTGGCTTCAAACTTGGGTGAAAGCTGACTGAAGTCAGCTCCATCCCCAGGAACACCCCAGAAAGTCCCCAGCTACACCAGTATCCTCCTGGACGCAGTTCTGAGGGCTGGGCTCTCTTCGGGGTTGGCTGCAGTCAACATCCTCAGCCTCCCAGTTTGCCCTCTCTGCCATCCAAAGTACTGCTAATGCTGATGGGGTAGGCACATACCAGCACGGCTCCATGTTGGCTCCAAGAGACCATTTAGCCCTTTTCCCATAGGATTGGGCTACCTGGCTTGTTTTTCCCTATGATCTGAATGGCATATCTAATAGAATAATTTTTTTAATCCTTATTAATTTTGACTTTGCTTAATCATAAACAGGTATGCCATCTGAATCTCATATCACATCCCTCTAATTCCAACAGCGCCCTATTTCTCAACAAAACTATATTCCTGCCTCTGCCAGGAGATGTGTTAATTAATCTGCTACATATTCTCGAACCTTCCTTGTGTTTAAATGATCCGTGAGGTTCTATTGACTGCCTTCCAGCCTTCTGATTCTGTTTTGGTCTTAGAAAGACTTATTTAAGCACCATTTTCACCAAAACCATTATTGCCTGCACTGCTAAACATTGAACTTTGAAAAAAGAGCATTTATATTGCACAGGACGGCCATTAGCAAGACCTGTCTTTTTATAAAGTTGTGCCAGCATACAAAAAGGCAAGTCTTGCTAATAGCCATCTGGGGCAATATAAATGCTCTTTTATCAAAGGTTGATGTTTATCAGTGCAGGCAATAATGATTTGAAAAAAGTGGTTCTTAAATAAGATTCTCTAATGCTAAAAGAGAATCTGCACCATTTTCCCCAGAGGAAACAGGTTCCTTTCACTTCCGCCATGCAATGAACAACCACACTGTCATCTTTCCCTTGGACAAAGTATAATTCTTTCAACCAAACCAGGCAACAAGGTGAAAAATAAAATTTCAAGTCAGAAAAACCTAATCCTCCTCTTTACCTTGCCTCTTGGAGAATTTTATAATTAATCCAAGGTTTCTTCCCATGCCGAAACAAAGTTTAGCATATCCTTTTGCCATTGTTTAAATGGGATATCGTTTGCTAACACCAATATTATTTGAAACGCAGATTACATTCTGGGTAAAACGTTCAACTTAATCACAGAAATTCTCTTCAACAATAATAGCTGAAGTTTGTTCCACCTTAATATATCTTTTTGACTACATTATTTTGAAGTAACACACAATTCACATTTAGCAGAATAATGCCCAGATATTTTATTTTTTTTAACCTTAAATCCTGTTGTATTCATCAACTCTATTTGAGTTTTCCCCATCAACTCTATTTGATCCTATAAATCCATATTTTTGTTAAAACCTTTATTTTTCGTTTATTAACTTTAAAACCTAGTAATGCATCAAACCCTTTCAGTTTTGACATTAAAAATTTCCAAACCAGCACCAAGTCATCTGCAAAGGCTCTTAATTTATTGCTCTTTAATTTTTATGCCACTAATCTTCTCATCTTGTCTTATATCTTTATCTAATATTACAAGAGCTAGTATAAACAAGAGAGGATATGGTAGACATCCTTGACTTGTTCCTTTCTGTATCGTATGTGGTTTTATTAATTATAAAACTATTTAGGTCAACTGAAGTATAAATCAATTTCACCCATTTTATTAAATTCTCTCCAAAGTCCATAATTTCTAAAACCTTAAACTTAATTTATAAAACCTTAAGCCAGTTCAAATTGTCCAACACTTTCGCTGAATCTAAAAAAATCAAAGCAACTTGTTTTCATTGTTTTTCTCCAAATGTTCCAAAGTATCCAATACAGGTCTAACAATGTTCTTTAGCAGTCTTCTAGGACAAAATCTACACTGATCTTAACGAATTTTAGTACAATCCATGTACTAAAATAGTTGTAAACAAATTAATAGGTGTTATTCAACAATGATATTGTTCCACAGAAAAATGTTAGTATGGGCAGCTTTGGTACAGTGATTGAGAAAATTATATCTTTCCACATTAGAATATAGTTCTGAATGAATATGAGAATTATCATTCATTTTTACACACTGCCTGTGTCAAAACCATTATTTTGTGCATTAATGTACACGGTACTTTGATACAAAAGCATTTATGCCAAAATATACTTTTTCCTTTCAAACAGATGGGGGAGCAGGACTAGGTAGGCACTAGGACCTAGGTGGAGCATTCTACAACAAAGAAGGCTCAGAATGCTTTGTTCTGTGGCGGAGGAATATACAATCTACTATCAGCTTTATGTGAACAGAGTATAGCGTTAAGTCAAAGTTAAGTCTTCTACTTTTGGTAATAAAGTTATACTGGCCTCTTTCCATGACTCTGGAATCTTTTCTTTTTTCCATATGGTATTTTGAAGAGGCTGTACAATTTTATCTTCAAAATACTTACAATAGGGTCCTGATGAACCACAAAGATGAACACACAGGACTGCACATGCATAATTGTAATTTTTTATTCCATCCTTCCAGTGTTTGTGCTGCAGAAAAATATTTCAAATGGCAATTTGTGACTGAAAGTACAATGCAGGATCTACTGTTCACATAAGAATATTTTTCTGTGGACATACCCAATTTTTTCCACAATAATAAGTTTCAAATATCAGTTATTTTGTAAAGGTTTCTCCTGAGTCACCTGAAGCTTAGATGTGCTGTATGTTCTTCAAAGCCAAAGTTGGCAAAACCAGAGAAGAATCTTACTAAGCACAATCTTCTGTTAAGCACAATCTTGGCAAACTATGGTGCTTCATAAGTGATCATTTATATGAATATTTACTATGTGGCAAAAAAAATTGCAACCTAATCTTAACTTAAGTACTTGGAAGCAAGTGATATCTGGCTTTCTTCAAATTATATTGATTACTTTTATCCTACTTCCTTAATGAGGTGGCATTAAATTGGTCTTCTGCACATTTTAGCAAAGGGAATTCAGTGGAAGATCTTCCTGAGTTAATCAAATTCAGCAGCCACACTTACATAACCTCCCCTAGCTGACAGATGGTAGAGCTATCCTTGTGTAACATACATTATAGCAGAGAGAGAATGACAAAGCAGCATTGCTGGCAAGGTAGCCCTTCCCATCTTAAAGCATTGCTTAAGTGGCCATTAAAAAAAAGCAGTATGCTACAAATCTAGGATATATTTTTAACATCTTGATGCTTTACGGGCCAGTATATATCATACAAAAATCAAAGTTCAGAGAGTAATATTTGTTTTTCTTATAATATCACTTCCATAGGTATATTACCACAATTTTATAGACACATGCAACAAGCAGTTCTATTTAAGGTAAGTCTAAATAAGGCTTCCCATACAAGGCCAGTTTCCTTTGCAAAGGACTATGTCAAGCACCAGCAGAGCCACTGAGGGTCAACTTTCTCTCAGTGTATCTGGCAAAGGATAACTATCAGCTCCCCGCCATTTTGTTTGCTAGCACGCCCACATTCTGGTAGATGTTGTAAGAAAGCCAAAAATGTTGCCAACCACTGAACTAACCTATTTGTTAAGACTGATAATCTATCTTTCGATTATAAATAATACTCAAGACAGTTTCACTGATGCAATCGCCTGTGTTAAGAAAAGTCACTTTCAGATTACTATGAAGAAAAGCTTTCAGAAACGTCTGTAGGTTTCAACTCCTGTCTCTCAAGTTCTCAGCCATCCTTCTACACTCACTGAATAAACATCTTTGGCCTTGCAAAGACACTGAGAAAGCCTCTTTGGTTTGCTCTAGATATGCTCATTATCAAATAAACAGACCAAGCCTATTATGCAGGCTCTACTTGACCCGTAGCTGGTTGCTTTGCAGTGGGATTTCCCTGTGGCTTTCTATTCTTACCTGATCAGCCAGCCCACTGTGAAGGGTCCTGAGCCACCATTTTGATCCCTTTTGGATGCTTCTGTGTTAAATATAGTAATAGATCATGAGATTAGAGAGTCTGTTGCTCCAGAGATATAACTACAGCCCACCACTTCCTTCTTTCAATCTTGAGATAAGACAGTGTCCCCCTCACCTCCCACTCTGTCCAACAACTCCTCTGTGTCAGAGAGAGAGTGGGAGAGAGAGAGAGGCTGGAACCTGTGGCAGCAGACGAGAGTTGCCAGTGCTGATGCCTAAGCAGCCTTTTTCTCTCTCACTCACTTTGGGTAACCTTCTCTCTAGTTACCTTCTCTCTAGTTTTGCTCCATGTCCTGGCCAGGACCAACCTCCAAGCTTGCACTGCAGTGGCCTGCCTACAGAAGAGGAGATGGGAGGAATTGGGGAGGATTGGAAGACCCAAAGGAAGCTTAACAGATGCTCACTGCTATGCTCTTCCTGCCCCCTTTGCCCACTGTCGCAAAATCCAGGGCTTATGAAATTTGTGGTTCAGTGAATCCAGGAGAGGGGGAAAGCTGCCTGCAAACAAAACTTTGCCCCTACAGAAATATGTGCTTTCTGCGGGACAAATCACAAGTGCATAATCGGATACATGACAGACAAATACCCTCACTCCTCTTCAAAGAGCAGGTTTGTAGTCTGGGGTGCTCTTAGATCCAGGCTTACTGCTGGATAAGTAGGTGATAGCTGTAACCAGAAGTATCGTTTACCAGTTTTGTAGTTACCGTGTTTCCCCGAAAATAAGACAGTGTCTTATATCAATTTTTGCCCCCAAAGAGGCGCTTTGTCTTATTTTCAGGGGATGACTTATTTTTCGTGGTGTTCTGTTCGCCAGGCATGCTTCCAAACAAAAATGTTGCTATGTCTTACTTTCGGGGGAGGCCTTATATTTAGCACTTCAGCAAAACCTCTACTTTGTCTTATTTTCAGAAGATGACTTAAAGTCAGATTGAAAAGGCTCCAAAGCTAGTGATCCAATAAAAATGCCCTCCTGTTTTACACATCCTGTGAAATAATAGAAATGTGCGAGCCTTCCTATTCCACAAGGCTATTCCACAAGAGAGGAGAAACCATAGGTAAACAGATAGCTGCCCATCTTAGACGTTTACAGCATTGTACCTTCAGAAGGCTTAATTCAGAAGAGTGAAGCTATCACATCAGTGCATACCAAGAGAAGCATTCCTACAGGTCTGTATGGTTTCAAGGCCATCAGGGGCTTTTAAGTGATTACCAGAACCTTGAATTGAACCTGGCAAATTAACAGTACCCAGTGAAGTGTCTGCAGAATTGTGTAACGTGCATGTTCCATATGGAACACAACAGCAGTTGGCCTAAGGCTGTTTAGTACCAACTGGAATTTCCAAATTGTCAGGGCAGATTGAGAGTGCATTATATTAGAATGGGTCCATGTGGACATATCAGCCAAGTAAATGTAAGGACCATTTTATAGGCTAAATGAAGCTTTAAGAATGCATTCTTTGCAGCGGCTTTAACTTGCAGACTCAGCTAAGAGCCTAGGAGTTATACTAGATATTGCTGGAGAAGCGAGTATCAGCTGGACCCCATCAAAAATGGGACAAACGTTCTTCAAGACCTTGGACTTGCCAACAGACACTACCTCCATCTTGTCGAAATTCAGTTTCGACTGGTTCAACCTAAGTTATGTAACACGGCAGTAAAGTATTGGCTCATGACCTCTGCATCATCATCTGAAAACTTAAATAAAAGCGGTTCTGAATGGTGGAACATAATTATAGGAAAAATTGCTTCATTGGGTCTAGCCCTAGAGGACCTAGTGATGAGGGAATCAAAAGAAATATTTTGGACAATTAAAACCAGATTGCTTGACAAAGAACAGCAATATTTAATTAGTCAAGCAAGATCGGTATGTTCCCTCTTATCCCTTGGCATCAATCTTGTGGCTGGAAAGATGGCCTCATATTTATTACTGATTGATGAGCCCAGGCAACGTTGGGTTCTTACAAGAGCCAGATGTAATGTCTTTTCCCCTGCGCTTATTCAAGGGCGATTCAGGAATCTGTCCCTTTCAGATAGGGTATGTCCACATTGTCCATCCCAGGTTGAAACACTGGAACATATTTTATGTTCTTGTCCAAATTATAACCTTTTGAGAGAAGCTCTGTTATCACAATTTATGTGCATCATCTCCCCCAAAGATTGTATAATAAAATTACTAAATAGTAATGATGTTGAGATTTTAGGGAATACAGCACATTATTTATTGCAGGTGCTCTCATCCAGAGAATTTTAAGATGCCTTTGTCAAATGTGACATTGTTCTGTCAATTGTTTTGAAATCTATGCCTAATAAAGGTTGAACTTGAACTTCAATAAAAAAGCAGACAGTTGGGTGTCAACAGTATATTGATGATGGCGTGCTCCAAAATGAGAAATGATATCCCCTGAGGATATTACATACAACATGTATGGAAGATACGACTCCACCAGATAAGGTCCACACCAATTAAATTGGTTTCTAAGAACAACCCTTGTGAGCCCTGCCCACAAGGAATTATTTAAACTCATTCAAATTGCATGTCTCATAATCCCAATTTTGTACCTCCAAATGCCTCAACAAGACAACCACAGTACCAAGTAACAGTAACTTCCTAAGAGACACAAAAAGGCACTGTCCTTATATGAATTCAGATGGGGATCATCAACTCTGGCCACTCAGGAGTTAATCAGGATGCACTAATGGGCTGCCTCCACATCCAGATGCTGATTTCCCTCCCACATTTAGGCCGAAAGTGGGTGCAGATTGCCTATGGCGCCCAGCCCTGTGGGGGGCTTATGGGTTTGTTTGTGGGATTTTTTGTTTTTTCAGTGTTTTTCCATTTTTGGCCTGCAGAGGGCGCAGTTTTTAGGCTAGCAGCACCAGGGATTGTTTGGGGGACTCTCCTGATGATATGACCCAGGTTTGGTGAGGTTTAGTTCAGGGAGTCCAAAGTTATGGACTCCCAAAGGGGGTGCCCCATCCCCCATTGTTTCCAATGGGAGCTAATAGGAGATGAGGCTACACCTTTGAGGGTCGATAACTTTGGACCCCCCTGAACCAAACTTCACCAATCCTGGGAGGTATCATCAGTGAGAATCTTTTACTGATACCACCCAGGTTTTGTAAAGAAGGGAGTTGGGTCCAGGGGATTCCAAAGCTATGGACTCCCAAAGGTTGCCCCATCAATCCATTGTTTCCAAATGGGAGCTAACAGAAGATAGGGGACTACACCTTTGAGGAGTCCATAACTGAAAAGACCCCCCCCCTAGGAACTCAAACTTCACCAAACCTGGGTGGTACTCATTAGGGGAGTCTCCCTAAATATACCCTGGAAAGTTTGGTGCTGCATAGCTTAACAATTGCAAAATCTCCTGACAGCCAGGCACCTCCCAAATTTCTAGATTTTCCCTTTTAACTCCCCCCCTGGCCTCTTTGACTTATGGGATTTAAAGGGAGAATCTGAGGTCCCCAGTTTAAACATTTCAAGTGATGCTGTTTTCCAGGGTGGGGGGAGAATCAACCCCAAAATAGCATCACTCTCCAGTATGTTAGTTTAAACTGGGAACCCCAGATTCTCCCTTTAAGGTAGATTTAAATGGAGAATCTGGGCTCCCTAGTTTAAACAAGTGATGCTGGAATCCACCCCCAAACACCATCATTTTCAATGGTGTTTAACAGAGCCCTTACTGGAAAACAATTGAAAGGTGAGTGCTGTTTCCCAATTTAAGGGGGGACTGGACACAAGCACCATAAAGAATGTTTCTCAAAAAATTATTTCTGCTGTGTGGCATGGCCATTGCTGTGCTACTCAGATTTGTGAGTTGGGGCATGTTCTATAATGTGATGGTGACTTTGAAACAACCTGGTGTAAAAAATCATTGCTTGGTCACAGTGGGGGAGGGTGGCTGCCCATGGGGGGCACCAAACTCCAGTTTGCCTAGATACGCCACTGGGCATAGCTACAAGGGGGGGGGTGCGCGTTGCATTGGGCACGCGCCGGGGGGGGGCATCAAACTCAGGTTTTGCCCAGGGCTCCAGTTTGCCTAGTTACGCCACTGCCCACATCATTCTTCACTAGCAATTTTTTAATGTAGCAGATAGATGATAGCATGTTTTAGAGACCAATGCAAGATGCCCAATGTCAGTGAATAATATATGATGGGCATCAAGTATACATTGATGTGATAATCCTAAAAGTACAGTAGGTCTCAAGTAGGTCTCACCGATTTTAATTGGATTTACCACTCAGTAAGCATGCCTCAGACTAAGTCCTAAGAGGTTAAAAAAAACAAAAACAAAAAAACCCTATTAGCAATGGCATTCACTTAAGACCCAGGACAAAAATATACTCATGTAGCAAGAAACGAGCATAGTCTTCAGGATAAGAAAATAATCAGATGACCTTCAAAAGGAAGGCATTTGGAAGGAGTCTTCCAAAAATTAGTTATCCTGTTTAAATGGACACCTTCCCAAGACAACAGCATGGATTTGGAACAAAGCTTTTTCAAATTTCTGATATACAAAATTGGATAAACATTATAAATTATCTTTTAAACAAAAACAGTGTCTGGCAGCAGGTAATAACCTTTGCTTTGTGTGACTGTACAGAAAGGGGTGGACAGCCTGTCAAAGCTCAACAGACTTCAGTTCATCTGGCTGACATAACAAGTAGAACAGGGTCTCTAAGACAAAAATCTTCAGTATATAATGAAGTAGCATGTACAAATTTCTTATGCCTAATGCAAGATAACAGTTTCTTGTTAAAAGTTAGCAAGACAAGTGACAGCAGATTTCACTTGTATATGAATGATGGTACCCACTCAGCAGACCTTGAAATATGAATGCACACAGAATGTACATTCTTGGTAAAAAAAATCTTGTAAAAAAATATTGGGTGTTCAATCAACAAAGATAAATCAAGCGGCTATGCACATTAAATAATTTTATTTTGCTCATTTCTCAAAAAACTTGATTTGAAAATAAGAAGGACAGAAGGTTTGTTCAAAGACATCAGCTCAAACAAATATTTGCATAGCTAAATGAACAAAATATATTAAAGTCATTAACTGCACCAAAATACATAAAGGAATGGTAAGTCTGAAAACATTAAGCAATTTTAGAATAAATCACCATGCTAGAGAGGAATCAATCCTAATGAATAGAACTATTCTAGCTGGGGGTAATGTAGGGTTGATGCTAATGAAAACTACATCCCTGTATTGAGCCCTGCTCCTGTTCCGGAAAAAAAAACCTATTTCATGCTGTGACATCTTCTAAGGTTGGACCTTACAAGCTTTTCCATTGGTGCCACCAGTGAAGAAAGTTTAAGCCAAGTTATACATACGCTACAAAGAAAAGTTGTATCTTTATTTTTATTTTTGAGAAAAACTAATTGTTACACATAATTGTTTATCACTTTGGGGGCCCTGGGTGGAAAGCGGCATAAAAATGTTTTAAACTAATATATAAAACAAAGGTTGCAGGTTCAATCCCCAGTGTCTCCAGTTAAAAAGATAAAGACAGAGAGATCAGTTAAAGATCAGACAACTCCACCTAAGAGCCCAAAGATCCAGTGATTGCTAGTCACAGTAAACATGAGTGTTGTTCATATGGGTCTTGATAAACCAGGGGTATGAAATGTAAAGCAGCTACATGTATAACCTGGGTTAAAGATGAATGCTCACTGGTTCCCTGTGATATCAAATCAACACACAGAACAGTGGAAAAATATCTACAGTGCACTAAAGTGGGGCTAGACTTCTACGTTAAGTGTCCTTAAGAATTGTCACTCCGCAGTGTAGTCAGGAAGGAACTGGACCAAGGCTTTTCCAGAGTTAACACATGTACACTTGCAGCACACAACTTGTAGCACATAACTGATTCCCTTAAGAGATCAAATTACTGCCTTTTTAATGTTTAAATCTGCAATCCTATATAAAAATGGAAACAAAACCTTCATAAATAAATAAGATATTTTAACAAAATGGAGCTTAAGAAGTTGCCCAACCTTAAATAATGCTGCTAGCAGCTTTCAGCCAGCAGCCACAATTAAATGCTTCAAAGTAAACAGCAGTGACATGACACAATGTAATTAGCTTCAAGCAGCTTCCAAGGTGGTCAAAAAACGGTTGGGTCCTTAGCCTGCATCAATGCATGACTGTTAATTTCATTAGTTATTGCACTCCTCTTAAATTGCTGAATGGACTATGATGATATATTCTGCTTACCACTAGCTTTTCATTCAAAAGCCTCATTTCTCTTATGAATATAAAAATGCACAGGCACATATCATGTAGATTCAGTGAAATCTAGATGGTGTAACCAGAGCTACAGGACAGTTGGCCAGAGATGCTTCCTTGTTACCAGCGCCTTACAAAACCTCAAGCCACAGATATTGAGAAGAGTTTAGGATCAGAACTGCAGTAGATCAGAACTTGCTTCAGAACTGCAGTAAACTTAATATGGTCAAAACATGAGGGGAGGGGAGCATTTCCTTCTATTTCTAAAGCGGTACATCACTCCATGTTGTTAAACATCCACACCAGTGATCATTACAAAGACTGAATCTAGTGAAGAACTTCATCACTTGAAACCTTCAGTTCAGGCAAGTATTAAACGTAGCAAAAGCAATAAAGAGGGTATTAAGAGGGAAGTCAGCGGTGCAGGGAAAGGCACCACAAAACTACTGTAGTCTCCTTCATTCCACCTTTCACAGTGAGTAAGCTTGCTGAAAGCATTGAAAAAATTGGAGAAGGGGATTGATCCATGGAAGCACTCCGGCAGCCAGGTTTGCAGCACAAGGCCGGGGAGGGGGGGGAGGGGGGTGTTCTCAAGCTCAGTTCCCTATTAACAGTAAGAGGAAAGACCTTGGCTATTCCAAATAACTCAAGGAGATGTAGGCTTCTAGAATTGGCTAAAAATCCCCAAAGAGTTTCATAATTGTTACCCAACCTCTTCCTCCATTCATCGTTAACAAGACACAATCCAGAGTCTCCCCTTCTCCCTCAAGCCAATCCAGAGGAAGAATAAGGGATTAAACTGGCAGAAAATGGTGGGTGATCAACAGCATGGGAAAGGGGAATTCAAAAAGCAAAAGGCCCTTCACCTGAAGGATCCCATTTCCATGATACAACGGCCAGACTTCCTTGCCCTTCACTTTCTGAACCCCAATAGCATTTCTAGACCTGAATCAGCAGATTTACCCAGGTTGGCAGACATGGAGTTACAAAACAGACCTGGCTGGTTCATGCACAAAAGTACATGCTTTATAACTATAGTGTTTGAATGTGCTTCACTGTGTTTGCATGTGCTTCACTGAATTCCAGGAGGCTTACTTCCAAACAAACATGCATAGGATCAAGATACGAAGCTTTAACACTACACACTCAGGGAGTATGGCCACTGAACACAGCATAGCTGACTTCTGAAGAAATAAGAACAGGAACAGGAGGTAGGTCCCACCAGTTGAAGTGGACAAGTTGGGCATGAGTTTACTATGTTATACGCTAAGTCAGCTTAACTATGGGCTAACTACATCTAGTTGATGTCGACAATCCATTCTGGAAGAAACTTTAAGACGGGAGGGAAATAAAGGCTAACAAGAGCCAATGTTTAGCTGCAGAATTTAGCAAATATGTATCTGAGCATGTACAGAGTACACCCCTGTAATTCAAAGTAGGAAAGCATTCTCCTATGGAAAAAAATTACTGGTTGGCAGCAAATACCTTTCAATAAGGCAGCCAGTAAGTTCTTCCCTTGAAAATTACTTAACTGCTTAGAGTTCCCGGAAGGCATCCTGCATATGCTCAGATACCTAGTTACCTGCTGTCAAACTCCATCCGTCGTCCTACTTGCCGTTCAAATCCCGCCTCCAGAGCAAATAGCCTGGAAGTTGAGCACTCGAGAGCGCTCGCTGACAGCCCTTCCCCCTAAGCTCCCTGCAACTTCTCCCGGTCGTCTTTCGCAGGTGACCCGGCCCTCATCGCCGCTCCTGCAGCAGCGTTGCTGTCGAGCCCCTCCTGC
Source organism: Sphaerodactylus townsendi (assembly GCF_021028975.2). NCBI lineage: Eukaryota > Metazoa > Chordata > Lepidosauria > Squamata > Sphaerodactylidae > Sphaerodactylus > Sphaerodactylus townsendi. The sequence goes on along the minus strand of NC_059430.1, from coordinate 61,806,567 downwards.
CCAAGTCGGTCACACGCAAGGCCAGATTCCCCACCGTACCCCAACCCCGGCCCGCCCGCCGCCCCCTCCTCCGCTGCGGGCCAGGCTACTCACTCGGCGTATCCTGTGGTCCAAGGCAGGCGCTTGGTCTCCTTGTTGAGGATAAGGATGGGCCGGGCGATGTGGTCGGCGGAGCACTCGACCTCGTCCGGAGAGAGCCCCAAGAACTCGGGTCTGCCGTAGGGAAAGCGCAGGGGCAGATCCGAGGCGCCGCCGCTGTGCTCCGAGCCCGAGTTGCCAGCCATGATGCCGCCCATGAAATTGGCCACGGCAGACTTCACCCGCGTGAGCATATTACTGCCCCCGCCGCTGCCGGCACCACCAGCGGGAGAAGCACCATCCAGGGCGCGGCGGGAGGGCAAGCAGGCGCACAGGGCGACGGTTCAGTGGGAGGCTGCCCCTCGAGCAAGCACACTTCCGCAGGGAAGGGGAGACATGGAGCGAGCGGCCGGCACGGGCACCGACAGGAGCAGCGGCCGATCCCTGGAGCCACGAGCTGGGGCTTCTGCTACCGTGGCGCGCTCATTGCGCATGCTGCGGCAGCGGCGCACCAGCCTGCCTGGCTTCTCTTTCCCTCCCTCCAGTTCGACCCAGCCTTGCGCGGCTCTTACTGCTGCGGCCACTGCCGTTGCATCATGTGATACTGATCAGGCTCGGCTCTCCGCCTGCCATAGAACGTCCTGCAGCGGCCGGCCGGCCTGCCAGTGGGATCAGCCCCGAGGATCTTGCGGCAGGGACTCACCTTTCTTCGTCCCCGGCGGGGATGGTCATTGTGGCAACGTTTCGAAAAGAAACTAGCAAGGGGCGGGGCGTGAGAGGAAGGGGAGGAAGGAAAAAAGGAACCGCCCCTTGGAGGAAGGTTTTCAGAGTCTGCCTTTTTTCCGGAGAGATAACTAGTTCCTTTTCAATAACATAGGTGTGTGCTTAGCCTTAGGCTTAAAAGGGACGGGAAGTGATGTATGTATATATGTATTTTTTTCCCTGCCCATCACCGAAATTCATGAGTAGAGGTGGATGGATGGATAGATAGATGGACTAGGAAAAATCTCAAAAGGTCCAGTTTGAAGGCAGTTCTTTGGATGACTGGGTATTCCTCCTGCCATGTTTTCAGTAGTTGTTCCTGTAAGATGGTCGTGTTTTGCTCTCCTGGAGAAGATAATTAATGGAATAAGGGCCAGTAAACTGAAGATGGAATTGGCCAATGACAAAACTGCTCAAAGTTGCTGGATCTTGGGGAGGTTAGAAGCTTAGGCCTCTTTGGTACCTTTTGGTACCTCACCTGGTACCTTTTATCTGCATTCCCAGGTTCACCAGCTAATAGCCGTGAAAAGTGCTCTGTCCATGGAGATCAATGGTCTGATCTCAACCAAGTTGGAGTAACTGATTTAAAATTTGCCAGGCTGGGGAGGGCTGGGTGGGATGGGGCTAAATGGGGCTCAATACAAAGATGACATTACCCATGTACTGAAATATTTGCACTGGCTGCCCATTTGTTTCTAGGTACAATTTTAAATATTAGTTCTTATCTGTACAGCTCTGTACAGCTTGTCAAGGACTGCCTCTTGCTATATGGCCCAGCCTGCTGGTTAAGATTTTTTTCTGCTTTCTGTGCCCACCCCCCAGAGGTGAGATGTGTTGCAACCAGAAAGGAGGCTTTTTCAGTGGTGGCACCTCCCATTTGGTCAGCTTCACCTGGTTCCTCCATTAGACTTCTGGCCAAATGTTGAATATTATTTACCCTTATCTCTACTAGCTTTCGGGATATGTCCAGTAAAAAAAAGAAGGAAAACTAAATAAGATTCAAAGATTTCTGGTTAGGGATGGTGTATCTTGTATAACTTTTACTCTGCAAGGCATATTAACCATGCATTCCTCTAGTGCAGAGTGACTTAAAGTAAATGGAAAACAATAAGTATTTCTTCAAGTCTCTCAGAAACAGGAAACCAACCAGGGAGGCCGTTGGGAATAAAAGGATTCCTTAAGGAAGCTAGGGAGATGGCAAAGTTAGGAATGGCAAAAAAGGAATGGTAACAGAAAATCAAATTGAGATGATGAGAGATGAAGTTCTATGCCTACTAATAACTAACAAGTCTGCAGGTCCAAATGCCCTATACCCAAGGTTTCTCAAAGAACTCAAATGTGGAAATGTTCATCTACTAACTGCTACATTAAATTGTCCCTAAAATTGGTCTTAATTCCAGATGATTGGAAAATAGCAAATGTCACCCCAGTATTTAAGACGGGGTTCAGAGAAGATCTAAGAAATAACAAGCCAGCTGGCCTAATATTTATTCCAAGTAAATCAGTAAAAGTGGTTATTAAATAAATAAATATTGAGGAACCAAGTCTGATGAGGGAAAATCAATAGGGTTTCTGCAAAGGCAAGTCCTACTTCACCAACCTCTGTTAGTTTTGTGTTTCGTATAAGGGCAATCTAATGGGCATCATGTAACTGGACTTTCCAAAGGCTTCTTTGGTACAAGATACCTCACCAAAGGCTTCTTTGGACAAGATACCTCACCAAAGACTCCTAAGTAAGCTTCATAGTGGTAAATATAGTGGTATATATAAATAGTGTCCTCTTATGGATTAAAAGTTGGCTAATGGCAGAAAGCAGACAGCAGGAAAAAATGAACAGTTTTCTTAATGGTGGGAAGTGAGCAATGGAGTTTCTTAAGATCAGTATTGTGACCGCTGCTACTTAATTTGTTCATAAAGGAATGGAGTTGTAGATCAGCAGTGTAATAACCAAGTTTGCAGATTCTATCACAAGGTATTCTATGAAAAGCTACAGGAAAATATGTCTAAATTGGGTTCATGAGACACAACATGGCTAATGAAGTTCAGTGTGGATAACTGTAGGGTGATGCTTATTGGCAAGGTAATACATAAATTATATGCTGATGGGATCTGAACCAAATGAGAGTGTAAAAGATCATAGAGTTGTCGTGGAAAGCTCTATGAAAATGTGGACCCAATGTACAGCAATGTTGAAATAGGCAAATCCCTTGGTAGGAATTATTAGGAAAGAGACTGAAAATAAATTGGCCAATATTAGTATAATATGATGCCCCCTGTGTGGCCTAATTTGCAATGCTGTATGCAGCTCTGACCATCATATCTCAAAAAGGATATTGCAGAGCTGGAAAAAGTACAAAGCCGAGCAACATAAATGGTTAGGAGCCTAGAGCACCTTTCCTATAAGCCTGAGGCTTTTCAGTTCAGAAAAAGACAGCTAAGGGGAAACATGATATAGGTTTATAAAATGATGCATGAAGCAGAAAAAGTGGATTTGGGGAGTTTTTTTAATCCTTCTCGCATCGTACCAGAACTCAGAGATGTTCAAGAGGATTGCTGGAAGATAGATACAGGACATACAAATGGAAATACTACTTTCCAGAATTCAGTTCCAGTGGTGGAGATTGCCATGAGCATGTAAGTGTGTGTTAAGTGCCACCAAGTCGCTTCCAACTCATGTTGACCCTATGAATCAATGTCCTCCTCCATTGTGCACTGCCTAAATAAGGCATCCTGGGGATGCTAAAAAAAGGTGTCCTGGCAAGGCACTCTGCACAATTTTCTTCCCAAGATGTCCTCAGGATGCCTTATTTTAGCTCAAGGCATCTTTCTGGGAGAATGCTTCAAAGTGCACCTTTTCTCCCTAAGCCGCCTGCAAGACATCCTCTGGCTGTGCAGAATGCGGAAGCATCTTATTTTTCACACCCAACCATTTCGCCCTCTGGTCAGTTTCATCCTCAGCTTGCCCCCGACATTTTATGTGCAGCTGAAGGGATTGTCCCTGCCACCATTTGCTGAAGGTTGCCCCAGGATGTTTGCTCTGCAGGCTCCGATCCTGGGTACCTTTTCAGCCCAAAGAGTACATAGTTGTATTCAGCTGGTCCTTCCAGTTATGGCAATATATAGTTTTCCTCTCTTTTTTTGCTTTTGGAGGAGCTATCTTCAAAGATACGCAGACGCACATAAGAGAATCATAGCTGCTCGGAAGACTCCCGTTGAAAAGCATTGGAGAGAACATTGGAGAGAAAAGCATTGGAGAGACTGCAGAGAACAGGTCTACTGCCCATTGAGAAGCATTGCTTTTCAATGGGCGTTAGACCTGTCTTTCACAATCCCAATGCTTTTCAGTGGAACTCCTCTAAATGGCCAAGATTCTCTAATGCGTGTCTGCTTTTTTAGAAGATAGATCCTCCAAAAGAAAAACTATATGTTGCCATAATTTGCAGGACCAGCTGACTACAACTATGTACTCTGGGGGCTGAAAAGGCACCCAGGATTGGAACCTGCAGAGCAAACATCCTGGGACAACCTTCAGCAAATGGCAGCAGGGAGAATTTCTTCAGCTGCACACAAAATGTCAAGCTGAAGGTGAAACTGACCAGAGCTGAGGGTGAAGGTGAAACTGACCAGAGAGCGAAATGGTCAGGCGGGAAACAGCCTCTTTTCCCCTCCGACACCTTTGCTATCTGGAAAGCACCCAGAAGCCACCTCTTTTTAAGACATCCCCCGGATGTCTTATTTTGGGTGTGCGGTGTGAAAAGAGATATTCGCCTCTTTTTGAGATGTCCCACAGATGTCTTATTTGTTCTGTGTGGAACGGACCTAAAATAGTCTTGCTCAGGCTTTGGCTTCTTTTATAGAAACTGAGGACTGTGGCTTCTTCTATAGAACCAATCCATCTCATATTGGGTCTTCCTCTTTTCCTGCTGCCTTCAACCTTCTCTAGCAGAATTGTCTTTTCCAGTGACTCTTGTCTTTTCATTATGTGACCAAAGTATGACAGCCTTAGTATAGTTGTTTTAGCCATGAACATAGATGGTTTTAAAAAGTTTTAAATGGATTCATGGACAGGATGGATTCATGGACAAGAAGTCCATTAATAGCTGCTAGTTATAGTGACTCAAGGCACCTTCTATCTACAGAAGCAGAAAACCTCCAAATACTAGTGGTAGGAGGCAGCATCAGGGGAATTCCTTGGACTCTGTGCCCTGTTTGTTTTACTTTCCAAGGCAACTGACTGGCCATTGTGTGAAAGAGGATGCTGGAGTACATCTATTCCAGACCACTATTCTGATCCAGTAATTGCTCTTTTGTCCTATACCTGTTCTAAGCTCAATGATGTGCATAGGTTTAAGTCTAGAACAAATCTATCTAGGATTTCACTGTAACAGTGGTAACATCTGTGTACTAGGCTGAGCAGGAAACTGAAGAGAGATGGACCTTGACTGGTAAGATTATAAACTACACTAACAAATCTAAAAATAGGGAAGATAACTTTTTGAATAAGTTACTTTGAAGTTCTAAAAATACTGTCACTCCTGCCCCACTGAACAGACTCGAGTAGCACAGTTTAGGGTTGTACTCTTGTGCAGTTTTGAATCCTCTCTGTCCTCCAAACAGATGAGCACAGCACTCATATTCTCCCCTTTTTATCTTCACAGCAATCCCGTGAGTTAAGATAAGATGAAACTGGCCTATGGTCAGCACTGAGCTTCAAGGCACAAATTGGAATTTGAACTCTTCCTCCATAATTGTTCCTTGACCATACTGAGTCTTTACAGAATACCTTCAAGTAGGATTCAGGACCTGTGTTTCAGGGCTGGAATGGGTTCCCTTAATAAAGAGTTTGGCTTTGAAGAAATATAAAATTCCCATGGAAAACTTAGATCTTCAGTTGTTGTTTTGCTCTCAGCATTTCTCTTGATTCTGTAATTCTCAAATAAAATAGTTAACTGTTATTTTTGTTAATTTTATGATTGCAAAATTAGGTTATAAAAATAAATAGTAAGCTGACAGTTTCTCCAGCTAAAAGCTGTAAAAGACGTCTATAAATTGAACAGTTTTTAATAACACCTTGCAAAAAAGCAAGAATTAAATGTATTAACAGTGCATGGATTTTTCAGCTTACCAAAATACTTTTTAAAAAATTGTTTACTTGTATGGAGAAACAGCAGAAGATATCCATATGGGATTTTAATAATATTTGGTCTGGATATGGTGAAACATCTCTGCTTAGCCATAAAGCAGTTTTGGATGTTGTGGTGCACATCACTAGGCCTCAGTCTAATCTATTTTACATGGTTTTGGGGAGGCTAACAGTGGCTGTACACAAGGTGTCTGGTGCGCGATGGGGACGAATGTCAATCAGAGCAAGATTTCGTGTACGGATGTATTTTCTGGAGCCCTGCTTTTACTTTCAGTTCTCTCCATGGCAAGAAAGACCACTTCTAGCACAACTTTTAATTTGCTTTGCTGTCAGAGTGGGCAGTTTTCCCAATGAGCACAGCTTTGCCCGGACATAATCCCTTTGCCCAGGGCCAGCCTTCCCACTCCCTCACATTGCCATCCATTCCAGCCCCTCTTCCATGTTGCCAGGTTCTTCGTGCTTCTCTAAATGCTCTCATACTGATGTATCAATATACATTTTTTATTATTAGTTTTGAATACTGCCCTCCCCCTAAGGGCTCAGGGTGGTGAACAACAGTTTTAAAACATAATAATAACAACAGAGAGTTGACTCTACTGCCCTCTCCAATTATTGGGAGAGTTTTTTCAGACTTTATTTCAGTCAAGACCCTATTTAAAACAAGCCCTTCTCTCTTATCTGGTGGCAGCATGGCAGGCTGTGGACCTCCTTGTTTGTAAACTGAGAAATGTGAGGAGACCCCACTACAGTTCCCACTGGACAGTGAAAAGCCCTGAGGTAAGCATTCCATGCATAATGGGCCAGTAGAACTTTTTTGTGTAACTGGGGCCGTTTCCGCACGGCCACACTGGGGGTTGGGTCAGCGTACATGACGCCAACCCAACCCCTCCGGGACCGTTCGCACGAACTGTCCCAGTTGCGGTGGGGAAGACAGCGCAGCCTCCACGCAGGCTGCGCTGTCCCCCAAACGCCTTACCGTGTCCTCCAGCCTTCGGCGCGTCGCACAGGGCAGGGGACACGCCCCCCCCTGCCCTGTGCGACAGCTCGGAAGTCGCAGGGCAGGGTTGGAAGCTGCTGTTTCCCAAAAACCTCGCTCAGGGAGCGAGGTTGGAAAACAGCGGCTTCGCGCCGCTGGGGGGGAGTGAGTGTGGCGCGGCTGCGATGCAGCTGCGCCCCCCATTAAAACAGCTCCCTAGGTACAGCGTTTTTACCATCCCTAGGGCGCTGTTATTGGCCCGTGCGGAAAGGCCTGGGTTTCACTTAAGCCAGACTCTTTTAAATAAGCAATTCACCCAAAATGACCCCACAGACCCAGTAGTGCTATGATATATTGCATGATGCAGCAACTTTCCTGAAGTCTGGCATGAGCATATGTGAAATAGCAGCCTGGATAATGTGTCTGAAGCTACTTATTGGTGGATGGGATACCTCTGGGCCTGGGAGCCCTACATGTGCTACTAGGTCTGTGATGGGGGAAAGTGATACAATATAACAAATAAAATATATGCATTGTAAGAATTTGTGGGGGGACTCTTATTCCCATGCCACCTGCATATACATATTTTAGGAGATAAAATATCCAGTTTAAGCCCACTGTATCCCTGAAACATGGAAGACTGTAAACATAGATTGCCTAAAAGGAGCATTGAATAAGAACAGGTGCATCCCAGACTCATGTTGCAGTAGAGAGCAGCAGTGGCTTGGTGGTTAAGAGCAGGTGCACTCTAATCTTGAGGAACCGGGTTTGATTCCCCACTCTGCCACTTGAGCTGTGGAGGCTTATCTGGGGAATTCAGATTAACCTGTGCACTCCAACACACACCAGCTGGGTGACCTTAGGCTAGTTCTTCTGAGCTCTCTCAGCCCCACCTACCTCACAGGGTGTTTGTTGTGGGCGGGGGGGAGGGAAAGAAGATTGTCAGCCCCTTTGAGTCTCCTTACAGGAGAGAAAGGGGGATATGAACCCAACTCTTCTTCTATATTCTTTGAGGCAGATGGCTCCCTTTACCCATCCAAAAAGTTCTGACATTTCATTTTTTATCTTCTGGTGATCAAGGATATTTGAAACAAGATCCTGTAGTTTTTAAGAGTAACAAATGAAGGCTTTGGCCTCTGTGCTCATGTTTGTGTGTCCATGGCAGATTTTGCATGGGCCCAGGGAGCAGCAGGGCACCAGTGTACCTGACACTGGTGCAGGCCCAAGGCCCTTCGCACACTTGTGTGCGGGTGGCCCTGAATCTGCCATGGCCCGCTTTTTAAAAAAATGTACCTTCTCTTCCCTGCATAGCTGTGTCCGAATGAGGGGACATGCCCCCGTGGCCCTGGCAATGCCCCGGGAGTCAGACGGCTGGAGGCATGTCCCCACGGAGCTATGCAGGAAAAAGGAGGTAAGTGAAAAAAAGCATGATGGCCCAAAAAACAGCACCTTACACCCAGTGCCATTTGCTCAGCACTGGGTGGACGTTGCTGTTTTAAAAAAGACTCACTTTTTTAGCGAGTCACAAAAATGCCGTTGTGGGGAAAATAGACCATTGCAGCTTTGCACCAGCAGCGGCAGCTGCACAAAGTCCTCCCCCACAATGGCGTTTTTACTGGCCGCACACCACTGTATACGGCCCGTGCAGAATCCACCCATGTGGCATCTGGTTTGCCACTGTGGAGGCAGGTTTTTGGGCTAGATAGACCATTACTCTGACCCAGCTGTACTGTTATGTGCATATATGATCATGTTTAAATCTGTATTGATGCTTTCCACTGCAGAATGACTACCTGAACAGTCCACAACCAGAAAGAGATATTCAATTGCTTACTATTATTAATGATTACGCATAATGGTCCATTGATAAAGTATCTGTGGTATTTTCATATTTGGGGGGGGGGGTTGCTTTTAAAACAGCTGAATGACCCACGATGACTCCAGATATCTCACAAGGTCAACATAAGCTTTTGGTGAACAGTCAGACAATAGTTTATAATGTTTGCACTCAATCTAGGAAAACTTCTGTATAAACAATGAAAAGGAATCTAACAACTGTTTGTGTTAATCAGTCCCAACCAAGATGGACTCTTTAGCATCACTTCTTATACAAATTCATATACAAAAAATGAGCTCCGCTACCTTGACATTTACTTTCTGAAATTCTCTTGGATTCAATCCAAGACAAACTACGCTCTGAACAATAACTGCAGTATATTCTTGGTTTTCTAATTGTCCAGGCAAATTTCTACTTGTACAGATTTGTTAAATTTCTGGTGTCAAAGTACAACGGACTGAAAAAAAATCAAAAGAAGAAGACTGCCTCCACAATCTAATTCTTTGTGTCTGTCAATCTAGACACTGGGGTGAGACTAGGGAAAGTAGCATCCAGTTCTGCCCTGTGTTGCATTTACCAATTCTATCATTGGCTAAAGATTGGAGCCTACTGGAGGCTTTGCAGAGTTGAACAAACCTGACAAACTTAATGTGTTGGAGTGAGATCTGAATCTCGGGCGTTCACAAATAACTGATGGCAATAGATGAAGTTTTTACTTACTTTTGCTTACTTACTTTCACAGCATTTTTCAGTCATGATTTTGCTGCTCCTACTTTCACAAAATGGGAGCGTACACTACATTTGATCTTCTCAATATGTGCAGTTGCCACTTTATATGTGCATATTTATAACATGCATATTTTCCAGCTTTAGTACACATGAACACATACTTTAATACACATGAACACATACATGCATATTTTCCAGCTTTAGTACACATGAATACATGTCTGATTACTATACCAATATGTGTGCTGCTCTAATCAAAATGGTGACTGTGAGCATCAAAAGGATCAAATGTTCTGTTGGTATCCCCTGGTATGCGAAGTGGGAGTGTCAAAAGCATAATGACTGAAAAGGGCTAGGAGGCGAAATATTAATGAAGACAAAGGTAGATTGGCTGGTGGGTAGGAAGGAGAGGTGGAAGCAGGAAAAGGGGAAATGATATGGGGAATTCAGGAAAGGGAAAGAATAAATTGTGATGAAGGGTAAAAGAGATCTTTTTGCCAGTTCCTGCTTATATGTTCTAATACCAAATCGTATCAACGTAGTGATGCTTATGTCTGTTGATCTCTTTCATTCCTGGCTTCTCCTGGGATGTATGTGTTAAGTGCTGTCAGGTTGCTTCCAACTTATAGCAATAGTGTGAAATAATGAGCTTCCAACTTATAGCAACAGTGTGAATTAATGACCTCAAAACATCATATCATTAAAAGCCTTGTCTTGCAAACCAGGGGTTGTGGCTTCCTTTATTAAGTCAGTCTATCTCATATTGCAGGGGTGGGCAATTATTTTTTCCACGGGGCCGCATAAGAAACAGAAAATATTGTGGAGGGCCAGGCCAAAAGGCTGAACTCAATTCTGCATAATATTTATTGTATTTCTTTATATAAAAAAGCAGTAAATAGCATTGTTTTGACAAGCGGGCAAGACTAGTATATGTTAAAGTTAGGCAATGAAAAAGTTCAGCATTCTCAGTTGTACCTCCCGCTTGATATGTGTCAGCAGTAAGATGGTGTTATTTGCCCCAGCAATGGTGATAGTAATAGGGTTTGGGCAGGAGGAAGAGGTGCAAAGGTAAGACACAGAAATTATCCCCCTCCTTCCTGCTGTCTCACTCTTTCTCCTAAGCCCCCAAGCAATGTGTCCATCTTTGACAATGCCTATTGTAAAGGATACGGTATTAGTTTCACTTGGCATAAGTATTACACGGGAGAAATAATTTACCCCAAGTGTTACCAAGCTAAAAAAAAGATTCCCTCACCCTAGCGACCATGCCCTTCCATGACAGTCTGTACTCCTCAAAAAGCTCAATTTTCCAGTCTCACATTTTTCATTCCCAGGAAGTTACCCTGGCCCCCAGGCTGCCCAACACCAGCACACGGTCTTGATCCCCCCAGAACTTGACCCCCCCAGAACACGACCATCCACTTAATCCTGTCGCAACTAATCCTCCTACAACTCTTGCCTTATGCACACCAAGGGGCTTGTGGTCCAACGCCCCTCCCCTCGCGGCCACTCACCCCCCACCCCACCGCTCCCCTTTATTTACCTTCCTCCGAGAGGAGGCGCCGGGGGTCCCACACTCGGCTCATAGGCATGCACCCCTTATGCGGCGCCGAGAACTCCACAGGGGAGAGACTCGAGAAGGAGGTCTATTGCCCTGCGCTCAAACGTCTGGCCATGGAGAGGACTCAAATCCACCCCCTCCCAGCAGGAACGGCAGCGCAAGGCCTCAGGCCCTCCACACCCCCGAGGGAGAGAGCGAAAGCGCGCACGCCCCACTCAGCCCATCAGCCGCCACCAACCAACTGAGTCGTCTGCCTGGCTGGAAGCCACCACGGGAACTAAGAGTTGGGCCTGCCTTTCTTCAGCTATTCTTACCAATCGACGGAGCCGTGGGTTTGATCGACAGCTTTCGACGCTAATCATATTGAGACGTAGCCACCGCGAATACGGGCCAGTGAGGGTCATCCGGCGGGCCAGATGTGGCCCGCGGGCCGTATAATGCCCAGGTCTGTCATATTGGGTCTCCCTCTTTTCCCACTACTTTCAACTTTTACTAGTCTTCAGATGTTCCTTGCCCAACACCTGATTTTTAAAAGGCTCCTATACTGAAATTTCCAGTTCTTTCTTAGGAGGTTACAGATATTCTAAAATAATCCTTGAATTCTCATAAGTGTCAAGAGGTGTTTGCTGCACAGGGTCTTAGATACAAAAGAAGAGCAGTGGCTCACTAGCTGTCATAGTGCAGTGAATCGTGGGGAGAAGCAGGAGAGGAATGACTCCTTAGGAAACCTCTGCCTGTTTCTTACAGTACGAAATCATTCTTGTAGACCTATCACAGTTGGCTTATGCTATTCAAGATGGCTGCAGCTTGAGGCTATATTGTCATTTCTTTTCTATAAATAAAAACAACTCTATGAAAGGGGTAAAGAGGCTAGGCCTAAGTTACTTATTTTATCTGCCATTCCTATCATATTCATTGGCTGCATAGTCAAACCACAATGTGGCCAATTCTGTCATCTTGTGCATATTCAAAACATTAACAAAATTAGATTGTCAGTGAAAGCTGCTGCAAAGCAGCAGTGCTTTTTAGACTCTATATGAATTTTTCCTCTCAGTTGTTGACATACACAGATCACAGGCTGGGTACTGTAACTGGACTAAAAGCAGGAGGACTTTTCCTCTGCAATTTCTTAATTTTTCAGTGGCAGTCTTAACCCCAGGCAGTCTTAACCCCAGGCTTCCTACTGCCAGCAGCCTGTTTACTCAGGAATGGGAAGAAGGGAAAGGCAGGCTCCTGACGTCATTTGCACTTGCCCAATTTGGCAGCTTAGGCAGCTGGCCTGTGACAGCAACAGCAGCTCCTGGCCAACTTGCACAGGGAGAGGGCCAGTTGTTGCTTAGCTCTGGAGCAAGAGAATTCTGGGGCCTCATGTTTGCCTTTACCCAGGGTTCCAGAAACACCAAGTTGACCCCTGGAACCTTGCCAAGGTAACAAAAAGTAGCTGCCAGAAAGCCCTACCATCTCAAGGAGCTTGTACTTGGGGACTGAAGTTTAAAAACAACACATCAGTCCTGTGATTCAACACAGGTGAATACTGGAAATGGACTATTTGGACTCAAGGCCATAAACTAAGAATAATTCTTCTCAGATGAGCTCAACAAATGCAATTTGATTTCATATTTTAGGACAAATGGTGACATTTAACAATGGGAAAATGCAGTTTTATGGATAAGGTTGTTCCTTTGGTGCATGTGTAGCCTACTTTGGCCACATCAATCTCCATTGGAGACCTAGGAAATAATATATGACAGCACCCTGTGGCTTAACAAACAAACATGAAGTTGCTTGAACAAATTAACAAACCTTTAATCTTAACACAACTTTCTATCATTTAAGGATAAATAATAGTGAACACATAGTGAACACATATATATGCAGCACAACTCAATTGTACAAAATCTTCAGTGCTTTTTAAAGAAAAAAAAACACTCAGAACAGTTGCCACTAACAATGTCCAATAATGAAAGAATAGCAAGAAAGTCCAAACTATCAATAAAGCAGGGCTTCTTTCTCTCCTCTGGCCTTCTGCATCTGATGTAGCTGCTGCAGATCTTTCCTCAATTTGGGCCTGTAAACAAAATAAATAATTCTCTCAATTTAAATGTAGGCCTTCCTTCTACTGCAGGCCAGATCAACTGAGGAGGGTGGAGCTCTTGCAGTTGGTAATAAGTAAGCAAGCTTACCAATTGCACATGCTCAGTGAGCTCTTATCCCCTGGGCCCTAAGATCCAAACAAAACAAAAATGCTAAAATGGCATTGGTTACACATGTTTATGGCACACTTAAGAATGGGGCACAATTTGGCTTGTAATTATATAAAACATTTTCTGCACTCCCCACACCCCAAGTGTGGGGAGGAGAGGTTGATTACAAATAAGAAATTGGAGGATTTAATTATTTCATCTTGAGGACATAAAAAAGAAGAAGGAAGAGGGAGTGGCATTATAAGCATCCCAGAAAAATGGAAGACCCAGGGAAAAAATTAAGGACAAAAGAAGGGAGATTCCTGGGAGTAGAAATAACAGTGGACAAGCATAGACTTATAATGATAGTGACAGGAATTTATGCACTAACTCTATACATGAAGCTTAAGGTTTTTTATCACACAAGGAACTTAAAACAGGAGACCTCTCAGGATTCCAGTCACAAAAACTGGACTAATAATGGGTGAGAAACTTTAATGGGGTAGTAGTGGATACTAATCTTGACAAGTAAAAACTTAACAAAAAAAATAAAGAAAAACACAAGAATAAAATGAGGCAAAGACGGAAATTGCCAAAGAACGTTTTTTTGAGAATAATGAAAGACCTGAGAATTATATGAGTGTATGGAGAGATGAAGGAGGGAACCCTCAAAGATTTCATACTCTTTTTATTCCAACAGGTTTCCACTCCCATACCAGGATAGATATGAGTTTGGGTATCAAAGCAATTCTAGGAATAAATACAACAAAAGTCTCAAGAAAATTAAAACCAAGGGTGGTCTGGGACCATGGCTTAACCCCATAGAGATGGGATTATGACAACAGGAAAATCTAGAGCCCAATGGAGAATGAAAGATTGGGTTCTACGGGGAATCCCCAAACTACCGAAAAAAAAAGAGTTAGAGGGGAAGTTAAAGAGAGATACTGGGGAAATAAATTATGGTTCAAAGTGGATAAAGAAAGTTACACTATGGGATGCTTCCATACAAAGGCCGTGTGTAAATGAGGGGGCATATCCAAAGTCAAGAAATCTACCAAAAAAAATTGAAAAGAGAAAAAAAACAAGATCTAGGAAGTTAAAAACTAGGGGAAATGGAAAAAAAACTACAAAAAAAGGAAAGATAATAAAAAAGCTCTTAAAAGAAATTAGAAGCTAATAAAAAAGAACAAACCTAAGAGAAAGATTTATGTAACAGGATCAAATAGCGAAGAGTTGGATGCCACTTACAACAAAATACTACGTAACCCTCGATAACTAAGAAGTTGGCAGGTGGATTAGCCTTAATAGATCTAAAAGCGAGCAAAGTAGGAGAAACAAAACAGATTCATAAACCAAATAGGTACCAAAGAGAGGGACAAAAAATACGTTAACAGAGACAATCAAGATAAGAGAAGCCTGGAGAAATTCTACACAGATCTATATAAAAGAAGACAAGGAAATAGATGAAGATTGAGACTAGAGTCCATACCTTAAAGACCAAAGGAATAGAACAATGGTAAAAACAAGAACAATTCAAAAGAACTAAAACTTTAGAGAAATATCCCTAGCCGAGGATAGAGAATGCCATCAAAGATGCTCAAAATCAAATCCACACCAGGTATTGAGTGGCATAACACAGCATGTTATTATAAAACCTTCATATTGGAATTAGGAAAGAACATCTGAAAAGATTATATAACTTGAGGATCTTGAAGGGTGGTATTGTACCACAGATCTTGGCAGCAATGAGCTCACGATAACTCCTGATTCCAAAAAAAACTTCCAAGGCAATATTAGGATCTTACAGACTTTATCGCTAATATCCCTTTTGAATATTGATTATAAAATTTTTACCAGATATATCAGGCAACTAGGCCTAAAACCAATTTTAAACAATTATATAAAGGAAGAAACAATCAGGATTTCTTTTCCAGGACTGACAGACAAGTCATAACATTAAGAAAAAATCATAAATTTAATTGAATACATTCTAATGATGGTAGACCCGACCTTCCAATTTGCAATGATATTTTAGATGCCGGTAAAAGAGCCTTCGATAGGGGTTAATTGGGAATTCTATGTTGGCCGTATTAAGAAAAGTGGGAATACAAGATCAAAGTTATAACAATGCCATTAGCGAAATATATAAAACATCAAAGAGGCTGCAATTGTAAAATAATAAACGGAAGCTATTCCAAAAAATTCAAGATCGAGAAAAAGGGACAAGCGCAGGGATGTCCAATATCACCCCTGTTATTTATAAATACGTTAGAGATATTAATAAGAGACATCATAAAACAGAACTTTTTTAAAGGTATAAAAAATAAAAAAATATTCCTTTAAAAATTTTGGATTTTGCAGGCGACTTAGTCCCTTTTTTTATCGAAGACCCAATTACAAATTGGTAACAAAGTCCTAGAGGTACATAGAAGAGCGTTATGGGGGGCTCTTGGCAGGATTAAACCATTAATATTCACAAAACCCAAAGATGCTAGCATTCAACTTAACAAAAAAGAAAAAAGAAAACTTCAAGAAATAACAAATATAGAAGTAGAAAAATAAAATAAAATATTTGGGGAATCTCACCCTTGAAGATAATAATAAAAAAAACCCTAGTAAAAATAATCTATGATCAACTATGGTCTAACGTGGGTCCACTTAGTAAACTACAGGACTGAACAGGGAAAAGCAAACCTCACTACTAAGGTGAATAAGCATAATTAGGTAAATGAATATTCTTCCTAGAATTCATGTTTCTTTTTGGAAGAACATTCCTTTTGATGCCTAGCTAAATCTAACCTTTACATTATGGAGGAAAGAAAATAGAAATAAATTTATATGGGAGGGAAAAAAGCCCAGAGTCCGATATAAAGATCTTATACAACACAAGAACCATAGGGGGGTCTAGCTGTGCCAGACCTACAGATCTACCACCACGCAGCAGCACTGGGTTGGGTTAAGGAATGGGCTAAACTGGGAAAAATCATAAGCTGCTAGAACTTGAAAGGATATAATCTGCCCAAGGGAGGCTGGCATGCTGATACCTATGGCTGAACAAAGAAAAAACCACTCACAATGAGACAGAGAGTCATTAAAACCACTTTATTCGATATACGTTGATCAAGATTTGGAATAGATACAGAAATATATTTTATAACAAGCTTCCAACCTGGGTATCCAGACTGGAATCACAATTTGGTGGTACTAGAGCGACAACAGATGTTTGGCCAAGGTACCAAGACATAATCTTGTGGAACAATGACAAACCTATATTAAAAAAAAGGGAACAGATTATTTGGGAAAATCAACAATGCCACTGGTATACTTATTGCCAGATTGAAAGCTACTTCAAATCAGATATTCAAAAATGGGGTATTAATAAACAGAAATCAGAAATAGATAAGGCATTAATAGGTCCAGACAACTTCCATGTTTCTTGATTAAATACAATTTATAGACATTCTGATCCATCTCCACAATACAACATCTCCCTTCTTTACTTTGGGATACTGACTCAGCATAGTTCAAACGTTACAAAGATAGAGAACCAGATGTTATTAGCACTTGGTTCAATATTGGAGTTTGCCTTTACTTAAACAAATAAATATATAACTACTGCTACTCCGTTATAGTCTTTGAACTTGGAAGAATACCTGGACTGTATTCTTGCTGATCCAGAACTTCATCAGAAACCAGTCCTATGACGTGCCTCATCAGGTGTTGTCACAAGTACTGCTGGTGCCAGGAAACAATATTTTCTCAGATATCTTTTACATCTGCATTATACTCTGGGGCTTGGTATATCCAGTGCTCCATGACTGATGCTAGTACCTATCCTGCATGTGTCTGCATCCACCTCTGGGGGTGGGGGTGGGGTGGGGGGTGGGGGAAACAGAGAAAGAAGTGCAATATTTGTTTAGAGAAAGTGGAAATGTAGAGACCCACACAGAAACATTATTAAACCTAACTGGCAAGCTTGCAACTGCTTGTAAAGTGCTAGATGAGTAATTAGAATGTACCTAAGTACCCTACTTTCTTCCTCATCTCATTTCAACGTTTAATGCAAAATATTATAAATTGGAAGCTATTCTAGAGCTAATCAAAGCTGAGTTTTGCAAACAAGTAAGATATTGTGAGCAGAAGTAAAGCAAAACTGATTCAAATTACATGATCCACAAGGCCTGGTAAAGGGAGGCAGGAACTAAGCTAATTGACCACAGAAAACTCAAGGACTAAAGAAATGTCTCTCACTAGTTCAGTTCTAACAAGCCAGGCAACATTCAGAGGGAGTGCTTGCCCAATAGAAATGGAAATACCAGTACCAGCAAGCAATCTCATTCTTAAACACAATGACAGAGGAATTTGTCCCAATAAAAACAATTTAATTTTCATGTTTCTCATGCAGCACAAACTAATGGAAATCATAACTGGACACAAATGCTGCAAGAAAAATTCACCTAGTCAATGGAGATCTAGTAGACATAAAATGAAAAATTATATCAGACTACTGCAGATGATATTTGATACATTTTTAATTTGAAGGCAAGTTTGCTAATATGCCCACGCTCTCAGAAAAATGATTTGAGGATAATGTATGTTCCATCTCATGCCAAGGTGAGCTATATTCCACAGGAGCTGTCAGAAATTGAGTCTTTGAACTGGACTGCCAGTAATGAAAGACCTATACAGCCAAGACAATCACTGACCAGAAGTCCCTGGAACTGTGGCATAGGAGAGTTGCTCATTATAACTTGGAAGCCACCTTGAAACTACAAGCACAAAGGATTTTATAATGTGGATCAAAGTTAATGAATATATATTAAGGCTTTAGCTTCTGTAATCTTTGCTTGCTAAAGAATCTATAAATGCAAAGCTGGACAGTCATGTCTGCACACATGTAGTAAAAGATTGTAAAACTTGCAAGAAGAACTGGACATGTCCAGTACAATAGGAATGTGAATGAACTAACGAATTTAGGGTATGGCAATATGAAAGCTGATTTGGAATAGACTGATTTTTGTTTGTTTCATTTTTTAAAAACACCTTGCTTTTGGCAGAGTTCTACAGAGAAACATCTAGGCCCTTTCTGCACAGTACATGTAGCGCCAAGAAGGTGGGGGTGCGTCTGTGTGGGGGTATGGCAGGCATGGCAGGGGCACAGGGTGCACGGGTGCCCCTGGGCGCAGTTCCCCCTCGCTCCAACCCTGCATGTACAGCAGGTTGCAGTCAGGATAAAGTAACCCACTTGCCTGTTTTCACGTTCGTATGCCTCTGTGCAGGCAGCGATTGGAGCCCACGGAAACAATGCAGGTTGCTGGCGTATCTTCGCATGGAAGCGTGTCTTTTTTTTAATTTACCTCCCACCAAAGCCAGTTTGGGGGAAATAACATGGGGTAAACTCGCTGTAGGGGCGAGATCCATGCAAAGTTCCCCCCCAAACAGATTTTTTTTACCATTGTTTATTGGCCCATGCGGAAGGGCCCTAGTGGGCACAAGCCATGTTTCTCTTGCTGGCAAACAATAAAGCTTTGTTTCTGGAACTTTTGATGGTCCATGATTTAGCTTTTTGTTTAACAGTAATCTGTATCAATATAAGTGAATGTGCCAATGATAATTAATTAGGTATAAATTATATAAAGGAAAAGTAAACTCAGCCTTCTATTCTCAAATGAAGTCAAAGATGCTCTAAGCAACTCACACTAACTTATGTGGGCTTATCAAACTAGCTTCAACTGGAAATAACACCTGTTATTTGATAACACTTACCTTTTGTTGATTTTTCAAGATATAAAGTATATTATTTTTGATGGAAAAAAATTGCCAACTGAACGGACGCTGACAGACTATATTGCCATAGTTTCTAACAAGTTCAATAGAAAAATCATCTAGTCTGATTGTGGGAGTAAGGACAAGTCTAAATCAGCACAGGCATTCCTAAAGGAGTGTGGAATCAACACAAACTTCCTGTACCCTACACACCAGGAAAAAATCGGGTTGCTGAGTGCAATGGATAAGGTCAGATGCATGCTAACTGAATCAGATCTTTCCTACAGGCGCTAAGAAGAATCTGCAATAACCACAGTTTACTCGCAAAACAGATTTCCAATCAAAGCCACAGAGAAAACCCCTTATGGGTTATGGCAAAAAAAAAAGAAGCCAAGTGCAGACACATTAGAGTATTTAGAGTATTTGGATCCAAGACCTGTGCTCATACACCAAAAGAAAAGAGTTCCCATCTAGAACCCAGAGCCAAAGATGCCCTTGTACTTCCCTGATGTTGAATTTAACTGCCCACTTATGGGAAGGGAAGAACTCTTTAGACTGCAATTTGAATGTGAACTGAATAAATGGAAATTTGACTTTTGCAATATAATTTTTGGGATATTTATTTCACTGCACTTAATATCCTGCTTCTATGACTTGGCAAACTCTGCTATATTAACCAAATATGCCAATATTATCATAGAAATCCTTTTGTTGACACTGGAGATTCATTAACTTCCAATGAATATCAACTGGTAATCCAGGTGTCATTGTTTCTAACATGACACCTGGATTACCAGTTGATATTCATTGGAACATGAGTTGCACAGTGGTGTAAAAGCTTTTCCATCAGGAGCTATACAGAGGTATATCCAATAAGTATTTGTCTTATACAACAATAATGCAACTGTAGGATATTATAATCATCAACTTTAAAACAAGATTGGCCACTGAGTTTAAAAATATCAGCTGCCAGTTTCAACCAAGGCAAGCCTAGGATCTTGTGTAAACGTGTTGGCTCTCTACAGCTGCTAGGCCAAAGTTCCTGGCATGGTACTCAGTGTTCAGTTCAAGGGAATACTTTTGACCTCTACATGACTTGTCAGGGCAGAGTAAAGCAGGGTCAGTATGTAAGACCATGCCCCTTTAGGAAAAATCGTTTTAGAACTTAATCATAAGCAATTCATTTTAAATCCTGATTTGTTCTCTGAAGGGCTGTTAAAGTCTAAGATCTAGTTTAACCTGTTTCCTCTGCATGGGCATTCTGGGACATGCAGGGCTTCTAAGGATTTTCATGATCATCCCTCGTGTGGTCTTGCAGCTGTTTTAATAATGAGACACTGAGAAGCTCCATGTGCAGCAGATTGTCAATTATTTCCTTGTCATGATAGGATATGGTGCAGCTCTGTAAAGTATATTTGCCACTATCATATCCTTGCCCTTAGTGTAAACAATCCAAATATTCATGAAGTTGTGGGAGCATTCTTCATAGGCTTACTTACTTAAACTTAATTTTTCCTGTGCAACTGGGCACATAGAGTCCTATGAGATGCGAGCCTTCTTTAGGTCTTCCTTGAAGGTAAGCAACATGTTTTCCATTGGGATTAAAAAAGATTGCCTGGAAGGGTTTATAGTCTGACCAGAACTATCGCTTGACTGCCAAACACATAATGGTGGAATTTAATCACAGTAATCACAATTGCTAAAAGTTCCTTTTTTGATCTACACATAGGCTCAGCCTGCATCATTGCTCTTACAGCATAAGCAATAGGTTGTTTCTGATGTCACAGGCATGCTCCTGATCAAGCTCTGAATGAGTCTGCCAATATTTCCAGCTGATCTCCTGGATTAAAATGTCGCAAGGAACACTTCTGATAGGCTGTTAGAGGTTCAGGTTTTCTGCAGTTCCCATGGCCAGAGAGTGTCATTTCTTAACAGGGAAAACAAGGGTGCACTCACACTTGATCCACTTGGAATGTACTGTGCCAGGTACTGTATAGTGCCCTGGAGTCTCTGAAGACCTTTCTTGTCCTTGGGTGGGGGTGGCATCTGATTGGTAGTCTCCATTTTCTGTTTATCAGGCCTGATACCATTTTTGGTGAAAGCATGGCCCACATGTTTGATACTTTCCATGAAGAACTGGATCTTGTCCTTAGTAAATACCCCTTTATCATGCTTTGTCAAGAACACACTTCAAGATGGCAGAGTGTCTTTCTTTGGGTGCTGCTTAATGAACATGTCACTTGTGATGATTGGGATATCTGCAATGTCTTATAAATAAGCAATATTAACTCTCAGTTTGCATGACTTACAGTAATATACATATCAATGGGTATCAACTCAACCAATAATAAACTGCAAAGTCTCACAGTGCTGGTAAAGAGTGCATCACACTGATGAAGTTGTGAAAACTGAGGTTACGTGAGCCTGTTCTGTTGCTGTATTTTTGATCTCTGACGGAGGGTTCAAGGCAGAACAACTAACTGTTAGCCGCTGTTTTTATGTATTTTAAGATGTTTTATTGACGGAGCCTATGTTTGTATTGTACCGGATTTGCTCCTGCTTATTGTTTATATATTATGTTGTTCACCGCCCGGAGCCCTTTGGGGATCGGGCGGCATAGAAATTGAATTAATAATAATAATAATAATAATAATAATAATAATAATAATAATAATAATAATAACAACAACAACAACAACAACAACAACAACAACAACAACAACAACAACTATTGTGTTACTTACAGGACTCTTATGAGGTTTGGGACTGTACTTGCCATTAGTGTCAGAGCAGGGTGACGACCCACCAGCACTGTGAGACTTTGCAGTTTATTATTGGTTGAGTTGATACCCATTGATATGTATATTACTGTAAGTCATGCAAACTGAGAGTTAATATTGCTTATTTATATGATATTTATTAAACTGTATAAATGCGGTCTGATGTGCAACGCGCAGATTTTTTCTAGTTAAACACATACATTGCATGGTTTATTGTATTGTGGTTACATCTGCAATGTCTTCAATAATAATATCACTATTTTTTTCAGTTAAGAGTAGGGAATCTTCCTATACTCATTGACAATTAGGGATATTGTTGTGTTCACATAAATACTGCAAGTACCAGGAAACTGACCCAATCCTTCAAAAACATTTTCATAATGTTTTAAAATTGCATCTCTTGGCAGGTACTATGAGATGTACCATATGGAATCACTGAAGTAAATCTAGAGCAGTGGTGGCGAACCTATGGCATGCGTGCCAGAGGTGGCACTCAGAGTCCTCTCTGTGGGCATGCGTGCACAGAGTTCGTCATGTGGGGGGGGCGGAAAATCCCTCCCCACACACATACACATCTAGGCTGGCCTGGGCCACTGGGCATGACGTGCGCGCACCACAGCGAACAGGGAAGACTCGGCTGGCGGGCCTGTGCTCCGGGTGGCTGCTATCCGAGGGGGGCAGAGGAGGTGGAGATGCTAGAGAGGCACAGAGCGATGCGTGTGGGACTTGCTGGAGGCTAGAGCAGGCTGGCTCCTGCTCGAGAGGATGGGGAGGAGGCAGAGGGGTGGGGCGGGGCAGAGATGCTGGAGCAGCACAGGGTAGAGCTGCGGATGCACGCAGTACCTGCTGGAGGGCTGGAGCAGGCTGGCTGCTGCTGCTTGAGGGGTTGAACAAACAAAATATGTGCCTTTCCAAACACCGGGGAAGTGCTCAGACCCAAGTTTTTTGCCGCTCGCCTGGGCAAATTTATTTATTTATTTATTATTAGTTTTATATACCGCCCTCCCCCTGAGGGCTCAAGCCTAGGGAGGAGGAACCGAGATGCATTTAGGATTTTTTTAAAAGCACACTTTGCTAGAACTGCTTTTATTTTTCTGTTCCTGTTGCATTTTTGTGGTAAGTCAAGTGCCGTGATGATATGTGAAGAAAAAACTGCAGATCAGATGGCTGCTCCACCAATTCAGCTTTTCTGAAGTTATCTCACCCCTTGCACGGCATTCTTGTTTAGGATTCCTTCCTTGACTGCCTTTTTACTTCTATTTTGTGATGGGAGGTTTATTGGGTTTCGGAAAGTGAAAGTTTTACTTCCCTCTCCCCCCACACCCCTCCCCCTTCCCCCGCCAGGCCCCCAGTGTAATAATAGTGTAATTATTTCAGGGAGATTATTAGCATTAAACCTAAGACCAAGTTTTGGGGAAGCAGTGTAGGTAACCCTGTTAAGCGCTGTTAAACCCCACTGATTTTCATGGGAAGAACTAAAGTGCAATCGTTTACCTGGAAGTAAGCTCGGTTGCTGGCAATGGGGCTTGCTTCTGAGTAAACTCTCCTAGGGTTGTGATTCACTCATTCGAAACGTTGCACGGTTGCTTCAAAGCAAAGTCACCGACTACCACTGAGCTTATTCCCGAGTAACGCGCACCTCGGAGCCAACCATTTTTTCTAAATTAAAACCTCAGTATTCAGGTTAAATTGCCGTGTTGGCACTTTGTGATAAATAAGTGGGTTTTGGGTTGCAGTTTGAGCACTCGGTCTCGAAAAGGTTCGCCATCACTGATCTAGAGCAATACATCCATTGCTCCTGAGTAATGGGAAAACGTCATTTTCAGGTCAGTTCAGCTTCTTTAAGGTCTGATGTGCAATCTTCCAGAACTGTCCCCTTTGGTTGGATGCAAGCACCTCCTGCTTCTGATTACAGCACACTTGACCCTTCAGGGTTTTGGCTGCTGCAGCTGGAATAATGTTTGCTTCTGCTTCCCTGTCCAATTTAGAAGAAATTGGTAGGGCTGCAACTGTTATGGTGCTGGATCATAGATTATAATGATCACTGTCCTTGGAAAGCTATTGAGTAGACAGAGAATAGAACTCAGCATGTTCATAACTTATAAATAGCATGCTATTTCCCTGTCTTTGCATTGTTTCAGCCTGCATTCATTTGCAAAATGATTTTTCCCGGAACAATTATAGCATATTGCTTCAAAAGCTGGACGCTGTGTGTGGCTGTCTGTAGTTCTACATTTACTGCAAATCTTGTTTGTGTTTGCTGGAGCAGTTGCTTGTAGTGGCAAGTTGCTAGGAGTTTGCCTTTCTTGTGCAGAGTACTGAGTAGTTTCATTTTTGTTTAAATAGCATGCCACCTGACACTTCTGACACAATATGATGTTCCCTTGTTTGCAAGTCAGAAATAGGAAATTCCTTCTCTTAGGATCCCACAGAACAGCAAGGTCTGTTCAACAACATCCATTACTCTTTTTAAAAACATGTATGCTGACACTAGGGATATACTTAAGCCTTTGCTAGACTTTTGTGTGTTTTTTCCATTATAGAGTTTCTTATCACAATTTTTTTAAATTACATTTTCCATAAATTTCTCATTCAGATACACCATAAACTGATAGTTTTTCAACAAATATATTTATATACCCAGCTATATATCTACTATCATATGTTAATTAAATAATCAGAGATGTGATCTTAAGTGATGTTGCTTTCAGTGGGTTTTGGGCTCTTTCTAGTTGCTGGCATTTACACTCTTTTGCTTTATTAAAAGATTTACACAGTATTTTAGAACAGAAACAAGTTTTGTCAAAGCCAGTGGGAGTATAGGTGATATATATCACCAGTTGCCAGACACATATAATTCTAATATGACAGCTGAAATGCTTGGAGACTGGCTAAGCAAACAGGCAGAACCGGACATAAGTTGAATTAATCTCCTTGTGCTGCTGTTTACCCAAAAGCAAGTTATGCAAAATAATATTTACCAACCAAACTTCCCAGAAGCCTTTAATTTTTTTTATATTCCAAGTCTAATACTATAATTTGTTAGAATATGAAGAGGTTCTGTAACTCACATTTTTATCTCAATCCATGTTTCAATCAACCAGTCTGCATACAGAATCCCACTGAATTAAGTTTTTTTAAACTTATAGTATTCTCTTTGATTAAAGGGGCAAGCATTTGATTTTAGTTTTCATATTAGAGTTTCACAATTAGTGGATTACCAGTATGTTGTTTCCAAGTGGTTCTTAGACAGCAGTCATCCATTTCAACCAGACAAAGTTCTTGTCCTGTTGTCTCTGCAAGTATTTTTGGATATTTTTATTTTTCGATTTCCAGGTCCTACTAATCATTGCTTTGGCAACTAACATGTGCCATATGTTGTACTAGCTCAGCATTTTACAAGGCTTTGTCTCCAGGTCTTTGTGTCTTTTTGAATGTTTTAATTCCATTAATAGTTCAGATACTGAACAATACTTAAAGCAGAGAGTGGAACAACTGTATGATTTCAATGCAACTTGCTAGCCATGTTCCCATCAGCTCTCTTAGAATGAATATTCAAATGCCTCAGAATCTGTAGCCCAAGGAAAGGCACAGATGTGCGGCAAACCTTTGGCACTCCAGATGTTATGGACTACAATTCCCATCAGCCCCTGCCAGCATGGCCAATTGGTGAAATTAGTGGTGTAGGCTTGTCAAGGATTCAGACTTTTTAGCTGGTTCATTTCTTAAAATCCAGTCCTGGTAAACAACTGCATTCATTTTTCTCTGCCTTCATCTAATATCCTTCATCTAATATATAATTTCATCTAATTTCTCCTCTACAAGTGTTTGCTATCTACATGAAAAGTTGGTGCAATTCATCATTCATGAATGTCAACATTCCTGGTTTTATGGGTAACTGTAACCTCTAGGCTGAGGTTCACTGTGAAACAGCTCAGTTGTAAGTATAAAGCCATGCTGGCAAACTGTACTTAGAATTCATTAATGAGAACAATAAAAGGCAGAATCTATTTGAATGTCAACAAAAGAGGCAAACATGCAGAAGCCGTTGAAGTGGTGTTTCAGAATGGCTGCTGTTCAAAGCAGAGAGAGTTGCTGTTGAAAAAATTTATTCAGAAACTTGGAGGCTGCTTTTGTAAGAGATGCACAACCATCTTTGTATTTTTATTCATTCATTCATTCATTCTATTTATAACCTGCCCTCCCCCGAAGGGCGCAGGGCAGCATACAACATTTTAAAACAGCATAAAATCATAAAACCAGTAAAGCATTCCAATTAGTAAAACAGATGGCAAAACCTCCCCTCCATACCCATAGGAAAGTCAAGGTGATCTTATTTCAAGTTCAAGTTCAAAGACCCTTATTAGGCATTAAAACATAGCAGAACTAAGTAATCCAAATACAGTTTTACAAGATAAAACAGGTACTCCTGTTTCAAAAATGCATACATCAGAGCGAAAGAGGAGACCAGGAAATCATTTCGTAATAGTGAGCAAGAATTTGGCCACTATGTCCAGTTGCTTGGGGTTCTCTGTATTCAGAAGATAGTTCAATTTAAGATTAAAAAGGCTTGGATGGACCAGTAAGGGATCCCCTAAAAACAGGTTTGGTCTAAAATCGTTAAATTTTGGACAGACTAATAAAATGTGCTCCAATGACTCCTCAGAGGTTTGACAGTATTCACAGGTACGCTTTTGCTGTGAAGGTACCGTGAATCTCTCTGGGGAAAAGGTTAGTGGAAATGTGTTGGTTCTCGCTCTGGTCAATAGCCACCTCAGCTTAGGGTCAGACAAGATGTTTAAATATGCAGCTGTCTTGCATTTCCCGGGCATGATGTTAAAATGGAGGGGAGAGAACAAGCTCCTTGCTTTACTAACTAGATGTTGGTGTTCCTGATCGAATAGCTGTACCTTGATACAACGTTGTATCTCACTAGGAGAAAGCATAAGGAGCTGGTCCCAAGAAAGACCCAGGGAGGAAATCTTTGATTTGATATGAGCCCACCAGGTAGAAGATTGAAGTTCGTGGAGGGTGCAGTAAATGAGACTATTAGGGTTGTTAAGGAAACATAACCGAATCCAAAATTTAAAGGTGGCCCACCATGCTTTTGTTTCCAAGAGGTGTAATCCTGCCTCGAGGCAGAGGGCAACATAGGGTTACACAATGGGGAACCCTGAAAAGCTTATATAAAAATTTAGATTGTATTCGCTCCAAGGATATATGCCAGGCTTCGATCCATAGGGAAACCCCATAGAGAAGTTGTTGGGACACCTTGGCATTAAATACCCTTAGAGCAGCCGGAATAAATCTGCCACCTTTAGTAAAGAAAAACCTTTCAATGGCAGCAGAGGTGATTTGACAGCTCTTGACAACAGTTTCCCTATGTTTGACCCAACTAGATTTGTGATGGAAATTGATTCCCAAATATTTGAAGAACTTAACCTGTTCAATAGAGTCATTATCTAAGTGCCAGTTAGAAATCTTGAAGGTACTTGAAAAGACCATGATCCTAGATTTGAGAGGGTTAATTGACAGCAGGTTGTTATTGCAATATTCACTGCATTTATGTAGGAGGCGAGATAGGCCAACCTTGGAGCGAGATAGTAAGAGCGCATCATCAGCATAAAGCAGAATTGGCAGTGGCACGTTCCCTAACAAGGGACAGTGTGAGTCAATTGTTCTCAAAGTAGGGGCAAGGTCATTTAAAAACAGATTGAACAGGAAGGGGGCCATAACGCAACCTTGTTTGACTCCTTTGGTTACTCTAATTTTAGGGGTCAATAGGCCAAGAGGCGGGCATTTCACTTGACAAGTGTTGTTGGTATGCAGGGCTTTTATAAGCGCTAAAAGTTTGGGATCGATTTCCAGTGCCTCCAGTTTTTGCCAGAGGAGCTCTCTTACGACTGAATCAAAAGCCCCTTTTAGATCGATAAAGGCAGTATAGAGGTTAACTTTACTTCTCTTGGTGTATTTAGAGATGACCATATTTAAAACCATACAGTGATCTATTGTAGTATGCCCTTTTTTGAAACCAATTTGTTCTAAGCCCAATATCCTATTGCTGTCAATCCAGGATGAGAGTTTGTTCAATAAGTATTTAGCATAAAGCTTACCAGTTATTGATAGGAGGCTAATGGGCCTGTAATTGACTGGCTGATTAGGGTCTCCTTTTTTAAATATTGGTGTTACTATGGCATTGGTCCACGAAGAGGGGGCTATGCCAGTGTTATTAACCGAAGTAAACAGCAAAGCTAGAAGCGGAGACCACCAGTCAATGAATGTTTTAAATAAATCAGGCGGAAGGACGTCTGGGCCGGGGGCTTTATGGGACTTCACTTGTTCAATCAAAGGTTTAATTTCTTCAGCGAGCACTGGAGGCCATGTAGGGAAGGTGAAGGTGGAGGGTGAGGTGTCAGGGGCAGAAGTTCTGCTGTTGTCACCAAACACCTCTTGAAAGTAAGAGAACCATAGATGTTGGTCTATGGTGGTTGTTGGTGTGGGAGAAGTACGCATACCACCAGCCACAATCTGCCAGAAACCCCTTGAGTCATTTTTCAGGACAGTCTGAATCAAGGGTTTCCAGTTGGATTCGATGACTTTTTTCTGATTTGCTTGGAGAGCTTGCATTAAGTTTTGTTTCAAAATAAAATAGCTTTGTGGCAGGTGGGGGAGATTGTTGCTTCTGGAGTTGGCGAAGATCTGTCTCATTTGCCTTTTGAGGAGTCTACAGTCTATTGTAAAACATTTGTCAGCCTTACTCACTCTAAAAGAGGAAAGATCTTCAGGGCTGGTAGCTAGGTTCTCAACAATCTCCTGAGAGAGTATCTCAAATTTGTTGATGAGTTCTTCAGACGGAGAGATTCCTAATAGTTTTGATCTCATTTCAAGTAAGGTGGGCCCCGAAAATAGTGCAGTTGCCTTGGTTCTAGACCGATCGTTCCACAGAATTTTTGGAGTGGATAGAGAGGGTGGAGAATGCATAGTTGAGCGTGGCTTCCC
Organism: Sphaerodactylus townsendi; assembly: GCF_021028975.2. NCBI lineage: Eukaryota > Metazoa > Chordata > Lepidosauria > Squamata > Sphaerodactylidae > Sphaerodactylus > Sphaerodactylus townsendi. The sequence continues at coordinate 61,777,753 of NC_059430.1, read as the reverse complement.
CCTGTCAAAACACATTGAGAGGGGCAGGTGGTCGCTCCAGGGTTGAAAATCAATCTTGAAAGCTTTGATGTTAGAAAGGCAGGAATGGGAGATCATCATAAAGTCTATGGTGCTACAGCCACGTGGGGAGATGTAGTTGGAGTCATCAGCGATTTGAAAGTGCGTCAAAACAGTGAGCAAAATGAGATCAAACTGGAGACAAAGCCTGGCAATATCGGCACCAGCGTGATTGGATTGGCTGTCTTTAAGTTCTCTTGGGAGGCAGAAATACCATGGAAGAGATTCTGCCTCCAGATTAGTCAAAGACTGGAGGGTGCACTCATCTTTACCAATCCTTGCATTAAAGTCACCAGCTAACATCAGTGCACTGGGCTGCCAGCGCTGTCTTGAGGTCAGTGATAAATTTCGTCAGTTGAGACAGATAGAGATCGCGTGACTCACGTTGGGAACAAAAGGGGAAATACACGTTTATCACCATTAAACTATAGGAGTCCCAGTTCAAAATGAGTGCTTGTTCTAAATTATCACAGGACGGGAGGGCTTTGACTGAGAATCTCAGACTAGAGCGGATTAATATGGCCAGGCCAGCTTTATGACGTCCCATAGTACTCGTTCTATAGGCAGGCAAAAAGTGGGTGTTGTAGCCACGGAGTTGGGGAGGAGATAGAGACCAAGTCTCCTGTGCTAGTATGATGTCAAACTGAGCAAGGTATCCAGAAAAGTCTGGATTTTTTGCCTTGTGATTCCAACCTGCCACATTCCAGGATAAAAGCTTCAAGGGCTGAGAAGAGAAGTTGCCAGGCTTCTGGCGTCAGTCCAGCTTTGTGACCAGCTCAAAAGAGTGAGTGACATCATGGAACACGCAGCAGTTGGTGTCAGTAACAGCATACCCTGAGTTAAGCCTAGCATTACTCATATGGTGGACACTAGCCTTTGTTGGAAGCTTAAATACAGTATCTGGAGAGACAGCAGGAGGATTTGATGAACTTGGAGACCGGTTTGCGTTTGAACAAGACACTTCCTTATCTAAGTTCAGCCCATCAGGAGCCTTCATGATATTAATGAATTGTAATCTAGTTCCTTCCAGTCTGTCAACCACATTTTTCTGTTCCTCCGATGATAGTAATCTGAAGTCAGCAAGGGCCTCTTGTACTAAATTAGCTGGCATCAGTGAAGGAGACAGTGGCATCAGTGAAGGAGACATGGTCACCGGAGAGTCCTGAAGATCTTTACTGTAACTATCCACAGAGGGGCAATTATTATCCATTGGAGCTGAAAGTTCAGCCAGCTCCTGCGCCCACGTTTTCTCTTTGGGCTTTGTGGTTGAGTCAGTTTGAAGCACTTTAGTAGATCTTAAGTCAATTTCAAACTCAATTGTGCCCATCTTATCAGACAACTTTTTCCCCCCTTTACTTATGGGCACACAAATTGCTTCATTAGGAGAGTTATCTGGAGAACAGTAACTTTGAATTACAGGATTATAGGCAAGTAAGGTTGGGCAAGAAGGGGAATTTCCAGAGCATAATACATCCCCCAAGGCCTCTGGAACAGAATTGGGAGCAGAATTGAGTTGCAAAACATCCTCCACTTCCTCAAGGATATGTTGGTGAGAAGAGTGGATTTCATTCAGGGACATCTCAAGTTGCTTCCACTCATCCACTAGTTCTTTGATTCCTTTGGTAAAAGCTTCTGAAGAGTGTCCAGTTTTGTTAGGGTTTCCAACAGCAGTCGATTTGTTGAACTCCTTTAAATTTGCATTCCTCTTGTCAGGTGTAGCATGAGTGTCCTCAATGAGTGTGGATAGTAGTATTCCTAAAGAAACGCATAATTTTAATATCATACCTTCTGGAAAAAAAATGGCGATGTTTCAACAATAGTGAAGGCATTTTAGATGTACTAAAAGTTAGGGCAATTCTTTTATAGTAATCCACAGGGGGCAAGTATTCATATGAAATCAACTGAATCTTGTTTGGAGCACACTTTAACAACTGGCTCAAAGAGAACCTAATTGCACTATAATTTGACCACCTATTTTGGTTTAGCTTGGAATGTCCAATATACAACACCACTCGCTCTTTTTGCAAAATTAACGAATTCATATTATCTAGCTTTAGCTGCCAGGTGGGCGTAGGCCTTGAAGGCCAATAGGCAGTGTCTGAATAAAAGGGAGCTACCACGTCAGATCCATTTCCTGAAGCTTGTGTCTTTAAAATTTGATGGGAGATCAAATCTAATTTAGCCCCCAGGGTGGTAAAATTTGTTAAAAGTAAGTCAAGAGTTTTTGAAATTAAAATCAACTCATTAGAGAAAAGTTCCTGTCGAATGTATAAATTGTCATGTGTTGTTAATTCTTTATTCTTATTTGGAGGCTTTTGTAAACTTGGAATTAAAGCATCCTGTTTTCCTAAACCAGTTGGAGATGGGCTTGTTGCAAAAACTTCTTCTGCAGGGCTAGGAAACATATCCTCCAGCTCCAGGTTAGCTTCCAATGGAGCAAATCTATTTGATAGTGTTAAGCCCTCAATTAGTGCCTCCACTGGAGAATTGTCGGTTAAAAACTGGTCAATTTTAGTCTGTTTACTAGACTTCTGGCATGGAGAGTGTGGGGATGAAAGGTACCGTTTCCTCCCGTTCTTCATTTTAGATAGCAGCCGTAAAACAATCAGACAATGAGTAAAATATTCACACAGGAGCAATTATTTACACTAAGCTAAGAACAGACGCTTAAAACACCAAAGGCTGGTAAAAAATACTAAGTAGCTAAAAGGCTTGAGAGCAAACTTCAAAAGTTCATTAAACTTCAGAAGTTCATTGAAAATATATAATATAAAACAGAACCTTAACAGCTAATGTGTAAATTGAAAAAAAAAAACTTTAGTAGAAGTCTCAGGGCTTTTAGTTGAGAATTGGGGCTGTGGCGTCTCCACACCAGCTGGTCAGGGAATGAGCCAGCAAAAAACCCTCAAACTCTCTGGTTGAGCCAAGAAAATAAAAATAAAACCAGCAGTTCAACCACACCTGATGATAGGGAAGCTCCAGGCTTCAGAAGTACACAACTTGTTTTAAAAACAAAAAGGAAACAGACTCATTAGTCAGCACTGCTATTATTAAAATATTGTAGATTTTAGCCTGGTTTTAAAATATCAACTCAGAAGGTTCTTTATTATAGTCTGTCTCAACAAAATTGCAACAGAAAACTCTAAATTAAAAGAAAATGCTAAATACTAAGAGATAAAACTACAATGGGTAGGAGAAATTTAAAACTTATCTTTAAAAGGTGGAGGAGCTCAATGAAGAGCGACCGCTCGGCACCAACTCCCACAGCTGACCCCACCTTATTTATCTTCCCGGCTGGCCAGGTGAAAACGCTTGATGGAACAAGGTTGTCTTACAGGCCCTGCGAAATTCCTGTAGGTCCCGCAGGGCCCTAACCTCCTTAGGGAGCCTGTTCCACCACGCGGGGGCCAAGGCCGTAAAAGCCCTGGATCTGTACAAGGAATACCAGACAAAGAGCAAACATACCCGTATCTCACTCGATGTCTATGATATGGCCTGGACCTACCATCATATCTCCCACGCCCCAGTAACACGGGGATCCCCAACCCGCTCTCGGCCTCCTGATGGGCATGGTCCAAATTAATCATAGTAACCCAGTCAGTTTAACTACTAACCTAGGTAGCACCACTGAAACCCTAACAACTAACATCCTAACCCCCTCCTAACAATTTTCTAAGCTAACTTTAACTGAAAAAAAATACACAGTACACTCTAATAACTAAACTACAATACATAGGGAACAACAACACTAACACTACTCTATTAAAGTTTCCATTAGGACAGTGGGATGATCATATATCTTAGCAAGGAAAAGGAAAATGCTGTCACAAAAAAGAGTCACATGGAAAAAAGCTGCTTCACTTTCAATCTTAAGAGGCGTAGTATATCATCAGGTAACTTTTTGAGAGCACCAAAGGGAAGTCTGTGTTTAAATTCCAATATATCAAGGTGACATTTTGATTCAGTGTAACAATTCTATCTGAAAGCTTTGCCTGTCATGGCCCCTCCTGCTGTAGCTGACAGCTGATCCCAGGAAGAGTTAACTGAGCCTCGCAGAGAGATGCCAGCTGAATCAGCAGAGCTTGAACCAGCACAGGCTTCTGGCTCAGAGCAAATTAGCAGGGCTAAGGAAGATTCTAGGACAGGGGTAGGGAACCTTTAACACTCAAAGAGCCATTTGGACCCGTTTTCAATGGGAAAAGAAAACACTTGGCGCCGCAAATAATTTTTGACATTTAAAATAAAGATAACACTGTATATATTGGGTTTTTTTACCTTTTACTCCGCTCATTCTGAGAAGCGCATGGATGCGTCTGCCCTGCTGCCTGCAGGGCGGGCAACGATGGGGCCAGTGGCTCGGTCTCGCCGGCCGCTGGGAAAACGCCCGCCCCGCTCCAACGGGGCCGGCAAGAGGGGAAGCCCGCGGCGTGGCCCAGCCGGCTGTGGGCAGTTGGTGTGCCTGCCCTGCTGCCTGCAGGGCGGGCAAGGATGGGGCCAGTGGCTTGGCTTGTGGAGCCACAGTGCAAGGGCAGAAGAGCCGCATGCAGCTCTCGAGCCGCAGGTTCCCTACCCCTGTTCTAGGAGCTCTGGGTCTCCAGATGTAAGTCGGCATCGCAGACAATGATTGAGAGTGGCCTTAAAGGAGAGGCCCCGCTCATCAAGACTGCAGGCTAGGGATTACCCAGAGCTTTTGCAGGAGCAGTCCCAGACAAGTAGCTCTGGAGAATAAAAGGCCTTTGGCGGGAACTGTAGTTGTGGTTGCAAAGTGGATTTTACCTGACTTTATCTGTACACCACTGCTGTCTTCAGACCTGACTGACAACAGACCAGTTTCTGACTTTGATTCCTGGATTCTCCTGGTTGTTGTATGTATTCCTGGCAATTGACTCCTGGCCTGGTTGACTTCTCTTTGGAGTCTCCCAAGGACTTGGTAACCTTGAACTTTATTTTTTGCTGAACTGCCAGCAGCCCAGCCCTGAGCCTCCTCAGTATTGTATGTTGCTGTGGCAGCAACCAGCCCCACCCAGCCTGCACATTTCTATTCTTGGATTCATGAGAAGTGTTTTCATTGTTCATGGTCCACAGTCTGATCACACAATGTGGTCTCTTGCCTGCTCTTATTTCTACTGCACCATCATCATAATCTGATATTGCTGAATTTTGTCAACATATGCTTGTTTTGTTACTAGAAGGCAGCAGACTTCCTGTCTCTCAGTATTTGTAGATTTCACATTCATGCTGATCCTAGGAATGGATCCTCCACAAATAGACAAGTTGTATCACAGCTGATATCCTGTCAATGTTCTCAGTGCCACATTTTTTTGGCATAGGAATTTTCTTCAATATTACTATTCATATTTTAAAAACTCCTCATTGGGAGATTGTAGTAGAAGAAATACGGTCCTATGGATGATGAAGTGCAATCAAGTCACACTTGACTTCTGGCATCTCCATAGTTTTTTGCTAGAGACAAATGGAGGTGGTGTGCCATTGCCTTTCTGTGTGGCAAACCTAGATCCACTTGGTGGTCTCCCATCCAATTATTAATCATGGCTGTTCCTGTTTAGCTTCCAAGATCTGAAGAGATCAGGCTGTCATGGGTAATTTAAGAGCCCTTCTGCACAGCAAATGTATAATGGGTTGCAGTCGGGATAAAGTAACCCATTTTCCTGTTTTTGTGTTTATATGCATCCATGCAGGCAGTGATTGGAGCCCACAGAAACAATTCGGGTTGCTGTCGCGCCTACGCATGGAGGCATGCCCAAATGAACCCACACAGGTATGCTGATGTCTCATAATATGACCATCTGCACCTGCATAGTTATACAGATGTAAGCCACACACACAAAAAAAAGAAAATGGAATCAAATAAAGCTCCTCCTGCCTGGCCATTCGCTTGCAAGCGATTGCAACGTGGGATTTTTTAAAAGATTCGCTAATAATGCGATTCTCAAAAAACCCAGTTTAGGGGAAATAACATGGGGCAGACTCGTTTTAGGGGCGGGATCTGTGTGAAATCCCCCCCCCCCGTGCGGGTTTTTTTTGCATCCTACACCCATGTTTATTGGCCTGTGCAGAAGGGGCCTAAGTCACAACATGGGAAAAGAATGATAGTATATTTCAAGCCACAAGTACCTAACATGTGGTGAATCTGTAGATAGAATGAAAGCAGTTTCTTTCAAAAGTTTCCAGTAAATTAAACTTATTTCCATTACGATTATTAATGTTTCTCTGCCTGAACAGTTATGCCAGAGTCCACCTTCCAAAGTGGCCATTTTCTCAGGCAAACTGATCTCTCTTGCCTAGAGATCAATTGTAATCCCAGGAGATCTCCATCTACCGCCCAGAAGTTGGCTACCTTACTTTCACACCAGGTTTTTGGTTTGGGTTGACTATGAATCTGAAGTCTTTTTTTCCTCTCCTGCTGCTACACAGCATCATGTTGTATTTTGTGTACCTTCTGGCTTCCCCTCAGTTTTGTTACAATCTTTCCCAAACCTGCTTTATTACAATAGTTTTGGAGAAATTCCAACAAAGCTGGAATGGATGCTACGCATAAGGAAAGTTCAGGTCTTTTCTGGCCGCACCTGCATCAACCCCATTTTCCCTATCCAAATCCCTTATGGCTGCTCTTCTCTCTTGCCACTCTCTACCTTTGTTTTAGGTTTTTTAAAAAATGTTAATTGATCTATAATGGTTTCAATGACTGATTCAGAATTCCTCCCCTCCAAAGCCATCTAGGAAAAGAGGGAGAGTGGCAGATGTGGCATACTGGAAAAACTCACAATTCACAGCAGCAGTGAGAGGCCCCTTGTTGTGTGGAAGAAACCTTGCTATTCTGTGGACATGGGCAAAAACTGTGTGAAGGGAGACAGTGAAATAAACTGTTGGTGCAAATTTCAGTTTTGTTAAAGGCCAGATGAAGAAACAATTATATGAGTGGGTTTCTGGCTGATGTTCATAACCATGCATAAAAGAGTAGAAAGTTGGTAATGATGTTGTATAATTATTACAGTAGGGCTGTTTCCCTATAGCCACAAAAGACTAATAGATAAAAAATAATTTTTAAATGTGTACAATGCTGCAGGGAAAACTGAATGAGTGATCTACTCTATATTTAATCAGACCACTAGTCAATTATAATCAGTATTGTCTACTCAGGCTGGCAGCAGCTCTGTCGGGTAGAGGTTTTTCACATCACCTACTACTCCTTTAAGTTTAAAATTCCAGGGATTACATCTGGGACTTTCTGAATGCCAAGTTACTACTAAATCATAGCTAGTTCCTTCAATTTGCAAGTAAAACTCACAGGAAGAGTGGCATGTGACTGCAAATCCACCTTCCATCCTGGCCACCAGGCTATGTAGAAACCTGCCACATTTAAAACTAAATCTCTGTGTTTTATACAGTCACAGTGTCAGCAGGGGAGTGGCTCAAATGCTTACAGGACAACCCAGTTGCAGGGGAGCACTATGTTGGCTGGCGGTGGCATGGCAAAGGCAGCACTGGGCTGCGCCCAAGGGGCTTCAGGCAGTGCAGAAGGGAGGAAAAACAACCCCACCACACACACAAATTGTCTTATAGGTCAAATAGGCTTACACTGCACATTTATCTGCAGGTCCAAGAGCTGGTGTTCCCAGACTGGAATGCTGGTGGAAGCTAACATTGGCTACCCCCCCCCCCCACTGGAATGCCCCAATCTGCCCCTCCCCCATGCCAGTGTTCAAGCAGAAGTTGACACTATTCTTTGGCCACCATGACGCCCAGGTTTCACTGCCACAGAACTGAGGGGTGACTGTCTACTAGCATCTTTGCCCCCCTCTGCTGGCAGGTGGTGTCCCTTGTGCCGGCAGAGGGGCCAAACACTTCACCATTTTACACTGCTCCCTGTGAGTGTTCAGTCCCCCCATCTGGATTAGGTAGTTAATCCCTTCCCTGTTAAGCATTCTGTCTAAGTGATAAATAGGTGTAGTTCACCTGTGGACATTCAAATTCCATTAAATTACAACATTAAAAGTTCTGATTGGAATAAATCCCCGTGAGTCATCTTTTCCCAATGGTTATTTTTTAAAGAAAAAAAGCTTCCTTACAGTGTAAATTTTTTGTCAGCACAAGCCAGTGGACTGAGAAAATGAAAGGTCCACATTTGTTCAGGATTGTACTGTTAACCTGATGCTTCAGGCCTGTAAAGATTGTTTTCTACTTTCAGTTCTTAGAGTATATCCTTTATATCCTATAAAGTCCTGCTTTATTCACTGGTGTCTGATGAAGAGAGCTTTAACTCTTGAAAGCTTGCATACTGGAAATATTATTGGTCTTTAAAGTGACTTAAACATTGCCCTTTATTCACTCCATTGTTTCAGGTGCTTTTTTCCTGCTTACCTATTTTCATTTTTCTCCGCCACATTACTGGAAGCTTTTTGAGGACTTAAAAAAATGAATTGATAATTGCTATAGCATTATAGCACTGTAGCAAATACAGATTTTTTTAAAAAAAATCCTTTAAAAAGCCTCTCAATGGCATAGCAGGAAAAACTGCAGCCTCAGAGGGGTGATGGAAGAAAAATGGTACCAATGTGCACAGGACATTAGAAAATGCACAATTTCCTGGGGGAAGATGGGGGAAGGGTGTTTTCTGAACTATGCCTTACAGTCACCTCTGTTGGTGTCATAGACAGTTTAGACTAAGATGGATGCCAAGTCTTAATTTTGAACTTTGATACCAAGAGTAAGGCTTTACCTAAACATGCATTTCCATCCCCATTCAATATGCATAGCAGCTACCGATTCCTGCAACTTTGCCCATTGCCATCTGGATAACAAAAGCCCAGACCTGAAAAAGATACACATATTCTCTAGCCACAAAAATTATGCAAACACTACTCAGCCTTAACACAATCAGCTTTCCTGAGTCCTCTCTTCTCTATCTGATCCTTTCACATCCTTCCCGTACTACCAGAGGACCATCAAACCTTATTCAAAACCCAGTTTTGTTGGGGCGGGGAATGTATGACGGTAGGCGGCAGCCATATGAGAGAGGAGGATGGAGAAATGGGTTTGCTCAGCCCTCCTCTGACCTCCATCCTAAAGATGAGGGTTGCGGGCTCAGAATATACTCTGCTTTGTCATTGGTGTTGATTAATGCCAGGTCCATCAATAACAAGAGTGCGACACTCCGGGACTATCTCGGAGCTCAACAGATGAACCTGGCATGCATCACCAAAACCTGGGTTAATGAAGGTGAGATGGTTACTCTGGGTGAGGTCTTGTCCCCAGGTTTTGCATGTATCCACCAATCTCAAACACAGGGCCAGCGGGGGGGGGGCACCTTAGCAATGTTCATCCGAGATCTGATCCCTTTCAGGGCTGTCCCTATCCCAAGGATCACTGAGTGTGCTGGGCTAGAGTGGGAGACCTTAGAGAGGTTGGCTGTGTTCCCGGTGTACCGGTCACATAGCACACCAGGGGACAACCTGCCACAGCTGCTGGAGGCAATGGCCAACTGGGCGTTGTGATTCCCCAGGCTTATTGTCTTGGGGGATTTCAATGTGGAAGTCGCCTCAAGTTCAGCGGCCGTGGATCTAGTGTCATCCATGACACTTTTTAAATTCTGACCCCACCCATGAGGATGTGGTCTTTGGGTCAGGAGTTGATATGGTCATATCCTCTGTGGACAGAGTGCCATGGTCTGACCATCATGCCCTGAAAGTTTGGATGGACTTGCCGCACTAACCTTGTCTAGGTGACTGGCTGATTTTTGCCCGCCCATGGAGACTTATGGATCCTGTGGGATTCCTGAATGCTCTGTGGGATTCGAACCCACTGGCATCTTTGATGAGTAAGTGGAGGACTAGAACTCCAGGCTCTCTGATGCCATCGAGGTGATTGCTCCCCGGCGTCCTCTGTGCCCTCATTCTCGGCTGACTTCTTTGTATACCGAGAAGCTGCGCCGAATGAAATGGGAGCTCAGAGGTCTAGAGCAAATGTGAAGGAAGTTTCGTGACAAGGCTACGTGAACACCTTACAGGATGTTTATGAAAGCCTATGAGGTGGTGATGAAGAGGGTGAAAAGAGATTACTTTTCATCTTCTCTTGCATCTGCTAGCTCTCGCCCAGCACAATTATTTCATGTTATTCGGTCCTTGTCCTCACTGAATGTGGGTTCAAAAATACTCAATTGGCTTATAGTTGTGAGGCTTTTATGAACTTTTATATGGAGAAAGTCACGTCGCTCCGCCACAACCTTCCTGCCACAATTGAAACAATAAGTGAACAATAAGTGAACGTTGCTGTCTTTGGGTCCTGTTTTGGACCAGTTTTTCCTGATTGCTAAAGCTGATGTTGACAGAATCCTAGCTGCTGTTAGACCTATGACCTGTCCTCTGGATCTATGCCCTTCCCGGTTGATTCGAGCTTGCCAGGGAGAGTTACGACCCCATCTGTTGAATATCATCAATTGCTTCCTTGAACAAGGAGTGTTTCCGGATGGGTTGAAGAAGGTGGTGGTTCGCCCACTCTTGAAAAGACCCAAGTTCAGATCCTGGTGATCTGGCCAGTTACTGCCCTGCTTCGAACCTTTCATTTCTGAGGAAGGTAATTGAGAGAGTGGTGTTGGAGCAGCTTCAGGGCTTTCTGGATGACACAACAGCTTTCGATCCCTTCCAGTCCAACTTTCATGCTGGGCATGGGATGGAGACTGTCCTAACTGCTGTCACAGATACACTCCACAAGCATCTTGACCAGGGCGGATTGGCACTGCTGGTATTATTAGACCTTACTGCAGCATTTGATATGGTCGATCACGATCTTTTGATCCACTGCCTGGCTGTTTCTGGGGTTTGAGGTGTGGCCTTACAGTGGGTCACCTTGTTCCTTCGAGACCAGAGTCAGTAAGTGAGGCCTCTGAATGGTGCCCACTTGTTTGTGGAGTGCCACAAGGGGCTCTGCTATCCCCCCTGTTATTTAACATCTATATATGACCCTTTCGGCAGTGGGTGGTCTACCAAATTTAAATAATAAATTAATAAATAAATTCTGAATTGGAATATCCTGAGTTGTAGGTTCATCAGCTGTAATTAAATCTAATCAAAAGCTGGGCCATCTCCAGTTCTGACTCATCTAAACTATTGTCCACTGTATTGTTCTCTCCTGAGAATGGAACTCTGCTTTGGACAGGAAGATTGCCTCTTGTAAAGAGGGGATTGGAATGGAATTGTATGGACTCAGTTTGTTACACCTCTCTTAGCATTTCCAGACAGTGAAAATGTCCCTTGCCCAGTTTTTTCTGAAGTGCCTTTGGTTTGGTTGTATGGTGTGCCTGATGTTGCCCTCTTCTTCTCTGAACCCACACAGGCATTGTACTCTGTCTCCTTGAATCTTCCTCTTCTAGATTAGGAAAATATCACCCTCCCTTCAACGTGCTATTCCAAACCTATCTTTAACCTCTGTCTAAACTCTAGGCTTCTTGAAACACACACTCTCTCCCCTCTCTCTCCCCCTCTCTCCCTCCCCCTCTCTCTTGTGTGTGTGTGTGTTTGCCAAGAACTGTCTGTGTATCATTCTTTAATAAAATTGTTAAAATGTCTCCCAAAACCAGTTCCCTGTGGCTTTCCAAAGGTAACAGGATTGCTACTTTTCATTAGATTAAAGATGGATTGAATTTTATGGATTGAATAGGAATGGGAAGACTAGTGAGAATGGATTGAATAGGAATGGGAAGACTAGTGGGAATGTAGTGGTCCTATTCCCACACCACAATGGCATTCTTAAATTTTAAATAAGTGTGTCATAAAATTAGAATAATTAGGGGATTCATACACTCTACAGCAATATGGATCTGTACAAGGAATACCAATAAAATTAACAAATGCAAGTGTGCAGGGCATTGAACTGTTCGTCTACATCAACTATTTTTAGGATCAGATAGGAAAAGAAGAACAGAAGTTAGCTGTGGGCATAACCAAAATATGACTAAAGAATATGTGTTCACAAAAAAGTTCTGGAAATATGAAAAAGAGAATTCTAACAGAAGGACCATCTTTCCCTATATCAGTGGTAGCGAACCTTTGGCACTCCAGATGTTATGGACTACAATTCCCATCAGCCCCTGCCAGCATAGCCAATTGGCCATGCTGGAAGGGGCTGATGGGAATTGTAGTCCATAACATCTGGAGTGCCAAAGGTTCGCCACCACGGCCCTATATGAACCATGTTCCTCACACTATATTGTTAGATTTGTGACTGCCAAAATCATGTGGTGACCTTCCTACATCTTCCATCCTTACCGGCAGACCCTCCTTTTTGTTCAGGACAAATATTGCCATCACTATTGGCCTCATCAATCTGGCTGACCAAAGGCCTTCCCATGTTAGACAGCTCATTCCACAGAACTGCTTGTGCTGTCACTGTCAGGTGTAGTGTTTAATCAGTGGCTGGTTCTTGGAGAAAACATTGTGCCTTATACAGATGCAATAGGTAGACTTTTCTTAGAAGCTTCTTACGTTTACTGAAGGAACTTTTTCTGCAGCAGCTCTTGTGATTTCCCAAGTGTAGAAAGGTACTTCCCTTCCACTATATTGTTGAAGGCTTTCACTGCTGGAATCAACTGGCTGTTGTGGGTTGTCCATGCTATGTGGCCATGGTCTGGTAGTTTTTGCTCCTAATGTTTCACCTGTATCTAGGGCTAACATTTTCACAGGCATGTCATGATAAGGTATGTTTCTCTTTGTGACACAGTGTGCAGTAGTGGCATAGCGCCAAGGAGGCTGGGTAGGGTGCAATGCACCGGGCACGCGCCAGTGCGGGGATGTGGTGGGGACATTCCGGGGGCATTCTGGGGCGGGATGGGTAGGGGCACAGTTCCCTTCACTCTGCCCTGGTGTGGAGAGATTGTGGGATGGGGTATATATTTTGTCCACTTCACAGATGGGCAAGGCACATTTCTAGAAGTTGACATGCAGGGTCACTTTACTACTTATAATTTCACAGGTAAAAAAATAAACATATATAATACCAAATTAATACTAGCAATAATGGATATTTATTCAGTCTTCTGGATTCATGTTAGATGATTCCTCTTTCATTATCCTCTGGAAATAAAAGCAAAATCATACAATATTAGAAGAATGACTGAGTAGGATGAGAGGTATAATGAAAGGTTTCAGACTATTTACAATTAAAATTCTCTCTCACCTTCAGGATATAAAATATGAATATGAAATGGATCCCCTGGAGGTGTTACTCATTAGATCATTTCCTGATTAAATTTATTTCAGCAACAAAATATGCTCGTGCTAAAAAAAACTTACAGATCTGGGAGAATAGTGGAAGAAGCATTCACTGTTAATGGGGACCTGAATTAAGTATGACAGCTACATCTTTAGGGAATTGCATGTTAGATACACACCTGGAGCAATTTGAACCATTTTAAATATTATGTCTGCCATAATATGATGTTGCTAATACAAGACAATAATGTTAAAAGAATATTGTGACAGGGTGTGCCTCCTCAATGGTCAAATTAAGGACTGCATGGACATTGCCTTTATTTTTATTATGATATGATAACCACAAGCAATCTAGGAGCAATATAAAATGGGTGACCTTCTAAATGCCTCATGGTTCATTAGAGTGTTTTGGCAAGATTATTCTCTGGCTTCTTTGCAGTTGCATGCATTGTTATACAGCCATTCTGGGAACTCTTACATCATGTGAGCTTATTGAAGGAATAAAACTATACTATAGATAATCAATGCTTGTCTATAAAAACAAATCTTACCACCAACAAAAATTATTTTAGCTTCATATAATCTGTGTTGTATAAAATTAACGCACTGGCCCAAAGCACTCACTATAAAAACATAAGAACATAAGAAAGAGCCTGCTGTATCAGACCAGAGTCCATCTAGTCCAGCATTCTGCTACTCGCAGTGGCCCACCAGATACCTTTGAGAGCTCACATGCAGGATGTGAAAGCAATGGCCTGCTGCTGCTGCTGCTCCCAAGCACCTGGTCTGCTAAGGCATTTTCAATCTCAGATCAAGATTGGTAGCCATAGATCGACTTCTCCTCCATAAAACTGTCCAAGCCCCTTTTAAAGCCTCTATGCTCACACAGTAGTACGCATTAACTTCCTTGACGTAGGAGATCTCATCTGAACAAACAAAATAGGAAAAGCAATGAATTCCTTATCCCTCTTTTTTTGATCTGAAAATTCCTATTTTGGTTTTGCTTCTTCTTTATGTAAATCATACTCTAATTCTTTCATTTTGCACCATTCTTGTATCCTTGCACCATTTTTTCCATAAGATGATTCATTAGTTGTATGCTAGTAAATGAGCATTATACATTATATATACACACAAATGAATTTATATAGGAATTAGGGTTTAAATACACTTACAAATGATGTGTTAAATTTTTCAATCTGTGCACAATACAAACAAATCTTTGATGCCAACAGAGATCAGCAGAGAATTGAAATATAGAGTATTTATTATAAACAAAAATGTAATGTGCACCTGTCTCCTGTTAGGGAAGGGATTGTAGCCTGGATACAGTCTTCACTTTTTCCAATCCTTTACATTGCCATGCAGTGATTCTAACCCTGAGCACTGCTGAAGGGGGAAAAAATACTTGGGCAGCTGATCCCAGGAATGTCCCTGGAATGCCCCCCTCCCAATAGCACAGCCCCCTGTGGTGTAAAACCAATGACATGGAGGAAAATGTCCAAGTTCCTGCACCACAGAGACATGCAGCACCTTGCCATTGTGGCAAGTCCTCAAAGTTAGCATCCGTGTCATTTTGTGTGGTGCTGGTGGCACTGGTGGTGGTGCAACCCTCTGACTGCTTCCAGTGCAGTTTCAGCCCTTCTTTGGCTTACAGCCTTAATAATCTTCAATTCTGCCTTCACAATCTTTTCCACACTTTTTGTGAGGCAATCACAATTTTGATTTTGATTATTTTGATAGACCTTTTTGATAGTTCCCAATTCATTTTAAAGGGTCAAAATGTTAGTTGCTATCACTTACCAACAGACTTTCTTTTATCCACATAAACATTTAAACAGGGATGTACTGGCCACAGGGACATGTTGCCCGAGCAGGCCAACCCCAAGCCTTTCTCTTCAGCATCCTGCTGTAGAGGCACTGGAGCGGGAACCAAAAACGACAATCACCTCCTCCTCGGCTTCACCCCAGCTCTTCTGCAGCTAGAGCAAGCAGTTACCCGTCACCCTGCCCATCAACTGGGATGTGCATTGAGTGTTGACTGGCAGAGCCTGGGAGGTCTGCCTGCCTTCCCCTGTGGTGAGGTGTGTTTGAATCTGGGAGGGGCGCCAAGCCCCAGTGGCCTATCAACACCAAATGGAGCCCAGGCGGGGGGTGGAGATGTGTGTGCAAAAATAATTTCTTGCCTTGGGTGCCATTTTGTTTCGATATGCCTCTGTATTTAAGGACTCTTCAGATTCTCATATGAATACAAAACATCTGTTTTCTAGTAATGTGTAACACAAAAAGGCATTTAAACATAGCACCATGGGTATATCAGAGGAAGATAAGCCCAGAAGGCAACAATAAGTTTATTAATAGGAATTCGCAATCACTCCTCATGAAACGTAAAGGAAAAACCAAACATTGTCCTAGGATAGGGAGGGATATAATCCAACAAAATAAATAAATAAATAGTAAAACCTGATAATAGGTCCATTTCTTTCTAATAAGAGGTTTCCATTTCTCCTGCGATGAAAACTGAGTTGAACAATGTATATATAGAATTTCAGGGAAGATACATTTCCTGTTGAAGCTTACCAGGGCTAGTGCCTTCCATTTGTTGTCTAGATGGCAGACAATACTAAAAAACTTACAGAGGAAAATTAAAAGAAAATGTATAATGGGCATAAGTGCTTTGTATTTTCACACATTCCATTTAGAGCTGACTATGTTGCAAACTTTGCTGGCTGTCCAAACAAATGTGTATTTATTTATTTTAAAATATTTATACCCTATCTTATACTAAGTTACAGTAAAAAAAATCACAATAAAAGATCACAATAAAACATTAGAAACTATTACAGTTAAAATAAATAATAAAACCTGCATAAAATTAACTTCAAGCCCCACTTTCCCAGACCCCTCCCTCAGACTAGCAGCTGTACAGGGGGTTTCCAGGGAGGCTAGCCATATGCCTGGGTGAAAAGGCAGGATCATGGTGACAGTCAGCAGCAGAGAAGCTGCAGAAGGAGGTAGCCCTGTAGGGTCGGACCCAGGCTACAACTGGAAACCAGCACAGAGGCTGTGGGCTTGGACCCTGAGCCACAGCCAGGGACCATATCAGAAGCTCCTCAGCCTCCTCGCACCCGGCCGGCCACAGGGAGCCTGGGTGGCTCTCATCCCATATCCCCCAAGCCCCAAGAGTGGCACAAAAATGCTATATAGTGATCTGCAGGTCAGGAGGCACAGCACATGCTTGGCAGCCCTACACCACCCCAGCCTCATTGGTAAAGAGAAGTGCTTGCAGGAACAAGACTGATACAACAGCTAGGTGCAGGTCATCTTGTTAAAAGAGGCTGGGGAATGGGAGGCTACATGGAAGCAATGAGTCTGATTGCCACTGCCCTAGCCCTGCTTACGTGTATTGTCTGCTTTGTTCTGAACTTGACCTGGACTCCTGGATTCATGTTGGTTGTATTACCCCTTTTGGACTTGATGCTTGTGAGTGAGAACTATCTGTGCTAACCTTGGGACTGGACATTGACTACTACATACTGTTGGTGTGTGTGCATGTGTGACAGGGGAGAAGGATGAAAGAGGGATTCCCCCTACCTTTTTAATGGCGGTGAAGCCAAAGCAGCCGGAAAAATGCTGTAAAGTTTGACTCCGTTAAATTATTGCCATGTCTTCAGCCAAATATAAACCCGAATAAACCAAAATAGCTTTTCCAAGTTTATTTTTGGTTCAGCTTTATTTGGATGCACAGTCCTAAACTGGGCCAAGAATTCTTCTAACCCTAGAAGTTTATTCCCCTTTAGCTGGAGCAGGTCTTCCCCCAAAAAACTATTTCAACAAGAGAAACATTTACCCAAAGAGTGGGAACAAAACAATTTGAACCTTCTCCCCCCAGTTGTAGTTCTACATTCTTAATAATTAATAAACTAATAATCAAACTGTTGTGATTTTCTACTGAGTTACATTTTACAGACTTGAATTTTTTTTCAACTCCTGTTCCTTGAAGAAACTAGATGTGCCAGAAGACTGGTTCTTCATATGTTGTTTTCCACTAGTATAAGAAATGAGACCAACCCATCTAGGTGAGCATGTCTGAGGCTTTGAGCAAAAAAGAGATGACTGGACCCAGATATAGTTTCCGTTATTGGAAGATCAAGTTGTAAGTGCCTTTAACATGTCTCTGACTAGAGATACATCTCAGATTTTTCCATGAAGATTGGTTAGAGAGTAGCTGTGTTGATCTGCAGTAAAAGAGTCCAGTAGAGTCTTATAGACTAGTAAGATTTTTGGCAAATAAGCTTTTAAACATCAAAGCTCTCATTGGCAGGTATCTGACATAGGGAACTTTGACTCTTGAAAGTTTATACCTTGAATATCTTGTTCATCTCCAAGGTGCTACTTGATGTGAATCTATCTCAGATTGTTGTGTCTTTCCCCCATGCATAGTTTAATGTTATGTTAAAATTTAGGCTTTATTTCAGCTTTGTTACAGATTTTTACTTGACTGTAAATTCCACGCCCTAATCCTATGACATTGCTTATTGGATGGCCCATCCGATTAACCTAATTGATTTACCCTGTGTAATCCACCTTGAATGTCAGTGAGAAAGGCAGACTATAAATAAAGTAAATAAAATAAATACAAAATAAAATTATTGGTGCACATGTGTACAATTATGTATAACCTGAGTGTTTCCGGATGGTTTGAAGGAGGTGGTGGTCCTCCCATTCTTAAAAAGACCATCATTGGATCCTAGTGATCTGGCCAATTACCAGCCCGTTTTGAACCTGTCGTTCCTTGGGAAGGTAATTGAGAGAGTGGTATTGAAGTAGCTTCAGGGCTTTCTGGAAAATACATCAGCACTTGATCCCTTCCAGTCCAGCTTCCATGTTGGGCATGGGACAGAAACTGTTCTTACTGCTGTCACAGACACACTCCATGTCCCGCTTGACAGATGTGGATCGGTGCTGCTGGTATTATTAGATCTTACCGCAATGTTTGATATGGTTGATCACAACCTTTTGACCCACCCAGCTGGCTGCCTCAGGGGTCCGAGGCATAGCCTTGAAATGGCTTGCCTCATTCCTCAGGGGCCAAAGTCAGCAAGTGAGGTGTGGGGACAAGATTTCCCAGCAGTGTCCACTGCAATGTGGAGTGCTGCAGGGGGCTCTCTTGTCCCCATTGTTGTTTAACATCTACATGCAACCACTTGCTCAGCTGGTGCAGAGTTTGGGGCTGATTTGTCACCAGTACGCTGATGACACTCAGCTCATTCTGTTGATGGAGGGCAAGCTGGCCACTGCCCCTGCGGTTCTCCAGCACTGCTTGGAGGTGGTTGCTGAATGATTGACGTTAAGCAGGTTAAAACTTGATCCATCAAAGACAGAGGTCCTGTGGGTGTGTTGTGGGGGAGTTGGCAATATTCCAGGTGCCTATGCTACAGGGTGTCCCCCTTACGGTGACCTCCTCTATCCAAAGCCTGTGGGTCCACCTGGTTTCCCCATGCCTACAAAGACCCAGGTGGCCCACACGTCCAAATGGTGTTCTTCCATCTATGCCAAGCACGAATCTGCCCCCCCCCCCACCTCTCTACCTAACTGCAGTGGTCCATGTCATGGTCACCTCCAGGTTAGACTACTGCAACTCACTTTACACGGGCCTTCCCTTACGGCTGATCCAGAAAGTAAAATTGGATCAGCATGGGGTGGCGCTGTGAGACTGCACTCCCAAAATAAAGTGACCTGTAGTTTTTCTTTAAAAAACGTAAGACTTTATTGAGAACTGAAGCATGCAAGAGATAGACAAATTTTGAGGAATATAGAAAGAACAAAACCTTAAATCCCTGCTGCCCTTAGCCGGGTCCAAGAGCCGCAGTTACAGTAAAATAACAAAGGAAAGAATACCAACATACAAAGTTAACATTACAAAAGGCAGTGCTTAGCCACACCTTGGAGAGCTGTGGCTGCATTTTAGCTTTTGTTTCCTGGAAGGCTAGAAGGGGGAGGGGGGATGAGCCAAGGGGCCTATCATTCTCCTACAAATGGACCTTGAGCTTGTTTGGAGGTTATATATATATTAAATGCAAATTAAATGCAAATTATAAATGAATGAATGAATTAATGAATAAATAAATAAATAAATTTTCTGAATTGAAAAAGCCCAGCAAAAACTTATAATGTAAATATGCTTGTGATCATAGTCAAATTCTTTTTGAATAGTATCTAATCAGCAGATGCAAGTGCATTAGTAAAACACTTTATAAAAAAGAATTTTGATTCAATCCCTCATAGAATCACAACTAGAATGTTTTTGTTAGTATTTTATCAGTGCAATACTCTGACCACCATTGCAAGAAGAGTTGAACTTGCTCATTAATATTAGAGATATATAAATATGGTGCCTTTGACACTCGTGGGGAAAATCTCATCTCCCCACATGGCCAAGTTCCACACGGTTGCTGGCCTCACCACCCACTTCTGAGCCCAGGGTCTGGGAACTGATCCCAGCCCAGACTGGCTTCCAGCATCTACCACCACTAGATCTAGAGCGATTCCCAGCATCTACTGCTGCTATGTCTGAAGTGGCTCCTGGTGTCCTAAAGTAGCCACCAATGGCCAGTGCTGTGGCTCGGTCCATAATGGCTCCAATGGCTGCTGCTGCAGAATCATGGTAAACCTATTGTCACTGCATGTGCAGATAACTGTTTTTTATTGGGGAGATTTAAACTTCCCCAGTGTTTTTTTTTTACATATTTCCACCTTTTCCTGCAAACCTAGAGTCACCCATGTTTGCAGGGAAATCCATTTAGTTTTGGTGTAGTCCTTATTGAGATATCCACAGATGGGACCACACATTGCTATTACAGATATAGATATTCAGTCACATTGTGAGAAGACAAGGCTCACTAAAAAAGACCAACAACCTAGGAAAAATTGATAGCAGTTGGAAAAGAGGAAGACCGAACATGAGATGGATTGACTCAATTAAAGAAGCCAAGACGTTCAGTTTGCAAGACTTGTGCAATGCTATTAATGAGGTCTCCATAAGTCCGAAGTGACTTGATAGCTCTTTAATTCTTTATTCATTTTAGTAAATGTCTATACCACCCCTCCCCTTTTGAGAGATATTCTATAATATTGTGATACTCTATTTAGGGCATTCAAAAACTCTGTTTAATCTGATTTTCAGACTTATGCAGTTTAAACTTCTGTCATTTAGTCTTCTGTCATAGGTCACAATTATCCAGTATCATCGTCAGAAAATGTGCATCACATAAATAATTGTTAGTTTATTTGAATGTATACTTCCAAACCATTAGGTAGCACATATTTTTCAGATGATATCTCTGCTTACCTATACCACTGCATCCACTGCATCCGTTGTTAATTACATTAGGTTTTAACATACTTTTGAAATCCTAGATTTTTCTGGCTATCAAGTATGTACACAAGTGCTCTCATATGTCATCAGTGCATAAAAATGGCAAAACTCAGTGATCCTGGCATAAACAGTGTTGCTGTCTGATATGCACAGATTGAAAAAAGCAGTTCTGTCTTCCCAGGATGTCATTTAAATGCAAGGAACAGGAAGAGAATTTGCTG
This sequence comes from Sphaerodactylus townsendi, assembly GCF_021028975.2. Lineage (NCBI taxonomy): Eukaryota > Metazoa > Chordata > Lepidosauria > Squamata > Sphaerodactylidae > Sphaerodactylus > Sphaerodactylus townsendi. The sequence goes on along the minus strand of NC_059430.1, from coordinate 61,756,871 downwards.
TAATAGCCTAAATAGGATAACAAAAATAAAATTAACATTTTACAGAACAATAAATGGTTCTTTGATTAGTTACATCTGGCTCATGCAAGTTTAAATAAAATTTATAAGGATACTGGTTTATAATAATGGCCCATTCAGGTTACGTTGCAAAGCGTGACAAAAGGATCTGATTCAGGGAGCTTTGATTCTCAAAAACTTATACCCTGAAAACCTTACTGCTACTGGACTTGAGTCCAGCTGGTTTACTGCAGACTAACATAGCCTCCCTCTGAAACTAATGGCAAAGCCTGTAATTCCTTTGAGTGGAGTATAACTCATGGCAACTTGCAATGCATAACTTAAGTAAGAGGTAAGTATTAGAACCCTTGAGCTCTTTGGCTTGGATATTAGTCCTACCCAAACTGCTTGCAGCCCCACAACAAAGCGCACTGGCAAGAGGGAGGGGGAGTAGTTTCTGGAACTGTGGGGGGATATTGTGAATCCAGGAAACCTTGGCCAAAGGGAAAGAATAGGATTCCTCATCTTGGGAAGGGATAAAATTCTAAAGAATGGGCTAACCAAATGCTCTTTGCATTGTATGCTATGCTCTATAAGCAAGTGACCAAGGAAGAGCCTAGGAGGGTCCCTTGTCTGATCATGCTAAGAGGTGACACATGTATTTCAGCTCTGAGTCCTGACAGTGAAGACAGATTGTGAAACTAAGATCAGTGAACTCTCAATATTTGCAAATAAATGTATCAATAAATGTATTAAATAAAAAGTTGAGGTTGCTCAACTTTTGCATATCCTGTGGATATGTTGTGCCTTTATTTTTTGTGCGTGTGTCTAGCTCCATTAATCTTTTATTTTCTTAATAAAATATAAAAGTTTATGCAGCTGTTCTGGCTGGTTTGCTGGTTCAAAAGAATAGAACTTGCTCGCAGAACATTTGCATTATCAGAGTTAGAGCTGCCTACTAGTTCCAGCACTTACAGATTAGGGGAAAGTCTCACTTTTCTCTATTGGATCTTAATTTAACAATATTTAACCTTAAAAACCACTAGTCATCAATTTGTTTTTTTCTAGTAGTAGTGATTTTATTGTCAGCCATAGATCATCACAATTTTAAAAATACATCTAAAATCTCATAAATTCACTAATAATTATACCAGATTTAACAATACAAAACCATAAAACACACACATTACAGTTTAGCTTTAACATTTTGAGCTGCAACTAATTTCCTCCTTAAAATAGTAGCTAAAAACATAAAAGTGGCTGCCTTAACTGTGACCATAGGAAAACATCTGCTATGAGAAAACCCAACTTATCCTCTGAGTCATTAATTTCAGATAATACATCATTAAGGTACTTACCTCAGATGCTGTTATAAAAGGGGCAACATAGGATATAATGCAGTAGGTCTTCTGACTGGCCAAGGCTACATGGGCAGAGATGTTGATCTCTTCGAAGCTTTCGTTACCTACCCAGAAGGTATTTGATTTGAAGACAAAGGCTGGTGAATGTCTTTCCTAAACAGGGATTGGAGAGATCAGTTAGGTATCGGGAATAGATTTTGTTTTCCTTAACTTTAGGATACCAAATTGAAAATTTCGTACTAGATACTCTCTCAGTGTCTCAAGGGGAATCCCTGTTGAACGTCATTCTTGAATTTTATTAGTATTCCATAATTTGACTATCTCAATTCATACATAATCTTAAAATGCAAGCTAACAAATTCAGCCAATTGTTATCTTTCTCCAAGTACCTATAGCAAAACGTGACTAAGATGATCCTCAGATATACTTGATAGTCTTTTGTAACAAAGCATCAGTCTGAGATGGTTGTGGAAATGGCTGACAGGCCTACCTCAAGACTTAACAATGCTGCAGGGATAGCTGTGGTAGGCCCAAGATCTTCCTCAAGAATTTTTTTTGGATGGTTTCTAGTTACTCAACTAAACTCACTATCTATCCCCAAATCTTTGCACCATACAGCAGTTGGGCAAGAACTTTGCTCTGAAGGGCTGGTACAACCAACTGTCTGCCCTTTGAGTAATAAAATTTTAATAGGGTGCTGGTTGTACATCTTGCCATAGAAAGATTTGCCATGATAGATTGGACTGGAAATTTATACCCAGATATCTGAAGGAAGAGCATTGTTCTATTTCTTGACCTAAAATGGTCCATTTGTACTTCGTTTTGTTGTTTCCAAAAATTGCTCCTTTCGTTTTGGTATGGTTGATTCTTTACTCGTTCATCTTGCAGTAAGCTGCCAACTTCCCTAGCATCCTTCTAAGTCCCACTTTAGTAAATGACAGTAAATACGATCAGCATATACTAGCACTGATATTTTCTTACCAGCCAGGGAAGTATGAAAATGTTCTCATGAGTTCATAAATTGAACACAGTCATTGGTATAAAAATTACAAAGAAAGGGGGCTAATAAGTAGCCTTGTTTAACTCCCTTCTTCAATACGATGGGGTCTCCAAGAGAATCTTGGCTCCAAGCTATTACTCTAGTTGTAATATCTGTGTGGAGCCTCTCAAAAGCCTCAATAGCCTTCGGTCAATATGTAAAGTTGTCCAATTTTGCCCAAAGTTTTGATCTATCTATAGAATCAAAGGTGGTAAAGAGGTCAACAAATGACACATACAGATGGCCTCTTTGGTAAGAGGTGTTCTTCTGAACAAGTCATACAGTAGACAATGGTGCTATGGCCTTTACTAAAAACCAGACTGCTCACTATTAATTAGCTTGGATTCATCTGCCCATTCATTCAGTTTAGTGAGAAGATTACGTGTATGCAAGATTGTATGATATATCTAACAGGCTGATTGGTCTATAATTTGGCAGGCTAAGCTTCTTCCCTTTCTTATAGATTGTAACTATAATACTCTCCTTCTTGTCCACTCTGACCAAATAGTCCACACTTGTCCACAAAGTCTACCATACTGACCTTTGGTAGTTGCCACTATTTAAATGCCATAATAAAGCGTCAAAAATCCTGCAACTTCCTTTTGCGATTTATTCTAGACAGACCCTGCTATTAATGAACATTCTGCCCAATAAAAAAATTCCAAAATGTTTTAGAAGTCTGACTCTTGACTTGATCCCAACACTGAATAACCTTTTCTTCAGAAAGCAAGATTTATGCTGCATCAGAACATGCTCTCAGCCCACAACTTTAAGCATATTATATTAGCTGCTTTTGTATGCGTAAGGAGTCCCCTTGATGAACAGAGTCATAGAATCATACAGTTGGAAAAGACCCCAAATACCATTAAGTCCAACCCCCTGCAATGCAGGAACACACTATCAAGGCACTCCTGACGGATGGTCATCCACTCCTGACAGATGGTCATCCAGTGAAATGCAAATCAAGGTGCAATACAGTTACACAAAGCACATAATAAAACGCTAGAGTCTGCATACCATAAAAATACTTGTAAGCAAAATGTATTAGTTGTCTTTAGTATATATGCAAAGTTCCAATAAAATTTCAGGCAGAGTGAAAGGCAAGGAACATAGAAGGAGATAATTACTGAATGAACCAGTTTAGGCTGGCCACAACAGGTGATTATTGATTGACCAATTCGGGGTACACTCTGATCAGAATATTCTAGGCTGCAAGCAGGCTTACCCTATGAAACAAAACTTTCAAACATTCACTAAGCCACTGGTCTCATCTGGTTCAAATTAATGAGGATGACCTTGAAGAAATAAACACCCACACCCCACCCCCAATTAGCAACACCTGCAGTTTGGAACTTTCTTAACTCATGAGAAAGGCAAAAATATTTTCACTAGGTCCTAACATTCGAAATGGATTCTCTCTTGGCAAGAGAACCCACTGCCATGGAAGCTTGTTGGGTGAACTTGGGCCAATTCCAGTCTAACCTACCTCACATAAGAACATAAGAACATAAGAACTAGCCTGCTGGAAGACCAGAGTCCATCTAGTCCAGCATTCTGCTACTCGCAGTGGCCCACCAGGTGCCTCTGGGAGCTCACAGGCAGGATGTGAAAGCAATGGCCTTCTGTTGCTGCTGCTCCTGAGCACCTGGTCTGCTAAGGCATTTGCAATCTGAGATCAAGGAGGATCAAGATTGGTAGCCATAGATTGACTTCTCCTCCATAAATCTGTCCAAGCCCTTTTTAAAGCTATCCAGGTTAGTGGCCATCACCACCTCCTGTGGCAGCATATTCCAAACACCAATCACACGTTGCGTGAAGAAGTATTTCCTTTTATTAGTCCTAATTCTTCCCCCCAGCATTTTTAATGAATGCCCCCTGGTTCTAGTATTGTGAGAAAGAGAGAAAAATTTCTCTCTGTCAACATTTTCTACCCCATGCATAATTTTATAGACTTCAATCATATCCCCCCTCAGCCGCCTCCTCTCCAAACTAAAGAGTCCCAAACGCTGCAGCCTCTCCTCATAAGGAAGGTGCTCCAATCCTTCAATCATCCTCGTTGCCCTTCTCTGCACTTTTTCTATCTCTTCGATATCCTTTTTGAGATGTGGCAACCAGAACTGGACACAGTACTCCAAGTGCGGTCGCACCACTGCTTTATATAAGGGCATGACAATCCTTGCAGTTTTATTATCAACTCCTTTCCTAATTATCCCCAGCATAGAGTTTGCCTTTTTCACAGCTGCCATGCATTGAGTTGACATTCCCATGGAACTATCAACTAAGACGCCCAAATCCCTTTCCTGGTCTGTGACTGATAGCACTGACCCCTGTAGCATGTATGTGAAGTTTGGATTTTTTGCCCCTATGTGCATCACTTTACATTTTGCTACATTGAACTGCATTTGCCATTTCTTAGCCCACTCACCTAATTTATCAAGGTCCGCTTGGAGCTCTTCGCAATCCTTTGTGGTTCTCACCACCCTACATAATTTGGTATCATCTGCAAACTTGGCCACCACACTACCCACCCCTACTTCCAGGTCATTTATGAATAAGTTAAAGAGCACTGGTCCCAATACGGATCCTTGGGGGACAACTCTCCTTACATCTCTCCATTGTGAGAACTTCCCATTTATACCCACCCTTTGTTTCCTGTTCCTCAACCAGTTTTTAATCCATAGGAGGACTTCCCCTCTTATTCCTTCATTGCTGAGTTTTCTCAACAGTCTCTGATGAGGAACTTTGTCAAAAGCCTTTTGGAAATCCAAGTAGACAGTGTCCACTGGTTTCCCCTTATCCACATGCCTGTTTACACCCTCAAAGAACTCTAGTAAGTTTGTAAGACAGGATTTGCCTCTGCAAAAGCCATGCTGACTCTTCCTCAGCAGGTCTTGCTTTTCTACATGTGTATTCCTTCATTTTACATGTTTAATAATTTTATCTTTAATGATAGATTCTACTAATTTACCAGGAACAGATGTCAAACTGACTGGCCTGTAATTTCCTGGGTCCCCCCTAGACCCTTTCTTAAAGATTGGTGTGACATTGGCCATCTTCCAGTCTTCTGGGATGTGAGACAGACCAGAGTCCTGGTCACAGCTTAGTTGTGAGGATAAAATGGAGGTGAGGAGAATGTGTAGTTCCTTTGATTTTCCATTGTGGAGAAAACAGTAGTATAAATAAAAAGTAATAAAATAAAATAGATACTTTCAACCCTACATAAGCAGATAATTTGAGGGGTAAATTGCCTATGCTTCTGTGTATTCCTTCATTTTACTTTTTATATTTCCTTCTCTCAACAAAATTTTTTACACAGAATACAGAACAAGCAATGAATTGCACTGGTGCTTATAAACTCTAAATTCATCTCCAATTAATATAAATTTAGTGTGCAGGCTTTGATTACAGAAAATCCTGGATAATTTTAGACTGATTAAATAACAAAGGCTCAATTATCCTACAGAAGCAGAGCCTGCCTAAAGTAGGCTCAAAATACACATAGCACTTGGTTTGTTTTTTAACCACCACCCCCTGTTTGTTTCTTAATTTAAATAGAGCCCTGGAAGCTGTAAGAAGAACAGGAAGAACTGCAAGGGGGAGGGGAGGTTAACCTTTTATCTTCCCATTATTTCTCCAATAAAATTTTTGAAAAATACTTTACATCTTGGGAGTGAGGAGAAGTAAGAAGTCCCACAGTTCAAGCAAAATCTCACCCCTATTTTTTGTTTATTGGGTAAACCTCTAAGAATTATAGAGTTGGAAGAAACCCCAAGAGCCGTCAAGTCCAACCCCCTGCAATGCAGGAACACCTAATCAAAGCATTCCTGACAGATGGCCATCCAGCCTCTCTTTAAAAACCTCCAAAGAACTCCACCACACTCCGAGGTAGTGTATTCCACTGTTGAACAGCCCTTACTGTCAGGAAGTTTTTCTTGATGTTTAGGTGGAATCTCTTTTTCTTCACCTTGAACCCATTACTCCTGGTCTTAGTCTCTGGAGCAGCAGAAAACAAGCTTCTTCCCTCACCAACATGACATCCCTTCAAATAGCTAAACATGGCTATCATGTCACCTGCATTCTTATAATCATCTTTAAATAGTTTGGTTGGTTGCATTAAAAGGTATGACATAATTTTTGTTCATGGAATTTGTCTGTGGGCCAAAGAAGCTACTTGAATTCACACCCAGACACTCTTCAACAAATACTCATAGGTACTTCCCTGATTGAAGTACAAGCTGGGAAATACTGACCTCTAGTGAAAATAAAAGAATTTTATTTGTTTTTAAATTATTCTTTACATATTGAATTTAACTGCTGAAGGGTGTAGCTGGATATTCTTGAGAACCTGTATGAATCTCTTTATTAAATCGTATAAAATAAATTAATGACACATAACCACCTTTAAAGAATTCACACTGTGAATTGAGCCCCCAAAAGCCTCCCAGATGCCACTTCTTAATTATATTTCAGCTCTGTCAATGACAAAAACTTTTACAGTAATAGGTCACTAAGAGGGAGAAAATATTGCAAATGAGAAGGTTTATTAGCTGGAAAAAAATCTGCTGACCCAATACAAATACAGTGGTGGCCTTGTTGAAATTCCTAGGACTGAAGTTGGTTGCTGAGTTTGCTGCTAGTTTGGTCACTGATTAGCTGTTATTTTATATTTATATATCTAATTCCAAAGTATGCCATCTGCCTTCTGATAATATGCAGACAGGGTGCACACCAACATTACACAAATTTTCTGCAAACTTGGGGTACTTCCTAGATTTGCAAAAAAATCTGAATTCAAAAATAAAATATTTAGGAGGCTAAATTCTCTCAAAAATACAATTACATTGTCTGAACATATACAGCCAGTGCACTTACCTTAGCAGAGCTGGCAGCTGTTAGTGTGGCTGGAAACTTCATTGGAAATTGTGCTGGGTCCAGCTTCAGACAGCTGTTCTGGACTTGGAGTAGCTTTCAGACACTGTTGCAGTCAGGTTCAAAGAGGGGGAGGACATTCAAGATGTGCAAACCTCGGTGGTGGGGAAAATAGAAAGAAGGAAGAATTGGCTGAGGAAAGGGGGAGAGAAAGAAGGGGAGAGATTTCCTGGGATAAAGAAAGATAGGGACAAATTGAGAAGGACTGGGGTAAGAGAGGGGGAGGATATACAAGAGGTGAGCAGAGAATGGGATAAGAGAGAATAGCTATAGAAGAGGGTGGGGAAAATGAGAGGGGAAAGTCTGGCATAAAAGGGGAAAGGAGAAAGGTAGGGAACATAGATAAAGGATGAAGGAAGATAGTGGGGGGACTTTGACAAACAATAGAGAAGGGGAGAGTGAAGGAAGCAAAAACAAGGGAATGTCTCCTCCCCACAAGTTTCTTGTGGGTCCCAACTTTATTTTCTAATTTGCATGCACTGCTATTTGGAATGCTTTTGCATATTTTATAAATGAAGTTAAACTTAAATTCATTATAGTTTCTGTCCTGACAAACTGTTAAAAATGTGCAAAGTTTCTTATTTTAATGTGTCACATACTTTAATTTATGCCATTTCTACTTTATTATAAATATTTAACAGTGCAACATCAGGCCCAGGTTCAAAGACATAAACCAGACATGGAAACTAATGTTTTAACAACAGCACAGATGTATATTAGAAATGTTTTAACTAAAGCAAATTACTTTTCCACCAGCCACTGAATGGTACAGCTGTGAGAATAAATGTGCAATTGACTGTAGAGAGGCAAGAGATGTTAAATGAAATGGGGAGCAGCTATAAAAGAGGACCTCTGAATGTGTGCCAGTTGACTGAGTAATTGCAAATAAGTAGCTATATTCCATTTCATATGTACCAGCCCATTTTCATTTTTTTTCCAGAGGCCCCTGGAGGTCTATATTTTGGGGTTCAGCCTCTGGGAGATTAAAAACCCAGGAAGTTACAGCCGGTTAGGACAATATCTAATCCAGGAAAATTAGTACAAACTGTAATAAAAGATAGAATTATTATTCACGAAGAGGAAGAAAACCTGCTAAGGGAAAATGAGAGTGAACTCTGCAAGGGGAAGTCTTACTTAACCAACTTTTGAAGATCTTTTTAATATTCCCATATAGATCTATGGTGTGAGTTGTGGATACCATATCTCAAAAACATTGCAAAGGACATTGCATTGTAGATACCATATCTCAAAAACATTGCAAAGGACATTGCAAAGATGGAAAAAGTACAGAAGAAGAGAACCATGATGATTAAGGAATTGGAGCATCTTTCTGTGAGAAAAGGCTCAAGAGTCTGGGACTTTTCAGTCTGTAAAAGAAATTATTAAGGAAGGACATGATAGAAGTTTGTAAAATTATGTATGGGATAGAATGAGTGAACAGAGAAAACTTCTCCCTTTCCCCAAACACTAGAACTGGCGGGGGGGCAGGGGGGTCCTCCAATGAATGTGATTAGTAGCAGATTCAGAATGGGCAAAAGAGAATACTTCTTTATTCAGAGAGTGATTAAAATGGGGAATTGACTGCCAGAATACATAGTGTTGGTCACATCAATAGATGGTTATAACAGGGGATTAGGTAGATTCATAGAGGATATGTCCACCTGTGGCTCCCAGCTATGGGAACAAAAAAGAGCCTTCACAAACAGAGGCCCTAAACTTCTCAGCACCAGTGCTAGTAGACAACATCAAAGAATGCTTCAGTTTCTATGCCCTGTAGTTGGATCTCCAGGGGAACTGGTTGGTTCTGTGTAATGCTGGCTAAATGGAGTACTAGTCTAATCCATTAGGGCTCTTTTTGTGCTCTTAACATGGCCATTAGAAGGATACTTATTCATCAATTGCTATCCTGGAAAAAAAGTTGGTGGAAGAACCCAATAATAAGAAAGTTTTGTCCCAATTATACTTTGTGAAACAACAAAATGAAACTAAATGGTTTGAAGAGTTAGGTAAATTAATTAGAACACAGCAGAAAGTTTTTGAGTATGATAATAAGTCAAATAAATGGCTGGCCTGGAAAATTAGATTAAAACAAAAACAAAGTTGGATAACTAATATTAAAACAGAGAAAAAAATCCTTAATAATCCTGAAGAAATTAAAGTTGAATTTCTGTAATTTTTTTCAAACTTATATGAAGAGAAAAATATAGATCACTCAGCTAAGAAACAATTTTTGAGAAGTACTCAGTTGTTAGTGTAGGTTAACATGATATAGAAGATTTAAATGCAATGTTAACTAAAGGAGAAATAGCTCAGATAATTAGGGGATTAAAAGATAGTAAAGCACCAGGGCCTGACGGTTTAACCAATTTATTTTATAAAGTTTTCTTTAATGAACTAGTCTCCTTTGTTTCTGTTGTTTAACGAGATCGGTCTTAGAGGAATCCCGGAATCCTGGAAGGATGCAAATATAACCTTAATCCCTAAATTAGACAAAGAGCTTCTGGAGTTTTCTAACTTTAGACCAATCTCATTATTGAATGCGGATTACAAAATTTTGACAGGAATTTTGGCTAATAGACTCAAAGTAGTTCTCAATAAGTATATTCATGAGAACCAATCAGGATTTCTCCCTGGAAGGCAGATTAAAGATAACATCAGAATAGTGATATTTTAGAACTATTTTAACAGTCTTTAATGCTAGACAGCTAGCATTATTATTTATCGATATGTTAAAAGCTTTTGATAAACTCAGGTGGGACTTTCTCTTGGAGATTTTGGATAGAAGGAAATTTGGTGACAAATTTAACTCTTGGATTAAATATATGCAGAACAATGGGCCAGGTTAATTATTAATAATGAATTAGCTACTACATTTCCATTAAATGGCAGCACAAGACAAGGCTACCCTATTTTGCCCTATGCAGCAGTGGTGTAGTGGTTAAGAGCAGGCATACTCTAATCTGGAGGAACTGGGTTTGATGTCCCGATCTGCCATTTTAGCTGTGGAGGCATATCTGGGGAATTCAGATTAGCCTGTGCACTCCAACACATGCCAGCTGGGTGACCTTGGGCTAGTCACAGTTCTACGGAGCTCTATCAGCCCCACCTACCTCACAGAGTGTTTGTTGTGAGGGGGGAAGGGAAAGGACTTTGTAAGCCCCTTTGAGTCTCTTCTTCTTATTGCTCTGGGATCTTTAAATTAAAGCACTAGAAGAGATCAGAACATTCAAGGTATAAAAATAAAATATGAGACTTATAAACTAAGAGCTATGCAGATGACCTTGTACTTATTCTAGAAGACCCTTTGGACTCAGTTGACACAATCAGAGATATATTACATACATTTGAGAGTATATCTGGACTTAAAATGAATGAAAATAAATCTAAGATATTAATTAAGAACATATAGGTTAATAATAGTAATCATTTGGCAAATTTATTGGGATTTTAAGTGACATCTTATGTAGAATATCTTGGTATAAATATATCACCTTCAAGTCTTTCATTATTTAAAAATAATTATGTTACAAAGTGGACCACAATCAAAGAAGACTTTAAAAGATGGGGGAAACTGAATTTATCATTTATGGGTAAGATATCTGTGATCAAAATGAACATTCTCCCCAAAATGTTGTTCTGTTTCAATGTCTCCCCATTATTATATCAGATAAAGTGTTTAAACAGTGGAAAACTGATTTATCTAAATTCCTATGAGGGGAAAAGAAACCCAGAGTTAAGTATAAAATTCTGACTGATAGTATTGAAAGGGAGGGTTATCGTTACCTAATTAAAACTTTATCATGATGCTGTATGTTTAGTTTGGATTAAAGATTGGCTGACTTTGACCAAAGGCAAAAAGTTTGGATGGCATGTTTACTTACGGTTTCAAAAAGACAAAGCTAATAAACAATTTACACAGAGCACCATTATTAAAAACCTGGAAAAAATACAGCTATAAATTATATTCAGGTATGCCTTTATGGGTCTCTTCACATGATGCTCTATTAAGTAGGCACAACCCAAGTAAGAACTGGTTGAGATATTTGGATATAGTTACTAAAGAGGAAATTGAAGGAAAACTTAAATATAAATTGAAGACTCAAGAAGAATTAAATTGGATCAATTGGAATATTAATTGATGGTTTTATCACCAACTAAAAGGTTTTGTTGGTATTATACACCTCAGAAGATTGCAAAAATAAATAAATCTCAAGGGTTTGCTGGAAATGTGGGGAAAATCTGGGTACCTTTTCCCATCAATGGTAGAGCTGTGTTAAAGCTAAGAAATTTTGGGAAATCATACATAAATAAATATTGATAATACTAAATTTGAGATTTGAGAAAAAAACTGAGACATATCTATTAAGAATTGCTGATAAAAATAATAGATAAAGATAAAGCTACGCTGTTTAGATATTTGTCAACAATGGCTAGGATACTTTGGGCTAAATATTGGAGAGTCAAGAAAATTCTGTCAATAACAGAATGGCAACATAAGGTTATAAACATTGTTAGAACAGACAAGCTTTCAAGTTATATAAGTTATCCAGTTTCTCCATTCCTCCTTAAAATCAGAGTCCAACATTTTAAGGAGGAATGGAGAAACTGGATAACTTATATAAAAGGAAATTCTGAATATAACCATGTAACTATATATGGTGTATAATTTTGTATTGTTTTTTCTTTTTTCTTTTATTATTTTTATTGTTTTGTTTCTTTTAATATTATTATTACTACTAACTTCTCTTTATTTTATTTATTTTTACTGTTATTTATTTTTGTTTATCTATTTAATTGCTTGTATTTATTTTTAAACGATGCAATAGCTGGAAGTGCTTTTTGTTATTATTAGATTGGAATTTCTGTATCAGTTTATGCACTGTATTTTGTGAATGTTGAAATAAAAACTTATTGCCAAAAAAAGAGAATATTTATTCATCTGTGCTTGGGCTTCACCTAGCCAAGGCTTGATTGAACCCTGATGGCATGAAGTACTATGTGTACATAGGCAGTGGTCTGGCTCAATAGCTGGAATTGGGACTACCAGCCTGATGCTTCTTTGCCACTGAACCAGCATGGTGTAGTAGTTAAAAGCAGTGGGTTCTAATCTGGAGAACTGGGTTTGATTTCCCACTTCTCCTCATGAGCGGCAGACTCTTATCTGGTGAACTGGATTTCCCCACTTCACACATGACGTCTTCTGGGTGACTCTGGGCTAGTCAGTTCTTCAGAACTCTCAGCCCCACCTACCTCACAAGGTATCTGTTGTTCTGGGGGCATAGCTTTAAAAATTACCCCCAGGGCTGGGCCCCAGCTGAAATCTCCCCACTGCCCCTACAAAAAACCTTTTGGCTCCTTTAACGTTCTAATTATTTTCCTTCAAACCTAGTGTTCTGAAGTTGGCAAGACACTGAGGGTGGGACAAGGCCAGGCAGGCCATGCTCCCATCTTGGGTGGGGGACCTGGCACCCGGGGCAAGGGTCCCCTTTCTTTCCCCTCACTATGCTCTTGCTGTTGTGGGGAGAGGAGGGGAAGGAGTTTCTAAGGCGCTTTGAGACTCCTTGTGGTTGATAAAAGTGGGATATAAATCCAAAGTCTTTTGAACTACCTCCTCATCGGCCCCATTGTCTCTGTCATTCATGCTGGAGGGGGGAGAGTTTGGGACATTGGGTGTCCAAGACTGGCCCCAGAAGGCAGGGAACTGGATGCCCTGGATTCTGGCAGTTTGGCAATATTGCTAAGCTTTCAAGGGTAGGTCCTTTGACTGAGACCTCTGGATCCAGGAGCTCTGGGTCTGAGAGAGCCTCTGGGTCTGGAAATGGTCTAGTGGTGGTGAGTGTCTCCTGACCCTTCTAGTTTATCTCTAGCTCTTCCTGGTATTCATCTGAGGAGTCTGCTTTTGAGCCAAGCCCAGGGGAGATCATAACATTGACTTCTTGGGGCACCACAATGAGGTGAGGAAGCCAACCTATCATAGGGGTTCAGCTTACTTCTTGCCTTACAGTCCTCATTTCTTCAGAGACTTTTGCTGTCACCAGCTCATCTAGCTTGATAACCAAAATACTGCTGGATCTTATCTTGTTCTTGATGATGGCCACACATGAGAAGAAGGGTCTTTCTTCTCTTTCTTCTCAATATTAAAAGAAACAAAGACAACTTTTTTCATCTCATGGAAAATTCCTTCTGCTGGGGGAAGTTCTACCATCAGCAGAGTGGCCTGATTAGATGTGGTAGAACAGCCTTGCTCTGATCTGCAGTGCCCTCTGAGATGGCTGGGTACCAGTGGCCTTTTGAGGTCTCTGCCTGGCATGTGCCATCCATCTGGCGTTCCCAACACATGCAGGGGTTTTTCTTTCCCTTTCTTATTCAACTGGTGTCACACCTGGTCTTTGTAAGAACTTTCTACTGAGCGAGCCAAGGCTCCCAGCTTTCCTTCCCTGTTGTGAGGCTTCACCTCTGTGTCTCCCACTATCCAGCATTCGGCTACCTCATGGTCAGCTTACTGCCTTGTGCACCACCAAGGAAGTAGTCACCTACCAAATGCCTGACCCTTCTCTTCTTCTTCCTGACATTACTTTTAAAATAGCATGCCCAGGGTCCTTCTTCACAATGTCGATGCTTTACTTACATTTCTCTCTTACATGATGGTTGTGCTGCTCTGTCTTGGGGTTTGTCAAGCCTAGTTGCCTAGTTGCCAATCAGTGTAAAGACAGAATTGCTCAGCAAGCTGGCTGTACTTCACAATCTTCATGAGATGAACAGCTGCAAAAAGTACAGGTCTATCACCATGTTTTTTGCCCAGTGTGGAAAGTAAATATCTAAGTAATATCTCATCTATAAATGAATAACATGAATGAGAAATTCATTTTGGATAGTCATTCTTAAAAGTACAAGCATTTACTAGAAACACCTGAAATGTATTAAAATGATACAGAAATTACAATCCAGGTGATTTCATGAAGTCTTTTGTTAACAGGTGATAAGATTTTTTTTTCATTTGATTTGCTGCAGTTTTGTTTAGCAAGGAACTGAACTTTCTCAGTCCCACATAAAGTGCATGGAATGGAATGTGAGCAGCATGATGATCTTATTTACATGAAGTAAGTCCCACTGAGTTGAATGTGCCTTGCTTCCTAGAAAGTGTTCTTCAAACGAATTCAGTTTGGCTTAAATCTAAGCACTGGGAAAGGTGTTGTAAAACTCTATGCAACAATATTAACATCCAGAATGTGGTGCTAGTGTTTAAAACTTGAAGTTATTGTTGCAGGTCAATCTGAAATGAAACTAAAGTTTATTTCGTGTTAAGGGTATTTGTACAGGGTTATTTTAAGGCACAAACTATGCACATTCACTGGGTTTACAGGGACCCTGTAGTGTGCCTTGTTGTCTGCCCTGGTTACTACATGACCAAAAAAATGGTTTGAGCTCATCATTTTACTGATCAACATCATAGCCTTTAGCCATGATCCAGAGTGGTTCTGCAGTACCAAATGAGGAACAAAAGAAGCTTCCATGTAGATGGAAACAAGACAAGTTAAGACTTCAGCTGTTAACTCTGAAAATATCTTCTTTAGAGTGTTGACAGGGAATCAGTAGCCTCTTAGTCCAGCCTTCGGCTGTTTACAATAAATGTCCTGGTTCAAATATTTGGATACCTCAGAGCTACATTTTCTCCCCTCCTAATGCATAATGGGCATCAAATCTGGCAAAAATGTCAAGATCCTCAGGAGCATGTGACAGCATGGGACTGTTTATTTTATTTATTTATTCAACTTTTACTCTGCCTTTTCCCACAAGTTGAGTTCAAAGCGGATTCCAATAAAAAAGTTACAAACAACTCTGGTTTCTTTTCAGATAGTATAAATCTTTCATCTTTTAAAAAGTTACAACAGTGAAATATATAAATAATGCTAAAACCCCATAAAACTCAATGGCCCTAAAGGAAGGACTAATAAAGAAGAAAACAATAATGCAACAATAATAGGAAACAAAAAAGGGAAGGAGGAGAAGGGAAGGGAGGCTAGCAATAAAATCAGGCATAAAATATAAGACATAAAATATAAGAAGGGAAGGGGAGGGAGGGAGGGAGGAGATGGGAGGGAGGGAAGGGTGGCATGCAAGGGTGGGGAGGGAGGGGGAGGGGGCCCAGCATCTGGACATGGCACATCCACCCTGGGAGAAGGAGGGGGAGGGGTGCCATGCAAGGGAAGGGGAAGGAGGGAGGAGATGGGAAGGAGGGAAGGGTGGCATGCAAGGGAGGGGGAGGGGGAGGGGGAGGGAGCCCGGCATCTGGACATGGCCCACCCACCCTGGGAGAGGGAGGGGAGGGGTGTCATGCAAGGGAAGGGGATGGAGGGAGGAGATGGGAGGGAGGGAAGGGTGGCATGCAAGATGGAAACCATCACTGTCCTCAACTATAGGTCTGGTGGAACATCTATGTCTTTTAGGCCCTTGGAGTTACATTAAGTACCACAAAATCTGGGTCTGACTTGAAATAGAATTCCACCAGGCTGATGCCAAAGCCAAGAAGTCTCTGGCTCTAATTGAGAACAGCTGGAAAATTTTGGGGCCAGGAATTGCCAATAAGTTGTCTTTTGATGAGCAAAAGTTCTCTTTGTGGAGACATATCAGGAAGGCTGTCCACAGATACAAAGTTCCCAGACTGTTAAGGGTTTTAAAAATCAACAACAGAACCCGATTCAGTACTCCAGCTGGAACCAGTGCAGCTGGTGGAGCACTGATTGGATATGTGCCCCCCATGGGACCTGTGCCACTGCATTTTTGGGCAAGCTGGACTTTCCAAAAGCAGTCTCAAGAGTAGCCCTGCATAGAATGAGTTATAGTAGTCTAACCTGGAGGTGACTGTTGTATAGATCACAGTGTCTAGGTCAGGTGACATAGGCAGGGGACCAGTTGCCAGGTCTGGTGAAGATGGAAAAATGCCATTCTGGCTACACTGGTGACCTGTGCCTCCACTGTGAAAACAAAAAGGGGACAACACAGTATATATCTAAGGCCCTTTCGCGCCTCTCCACCGGACAAAATTATGCCGGTGGAGGGGAGGGGGCTGTTCGCATGAGAGCATGTGAGTGGCCCCCGCAGAGACCACCACAGAAGAGGTGGCTCTGCACGGCAGCCATTGGGAAAGCGGCGCTTTCCAAAAACCTCCCTCAGGCCCTTTCTGCACCGCAACGGTGTGCGGGTGTGTTGGCATAAACAATGCCAACGCACCCCCCTGGGACCGTTCGCATGGACAGTCCCAGGAGGGCGGCAGGTGGCGGCACTGCCTTCGCACAGGCTGCACCATCGCCGAACCCCTACCTTGTCTCCTGGCTTCCAGCTCGTCACAGAAGCCAGGGGACCCACCCCCGCAGCCTGGAGCGACGGCTCTGGGGTCGCAGGCCAGGGGGGGTGTCCCCAGCCTCTGCGACAAGCCGGAAGGTAGGCGTTCGGGAAAGGGAGGGGAAATGGCGCCTTCCAGCTGCTGCCGTTCGCATGGCAGCAGTTGGAAGCCGCTGTTTCTGAAATACCTCGCCCAGGGAGCAAGGTTTGGAAACAGCGGCTTCGCGCCGCTCGGGGGTTGTGAGGCCACCGCTGCTGCGCCGTGCGAACCCCTCCCCAGGGATGCTGTTTTTAGCGTCCCTGACCCTTTATGACCCCTTACTAGGGAATCTAAGCAAACTGTAAAATCTATATCTGCATGAGTAACTTTGTCCCTTAAAGACCAGATACATTTAAATCCTAACAGGGATAGTAATTCACAACCAAGTAAGGAGCTGACAAGATGCCAATTTTTAAGATCTTCTTTATGGTGGTAAACCAGCTGCAGCTGGAAAAAGGCACCAATAAGCAATTATATATAACTTCACTGATTCCTTGTTTTATGATTGATTTAGGATATTTGTATCAACCTTCAAATTAAATAATAAAATACTCATGTTGTTGGTTTACAAAGAATGTAAAAATCAGCAATTAAACAGTGAAGTAGAAAAATTAAAATGGCAAAACAGCACCATTAACTCACAATTAATCCAAAGCAGCAATAAATGAATAAAACATCCAAGCAGTAGCAGTTAACATTCACCTAAAATGGGAGTTGGGAGTTAATCAGTCACCTGAAGAAGAGGAATGAGGAAACCAAACAAATAATGTGGACCTGTGCAACAGTGTCTTAGCAGATAATGGGAAGAAGTGGCCCTCCACCCACTTCTATCCATGGTATTAGTTTAAGAGTCCCATATCTGATAAAGGAGATCCGTGGCAGCTCTCCAAATATTTTAATTTTAAAACTGTAGGGGATTTCAAATATGGACCAGTAGTTCTGGGTGAGGAAAGGGTAAACATATCCCCACATTATTTTTCTGATCTAAATCATTACCCCACCTGCTGATTTCCAAACTGGACCAAAAAAAAAAAAAATACAAGTATTATTCTGCTGTGAAGACAATTGCAGCTTGGATGGAATGGGGAGACTATTTAGACTGGAAAAACAGGGTGGTGGAAACTGCTTCTCCCCACTGCTGCTGCTGAGATGAAATTCAGAAAAAAATAAGGAGAACTCTCTCCCCATTACATTCCAGCTGAACACTACCTCTGAAGTCCACATGGGCTTAGAGGTGGCAAGCAGCGGAGAGCTGAATGCTGTGATTGGCCTGACTTGTCCAGCATTTAGCTTGGTAGTACCACCTCCAAAGGCAATGTGGACTTGGGAGGTGGGGTACATGTAGAGCTGAGCTCTCCCCTGCTGCTTCTGAAGTCCACTTGGAATTTGAAGGCAAGAGTGGAGCAGAGCTGAGCTCTTTCCCATTACTTGCAAAGTCCAAGTAATTTTCAAAGGGGGAGGGGGCGAGGTGCAGATCTGAATGCTAGACTTGGCTCACCTCAGCCCAACACTCAGGTCTGTGGTTCAGAATTTTTCAGGATCATGTTTAAAAGACCCACAAAATTCAAAAAAGCTGGAAAAAGCCAGGAAGAAATTCCATGCTGATATGAGAGTTTAACTTTTTTCGGCATTTTTGAAAAGTTCTGGCTTTTTAAAAACCAAACTTGAAAAATACTGGTAAAAAAAGGTGCACAGCCCAGGTATCAAAACTTTGAAGTTAAAAAAATTAAACACTATCCTATTGTGGATCTCATTTATACTTTGGCCTTGTAATACATATTCAGTAGGATCTCTTTTTTTGTTGTCCTTTAGTTAATCACATTAAATAAGCCTACTGTACAGGATTGTTGTGAAGATAAAAGGGGAAGAATCATGCATTCTGTTCTTAGCTCCTTGCAGGAAGGACAGGATAAAAATGTAGTCAATATATAGATTTTGTTACCGACAACAGAATGTCAGAATATAATCCCTTTATCTTCTACAATGATTGGCCCCTAGAAATTATATATGACTTTGCTTATTTAAGGTGACCTTTAGGAATAGCATATTATTATTTCAAAAGGTTCATAAATGTTTATCCAAAATAAATTCTTTTATTTATGTGGAATAAAACTTTCCACCTTCAGGCATGTCCCATGAGTACTGTAAACTAATTTTTTTGTCTGTCTTTGGCCAAATTTTTGCAAATGTACATTATGTCCCTTTCTTTTTATAGGAAATAACGTTAAGCTAGTTTAACATTCAGACATACTTTCATTACTGAGACGTTTGTTTATGAGCCCAGTCTTCTAACTTTCAAAACCTAATTGTTTCAGGGGGTGTTTATGGGATATGAGACTTTTAAAGTTGTCCTGGGGAATCTGCATTTTATCAAGAAGAGTACCAGAATTACTGCCATTTATAAAAGCAGCCCTGTTGGCAAATATAGCAAGAGAAATTCCATCTTCAGACCAATCCATTGATCAGATAACCTCATTTGCATACATGCAGTGATTTATGGGAAAGATAAACAGCACAGCCAGGTTACATAAGACTTATTTTTATTAACATCATATATAAAAAACTTTTTATGATAAACGATATGCCCAGGCACATAGTAATATATAAACACTGTATCATTGCATCAGACCACGGGGATAAAAAAATGGAAAACTTTTTCCAATTTATTTTATTACTTCTGGAAGGTGTTTGAATCAGACTTACTACTGATTCTACTCTAGTTTTACTTCCCCACATTGTTACATTAACCACTATAAACTTCAACATGGGAATTTGGACTTCCTCTTTAAAAGCCGGCATAAAAATTACTTACCTGATTACTTACAGGACTGATTAATTTTACATCCTCCCTCATGCTCAAGTTGCACTGTAGTTACCAAGTTTTATCACCCAGGGGCCCCAGACCTCCCCATGTTTTATACCAGGATGCTTTAACGTTTAAATCCAACAAAAGCTGCATTATATTAGAGAAGGCAGTTGAAATTCAGTCATGCTTGTCATCCATCTGATCTCTGTCCCATCATGAAATACAACGATAAGGTGTCTAGGAAGAAATACTCTTCTCCAACACTGATGCTGTGTAACAGCAGGTTCATCAATAACAAGACCATGACACTACAAAATTACTTCGTGGCTCAGAATGTGGACCTGGCTAGTGTGACCAAGACCTGGACAAGGGAGGGTGAAAATATTGCCTTAAAGGAGCTCACCCGTCTTGGTTTTCCACCAGTCCCAGACAAGGGGCTGGGGCAGGGGAATGGCAATGCCCATCTGGGAGGCTTTCTGCAACAGTTCAGCCGCTGTCCCAATTATTTCCGGTACTGATTGTGTGGACCTGGTGTGGGATGCCATGTAGATGTGGCCTCATTTGCTCAAGCAATGGATCTAGTGTCATCCATGTGATCCAATGTCCGAAGATCTCCGGTACTGATTATGTGGACCTGGTGTGGGATGCCATGTAGATGTGGCCTCATTTATTCAAGCAGTGGATCTAGTGTAATCCATGGTGGTGCTGAGACTTTCCCCGGTTAATATGGACCCCACATATCAAGCAGGACACATACTAGCATGGGGAAAATGTGGACTTAAATGTGAGGTAATCGACCTCACAAAGCATTATAAGAGTTAAAAATATAAAACAAAACATTATATGTTTACTTCTTTCCCTGGCCTAGGCTTCCATAATTAATAGTAGTATCTCATAGTTTATGTATGTTTTGATGTATAGTCTATGAATCAAAATTTATCATCTAAACCTAGAAAAGACCTAGATATAAGGCTTACAGCAATATAATACATGCAAAGCATTTTGAACATTAAAAATGCTAAGCACTTATTATAACAGCAAAATACATCCTGGCTCAGTTTTATTTTTAAAATCATTTCATCACTAATAGTAGCATTACATGTAAAATGACCTCTTAAAGCAGCAGTTATTTCTTCAAATGGTGTTGCTGTTAACTTCCAGGAATACATGGGGTGAGTAAAGCAATGTGGGATTTGCTATTTGAAGATTTTAAAAATGTGTTCGCTGAGGGATTGGGACAGTATAAGGGTCCACCAATATAATTATGTCTAGACTCCTCAATACCCCCAGTACATTTGAAATCACGGCGCGTCTCACTCCCCTTGTGACCTAAGATTGATATTAAATTAGATCGATTATTAGAACAAGGAATATTGGAGCCGGTTACATATGCAAAATGGAAAACTCAATTGTTACCCTCCTGAAAGCCAATGGAGAGGTGCGCATTTGTGCTGATTATAAATGTACAATCAATAAGGCGCTCCAGAAGCACTCCTATCCAGTGCCAGTGGTGAGTCAGTTGTTGGCAACACTGGCAGGAGGGAAGTTTTTTGTGAAATTAGATTTAGCGCAGGCATACCAGCAGTTGCGAGCGGATGACCCTGTGGCGGAAGCCTAGACGATAGTGACTCATAGGGGGGCTTTTAAGGTAAAGTGGTTACAATTTGAGGTGAGTGTAGCTCCAGGTATTTTCCAGAGCTTAATGGAGGAAATATTAAGAAATTTGCCGGGAGTCATACTATATTTCAATGATGCCTTGGTCGTGAGTACATCTGAGGAGGAATTAATGGCACGAGTACAAAAAGTACTGCAGTGTTTTTCAGATGTGGGATTGCGTGTGAAGTGGGGAAAGTGTGTGTTTGGAGTGTCACAAATAAGAGTTTTTGAGGTATATGATACATGCAGAGGGGATCAACCCAATATCAGCAAAAGTAAGAGTGATCCAGGATGCCCCAGTGCCCCAGTCAAAACAGGAATTGCAGGCATTTTTGGGACTTCTGAATTTTTATCATTAATTCCTGGAGCCTAAGGTCACAACAGCAGAGCCATTGCATCACTTGTTAAATAAGCAGGCTCCGTGGCAATGGACAAGTCAGCACGAAAAAGCTTTTCAAAATGTAAAAAAACTGTTGTCATCAGAAAGTGTGTGGATTTATTTTGATTAAAGGAAGCCATTAGTTCTAACTTGTGATGCTTCCCCTTATGGGGTCGGATCAGAACAGTATGAAGATTTGCGTGAAGCTCCAATTGCATATTATTCTAGAACATTGTCGGCTACGGAGCAGAACTATGCACAAATTGACAAGGAGGCATAGGCAATTGTGGCTGGAGTTAAAAAAATTCCACAATTTCCCATTTTGCATATGTAACTGGCTCCAATATTCCTTGTTCTAATAATCAGTCTAATTCAGCATCAATCTTAGGTCACAAGGCAAATGAGACATGCCGTGATTTCAAATGTACTGGGGGTATTGAGGGGTCTAGACATAATGATACCGGTTGGACCCTTTGTCATTGTAACAGATCATAAACCATTGCTGGGATTGTTCTCCTCAGAGCGTCAGACCCCACAGATATTGAGTAATATAGTTAGAGTTCCACGGGCAGAAAACTCTGTGCGAGTCAAATCCAATATGGCATACAGGCGATAACAGAGCCTACAAGTACAGGCCTGCAAGAAACTTGTGGAGAAGGTGCATCCCTTGGCACTTTATTCATCACTACCATGACTGATCTACCCCCTACCCTTGCCACTACTCTAACACCACACCAACACTCACCTCTGATAATCCCCCCAACCTTAGCATTCCTCTCAACCCCATCCTTGCTGACCTCCAAAATTTACCCCATCCTTGGCACTCATCACAACCTCACTCTTGCTGCTCTCCCCATCTAACCCCACCCTTGATACCTCTCTCAACCCTACACCCTCGCTGATCTCTCCAACTAACCCTACCCTTGGCACTCCTCTTACCCTCGCTGATTTCCTCATCAAACCCTACCCCTGATATTCCTCTCAATCCCATGCTCACTGCTATCTACACCTATCTCATACTTGGCACTCTTATCACACACACCCACACACACACTTACAGCCCTCCTGATCTATCCCTACACTTGGCACTCCTCTCATCCTCACCGTCACTGCTCTACCCTGACCCATGGCACTACTGTCACTCCCATCCTTGCTGATCTTCCCATCTAATGCTACTCTTGGCATTCCTCTCACCCGCATCATCGCTACTTGCCCCATCCATCCCCACCCTTGCAACAACTCTCATCCCACCCTCACTTGTCTCTCCATCAAACTCCATCCTTGATAGTCCTCTTGTCCCACCCCCGCTAATCTCCCCCACCCTCACAAATCTCCAAATCTAATCCCACTGTTGATACGCCTCTCAATCACCCCCCTGCTGCTCTCCCCATCTAAGCCCACCCTTGACATTCCTCTTACCGCATCATCACTGATCTCCCCCACCCTTCTCACCCCTACCCTCTCTGTTCTCCCTATCTACCCCTTCCCTTGGCGCTCTACTCACCTCCATCCCAACATTGCGTGAAGCTCCAATCGCAACATTGATGGTCTCCCTATGTACCCCTTTTGGCACAGTTTCCTTCCCCACAGCTACCTTCGCCCCCACCACTGCTGCCACTGATCCCAGGCACAGCAAGTTACCCAGTCTCTGCTACCAAATCTGTTTCAGCTTCCTTCCCCCTTCCCCCTCCAATGCACTCAGGCCTGGAGTGGCTGCTGACCTCCTCACCCCACTTTTTTTTAGATTAGCTTCAGGTGACCTGGCGGGGGGGGGGGGCTCCCTTGTGCTCAGGAACCACAGGGTTCCAGGATATGCAGCACCGCAAGTGGAGAATGTCTGGAATGAAAATTCTATTGCAAACAAAACTTACCCTCACTGCATAGCAGAGCTCCAGTGTATAATCAACCATACCCTCCACATAAACTTCTCCTTTTAAAGTAATGACAAAAAACAGTTATAATATTTGTGGAAATCATACAACATTGGAAGCCTTTATCTGTTACAGAGGGCTCTTCTTCTTAAATTGGCTTACTAAGGTCTCTCCATTGTTTAATAAGTTCAACTTTTTGATGATCCATATACATTTATTTCAATATGTCTGCCTTGCTGGGTTTCCCCACCCCCCCCAATATAATATGAAACATCTATAAAAATGGAATTTTAGCTCTTTGCTAAAATAGGAAGAGTTTTATTTGTGACCCTGACCACATTTTCCTCAGAAATACTGTTGATCTGAAAAGAGAATGGGGAACCACAGTGCCACAGAAGGGCAAGTTTACCGTTTTTCAGCAACATCTGCCTAGTGAGAAATAGTCCCTCAGCCTGTTTAAATCCCCATAAAGGAACAAAGATGGACACAAAATAAATACCTATTTCTGTCCCCTTAAATGTGAAGAATGATTATTTTTAAGACAGGCTAAAAGGGGAGGGATACTACATAATGTTTCATGAGACAGCTACACAAGTAATCTGTCATTATTATATGAAATTCAGTCACGTCTAAGCAAGACGTTATTTGAAATGTAGTGGAACCTCAAGGAGAATGTTACGGTGCCAAGATTAATTGCATTGTTCTGTTGTAGTAAAAGCTTTAGAAAGAGCTCATCCATAAAGTTCTGGATAAGTGGAATGTCATGTCACTTAACAAGACATCATGTGTTATCAAAGGCAAAGTTGTCAGAAGCAGTACATCCCATAAAAGACCATACTAAAAGAGTCTAAAAGACCAAAAATTTAAAATCAGTACATGAAACTATCACTTATGATATATATGTTTTACAGTATACCTGTGATTAACCATCAAAGATGGATATGTATGTTTTTGTGTCTATAATAAGTAATGATTTGAAGTTATTTCATCCTAACCTACAATTGTCTAACATTTAGTACGTCGCAATGACGAACCCCACCAAATTGCCATGCAGGACTCATTTCCACCCAAGCCCTGTGAATCTTGAACAGGGATTGGCCAATCTCCTGCACTGCAGTTTTTCGCTTTTGCCACGTTTTAGCCGGTTGCCCTGCACACAAAGTTTTCCACATCACTCCTTGCCACCAGACTTCTCCCAAAGCTCTCCACACGGCCCGAGGCCTCCCAACCTTACCCAAAACTGGCAACACCTGCCTACAGTCCTCTTCACTGCCCAACATCTTTAAAAGTTTCCTGGGCACAGCTCAATGTCTCCCAGCACTCCCTGTCACCACCCAACTCCTCCCAAAGCTCTCTGCACGGCTCGAGGCCTCCCAGTGTTACCCACTGCTGTTGGATTCCTCACAATGCGCCTCACAATCAGCACAGTCTGAGAAGCCCAGTCAAGGACCCTGAAATCCCTTGGTAGCTTTTTAAAAAACAAACCATTATAACAAAAGGTTGCCAACCTTCAGGTGTGGCCTGAAGATTTGAAATTACAATTTATCTCCAGACGACTGAAACCACTTCCCATGAAGAAAATGGCTGCTTTGGAGGGTGGACTGTATGCCTTGGTTGTTGTTGGACAAAGTTTCAGTTGTTTCCTCATCTTTAAAAAAAAAAAACCCTTCCAACAACAGGTTGCCAACCTCCAGGTGAGCCCTGGATATCTTAATTTATAACTGATTTCCAAACCACTGAAACCACTTCCCCTGAAGAAAATGGCTGCTTTGGAGGGTGGACTGTATGTCTTGGTTGTTGTTGGGCTCATTCTTGAGCAAAGTTTCAGTTGTTTCCTCATTATTTTTACAAAAAACCCTTCCAAAACAAGTTGCCAACCTCCAGGTAAGTCATGGATATCTGAACTTACAACTGATGCCAAGTCAAACTTTGCTCTGTCATATACCTTTGAAGATACCAGCCACAGATGCAGGCGAAACGCTAGGAACAAGTTCTACCAGACCACGGCCACACAGCCAGGAAAACCCACCACAACCAGTTTAATCATTTTGTTTGCCAAAAAGTATTTCCTACATAATAACAGATGAGTTGCATACAGTCCTAAGAATTTCTTTGGTTGAACATGTGTTTAGGATGTGCTCTATCTACAGCCATACTGTCAAAATGCTTAAAAAGTTCATGCCATAACATCATTGCAGAAATATTAAATAGGTCTCACAATCATATGTGGGGGTACAAAGATTTAGGATCAGAATTCCTGTAGATTCTTTTTCTTGAAACTGGTTGTAACAACCACTCATATGGAGGTTGTGGTTATACATTTGTGTTAGAATGCTTGGAAATTAAACTAATGGGTAAGAAGATAATGCCCCTTCCACACATGCAGAATAATGCACTTTCAATTCACTTTCAATGCACTTTGAAGCTGGATTTTACTGTGCGAAATAGCAAAATCCACTTGCAAACAATTGTACCTTTATCTATGCCTTGGGCACCTGATCCACAAGCCAGAAATTTTAGGCATTCTTGTGTGAGAATGAGAAAGGGGTTGGTTGTTCAGGTCAGATTTATCGAATACTTTTTTCTTTCAGCCTTCTTACCTT
This sequence comes from Sphaerodactylus townsendi, assembly GCF_021028975.2. Lineage (NCBI taxonomy): Eukaryota > Metazoa > Chordata > Lepidosauria > Squamata > Sphaerodactylidae > Sphaerodactylus > Sphaerodactylus townsendi. The sequence continues at coordinate 61,730,848 of NC_059430.1, read as the reverse complement.
CACACTCCTGTTTTAATTGATGAATGGTTATATTTTAGGAAACTGGTCCTTTCTAAAATGAAAGCCGCCAAAGAAGGAGAAAATCAAAACAAATAGTTAAAACAAATGTGAATCATTATTTCTTTTAAAGTGTTTCTTTAAATGAATAGCTTCACTAATCTGCATAATCTTTAAACTAGGGGTCCCCCCAATTTTGTTGAACCTATGAGCACTTCTAGAATTGTGTGAACTGTTCGTGTATGCCACCACAAAGTAGTTGTAATGGCATCTGTGTGTATGCATCACAAAGCAGTTGCCATAACCACTATGGCCAGGCAGTCACAAAATATTAGGAGGTTCCAAGTTTATCCCATGATGGTAGAAGCTGTTTCCAAATGGGTACTTCCAGAAGACACAAAGGTGATGCTCCCAAATACTTCTGAAACACTTATTTTTCCAATGAAGTGGAGGACAGCCAGGATTGAGTCCTTTTTTTTTTTTTGGAGGATATGATTTCGGAAATGGGTGCCATGGCACCAATGGGTGTTGAGAATCACTGCTTTAACAGCTATTCTTTCCTTATTGCAGAGTGTTCTTGAATATGTCACATTATAGTTGCTTAATGTTCCTTTGTGTTCCAGGCTGTGCCTCTGTTTAATGTAGCTACTCTCAAAACACTGTCAGCTAGCCACTATTTAAACGTAATGTAGTTTTACTGAAATAAGTAAACCCATAGATAGTATGACATTCTGACAGAATCTTATGTTAAAAGGGGATTCTATTAAAGTGATTGCAGATGATGAAGTGGCGGGAATAGTCCCATTGACTCTTAGGCCGTTTCCGCACGGCGACGATCGGGCTTGGGTCGGCGTATTCCACGCCGCCCCAACCCCCCTGGGACCGTTTGCACGAACGGTCCCAGAAACAGCCGGGAAGACGGCGCCGCAGAGCGCCATCGCCTGGCCGACCTGCCGTGGCCGTGGCAGTCCGGCACGTCGCCGAGGTCTGGGGACACGCCCCCCGCCCTGCGCGACTGCTCCGGCGTCGCAGGGCAGGGGGCGTGTCCCCAGGCCTCGGCGACGCGCCGGACAGCCACGGCCACGGTAGGTGAACAGTGGAGAGGGGGGAGGGAGGGAGGGCGCCTTGGAACCAAGCGAGGTCGGAAAACGGCGGCCTCACGCCGGTTGGGCGGAGCAAGGGCGGCGCTGCTGCGCCCTCTGTGCAAATGGCTCCCTGGGGATGGCGTTTTTGCCGTCCCCAGGGCGCCATATTCCGCCCGTGCGGAAGGGGCCTTAGAGTTCTGAACCCAGCCCATCAGATTGAATAATCCCTGGTTTGTTTGGTTTGTTTGGTTTGTTTTAAAAAGCATGCTGAAAACTTTGTAGAAAACACAATAATCAAGGAAACATATTATGTGACAACTGTATCCTACATATAAGTGAAGTCTCAGACTGTATCATCCTATTGTTACTATTTGTTTCCTGACTTGAACAGCAGGCTGGGCAGATTTGGTAGATAAGGTTCGTTTTGCTGCTTCTGTAATTGATCATTCTTTTTGTGTGTTGTTGTCATGTGCACAGAAGATGGCATTTATTGATTGCACCTTTGGAAGTTTGTAATATTCAGCTCATCACACAGACTCAAACAGACATCAAGTCAGTAAGAAAGTCTTCTCCGCAATTGAATTATTTATTTCTATTACTGCAGCAATTATACTGGGTACTAATCTGCTTATCTTTCGCTCATCTTGCCCAGCCTCTGGACTGGTTTACTACTACATTTTATAGAGCTAAAAATGACTGTGTATTGAAAACTGCCCCAATCCTTGCATTTTCTCTCAGACCAAATAGGAAGTACCCACTTGTAATCTGGAGTGCATGAGATAGGAGAGAAGATGTTCTCACTAAAATTAAATGGTACCTATTTCACCATTAAAACTAAAACTCAATTTCCAGGCTCAGAAAGGGAAGAAACATTATTTTTCATATCAGCATTTTGGTAATCCTTGAATATTGATGGGGTTTGGTTTTTTATTTTGCTTGACTGCTTTGATTAATTCTAAGCATAAAGTCAGAGAAGCCTTCATAAAAGGAATGTGCTGGCACAGGCTGACATGGTAATACTCAATCCTTGCAAGGGCTTCTGAGTGCATAGCTCCAAACAGCACCAAATATACTGCTGACATAATTCTAAATTGACATCATTATTAGATAAACCAGTACTAAACCTCCAGAGCCTGTTTTTAGTACTAGAATCAGCTAACCCTGGGGATTACAATTTCCCTCAGGCCCAGCATGTTGCATGTATCAGAAATTGTATCTGAAGTACCAGGAAAGCTGAGCAGGGACACACACATGTACGCATGCACGCATGCACGTGATTTCTCTCTCTCTCTCTCTCTCTCTCTCTCTCTCTCTCTCTCCATCTCTCTCACACACACACAAAGATATTCACCCTATTTGCACCAGCTTATTGATCCTGCATGGAACTTGAATGGAGGAAACACATTACTTGGGGTTGAGGTAGAAAACCTGGATGTCTGTTTCATCTCTTCTCAGTCTCTCTTTGAGACTAAATTCTTCTTTGATCATCTAAAATAGCTAACTACCAATAAGAAATACTAAAAATATTAATAAATGTATTTAAAATTTCTTAATTAAGGAAAGCTAATAAATATTCTTGTTTTTGTTATAATTAAGACATTGATGGCTGGGTTTTTTTCTTTTATGTTTTCATTAGTTAATAAGAGAAAACAAATCCCTAATACAGATTTGGATATGTATATTTCTCCATCAGAAGGAATTTTAAAATGTCAGATGAAGATGGATGTTGGTGAGGTTTAACATCAGAAGTTGGTGAGGTGAATAAGTGGTTTCTCTGTCACCCTTCTGACAGAACAATAGAGCTGGGTACTGTAAAGATGGTGACAGAATTCATTTCTAACTCATGTACATTCTCTACAGAAGATATTTCAGCTATGCCATAGGAGTGTCTCTAGTTCTTGGAGTAAATGCAACTGTATGATTTATCAGATAGGTATTTGTTTCTTTCAGCAAATATTTCTAGTAGTCGCAGTGATGCCATAGCACAAAACACCACTGCCATTTTTGGTGATATTAACAGCAATGTTGTTTTCGAAAGATTAACTAACTGTACCTTGCTACTTGGGCCAAAGCAGACAAGATGATGAGGGATTTGTGAGCATTTTTCCTTGGTGAATAGCTAAAGGAAACCCTGTTTCAGATCAGGACCATGGTGTAGAGGTGGAAGGAGGGGTTTTACCCTTTCCTTATAGCTGTTTCTTCAGTGTCAAATGTTGTTAGTCATATCAGGGAAGAAATACATATCAGGGAAGAAATACAGGAATGCTGATAGAGTTTGCAATTAATTGTCCAAATGAAACCAGATTAAAATGTCACCATCAGGAACAATCTTAGTTTTATTATAGTTTAGAAACCGAGGCCATGATAGAGACAGCTTTAAATCATTCGGGGGTGGGAGTGACATGTCTGCATTGCAAACTATTCAAGTGCAGATACTCAGCATGTAAATCTGATCATGTTCTCTTCAATAGGCAACCAAAAATGAAGGGAAAAATCCCAAACCACCACCAAACTGTTTGCAGTAGCTTGAAAGAAATAATTAAATTCATATGGTGAGCTGCTACATACTAGTGGGACACACAAAACACAGTGTAAAAAGGCTGCAGAGTGTGTATTTGTTATTGAAAAATAATGAAGGAAGAAATGGACAACTGGCAAAAAGTACAGTCTCTTAGGTAGAATTCTGCCTGAGATGGAGAATAACCTACAGTTTATATTCAAGAATGAGCAGACATTTATTATGAATAGCCAAGGGATATTTGTAGTGATTCTCTCGTATGCAGGAAATAATATCCAGGGAAATACTTACATCTGAAAAACTGTATCTCCATTAGCACTAAAACAGTAGTTTCCAGCAATTGATAGTTCTTTGGCAGCAGTGGGCAGGTTTACACTTTTGCAGCATTTCCCTAAGTGTTCTGTCCACATGAACCCGCATTTGTAAGATCAGCTGTTCTTTTCCTAACTGCCACAGTTTTTATGCAACATTGCTGATTGTCCTATAAAACAACACATTAAAACAACATAATCTGTTTTACACATTTAGAAAATCATCATAGGAATCTGTGCTTCTATAGATTACCTCCACAAACTTTTCTTTTAAGCAGAAAACTGTTTTCTCCCTTTCATTCTTCTTTCCTTCAGCATTTTTAAAACCAAGATAAAGAAGCGAGTTTTATTTTGAATCAGATTTTCAAGCAACCTTTGATATTATTTTGACTAGTTTCACAAAAATACCTACTGGTTACATGCAGTTGTAATAAAGCAACTGATCACATAATTGTGTTAGATATTTATTCAAATGCTGTGAACTGTATGGATTATATGATTTATAAGACATCTTACATTCAATTTGGCAATCATAACAATTCTTTTTTTTTTGCTGTTAGCCAAGTAAAAACAGAGTAGGCTTCTTAAGATTTTTGAATGTTTCAGTCAAAATCAGAGTAATAGGAATGACAAATTAATCTTTGTGATTATTCATATTATTGTATTGTTGAAGGCTTTCATGGCTGAAATTACTAGGATGTTGTGAGTTTTCCGGGTTGCATGGCCGTGTTCCATTTTTCTCCTGACGTTTCGCCTGCATCTGTTGCTGGCATCCTCTGAAGATGCTCCTTAAGGTATTATCATAACAGATTCTGTAATGGTTTTGAAAAACAAAAGAACAAGATGAATACAAGGTAACAACAATGAACAGGAGGAGAAGGAGGCAAGGGGGGTGAAGAGCTGGAGAGAGTGACAAGGAGAAAATCAGAGTTTCCATCCCTCACAGTTCATCACAAGTACCTTGTTGTAGATTTATAATTTATTCTATTTCTTGTCATTCTTTACATTATGAATTCAGCAATACTTGCTGTGTAAATAGTGCAATGGTTAAATTAACCATAGTTTATATTTTCATGGTGTTCTTAATTGTTGTGTTGGTTCTTAATTGTAAGAATTTAAATTAGGAACCAGGGAGGGCCTCCTCCTGTCATAATGTACAGCCTGCTTGCTAAGTGTTACTCAAAAGCCCTGCTCTCTGTGTGCCCACCTGTAGGGGTGAGCCCGCGAACCCGGCAGAACCGTAGAAGGAGCGCTAGGCATGCCGGGCGCACATGCTCCCCCAACCCCCGCTCCCCCATGAGTCACGGGTCATGAACTGCCTGACTCGCGGTCACCAGGTGTCCCACACAAAGGGACACAAAGGCTCCTGCCCTCAGGCGAAGATTAGGCCCAGACATGGATGCTTCCTCCCGCACGTAGCAGTCCGATGAGATCATACATCACATGATGATCTCTCGCTCTCCCGCTCTCCCGTTCTCCTGCCTGCCCGACCCCTTTTACACGCCCCCATTGAAACCCTAATAAAAGGTGTGAGGGGCGAGCGCACGGCAGAGTTGCCAGGATCACGGGATCCCGCGCTTCCTGCTTGCTGGCTCTCTCCACCAGATGAAATCTCCGCGTGTCGTCTCTTCCCTGGGACCTCGTGGGTACGACTACACCCACCTTCATATATATGGTGGATGCTAACCAATGTTAGGGTGTTTTCATTGGTGGCACCTTGCCTATAGACCACCCTTTCCGTTGAGGTTGGTTTGGTGGTTACTGTACTTCCTTTTAGGCACCAGGTCAAAACCTTTCTGTTTAACACAGATTTTCATCAAGGAGCAATTAAAAAAAACCACATTATTTTGTAGTCTATTTTTAGCATGAAAAATGTTAAAGCCCCATTTTGAGCTGCTCCATGGTCTTTCTGGCTGTGTTTTTGAATGCTGGATTGTAATGACTTTTATGATGTTTTATATTTTTTGCTATATTTTATTTTGCAAGCCTCATTGGGCATATTCCTTGGAGAGGCAGCACAGATAAATAAATATCACTGTTTAGGTTTCTATTTTGCTTTTAATGTAGTGAGTCACCTTAAGCGTTCTTAATTTTAAGAAGGGCAGTGGATTAGCAAATAAATGAATAGGAGATGTGATTGTCACGGGAAGAAAATTATTTCCTGTATCCAAAGATAAAACCTGAATAAATGCACATGGTGATTTTAATGCATAGGCTACAAGGAAATAAAATTGTACTCTAGATCAGTAAAGCTTTTCTCTAAGAATAATTTAGAGAAAATATAGTTTAGTTACTATCACATGCCAATTAGCATGTTTATTCAAAAGTCAGTCTGATTCAATGGACTTTAATCCTGCTATATATATTACCCTTGTTGATAAGCATATCATTTTCCTTTGAGTTTCTTACTCCAGGCTAAAATATGTGCCTTAATAGAATCTCACTAATAAAATATTACTGCTAACTGTACTGAACATTTGCAAGGAACATATAGTAAGGAAAGGTGTACTAAATCAGTAGTTCCATGTATCCTCCAATCCTTTTTTTTCATCAAGCCACTTCTGACTTATGGTGACGCTTGATAGGAGTTATGAGATGTTCAGAGATGATTTGCCATTGCCTGTCTCCACCTTACACCTCAGATATTCCTAGGTTTTCCCATCCAAATACTTGCCAGGGTGATCCTCCTTAGCTTCTGAGAACTGACTTCATCATGCTAGCCTGGGCTATCCAGGTAAGGCCTTCCAATCCTAGGCAGGTGAAATTTATGTGATTAATCAAATGAGACATTCAGCAGACAAGACTACTGCTATTGCAGGAGGGCTCAGAGCGGTGTACAGGTCAGACAGAACAATAAAATACAAATTTTAAAAAATCAAATAACCCCATTAAAATAAATTATTACAATAAAATCAGTAGCAGCGATACAATACAACCCACTTATAATTTGATGGATGGCATCCGGTCCTAAGCCTGTGACAAATGTATTTATTTCCCCTTGTGTGGAGATGGCCTTTTGCCTTACCTCAGCCAGCAAGCTTACATAAGTTCTACACTTTTAAGTGCTTCTTAATGATCACTCACTAGTGAACTTTTTGTGTACAGTTGTGTACAGTTTGTGTACAGTACAGGGTGGATTTTTTTCTATTCCTTTCAATGCATATTCTAGTGTGAAGGACAGAAACGTGTTCTGTGACCTGAAATGGAGTTCATGATTTGATACTGCCTCCTGGGTGGTATAAGCCCCATTCTGCAATGGAAATTTAAAAGTGACACAATTAGGATCCAGGGGGAAGAAAGAAGTGGCATTGAGAGTTAGTGGTAAGTGGCCAGCCACTTGATATTCTTGGGCAAATTTCTAGGATGTTCCTGCAGGAGGTGCATTTTTGGATGTATCAGCACCAAAATTTCAGGGTATCATCTGGAGATGATGGCACCCCCCAAGTTTGGTGCAGTTTGGTTCAGGGGGGCCAAAGTTATGGACCCTCTATTAGCTCCCATTGGAAACAAAGGGGGATGGGGCACCCCCTTTGGGAGTCCATAACTTTGGACTCCTTGAACCAAAACTCACCAAACATGGGGAATAGCATAAGGACAGTCTCCTGATGATATGCTGAAATTTTTGTGCTGATATGTCTAAAACTGCACCCCCTGCAGGCACCAATGTCCTGGTGCAAAATAAATTTGGTTGTGGTGGAGTGGCCGCCCATGGGGGGGGGGGGGCATCCAACTCAAGTTTTGCCCAGGGCTACAGTTTGCCCAGGGCTGCCTCGTTACGCCCCTGACTGTACTAGAATCTAGCACCAGTTCAAGCACAATGTTTTCCAACGTCAGTTCAGTTCAAGTAATAAATAAATTCGCTGATGTTTCATGGATCTCTCTCTCTCTCTCTCTCTGCACAGATATGAATCAGTCCTTAATCTCCCGCCCAGAAAGACGGAGCTGGATGGCGTCAACCGCTCGCCGGTCACTGAACTGTCTCTTGCTCGCCGGGAATAAATCAGTTCAGGAGTGCCTGAAGAGAGACTCGCGCGCCTCGCCTGGGAGCCCCCCGCGGGCGGAGAGGACGGGGTCGGAAGAAAAAAGCCGGGTTAAAAGAAAAAGAGAGCGACGGAAGGGGAGGGGCCAGAGCTAACTGCAGAAGAGCGCAAAGGAATAAGTAGAAGCGCGCAGGAGTCTCGGAGAGAGGGTTAGTGCAAGGAGCGGAAAGGCGGGAAAGTCGCGTGAGGCGCAGGACGGCGCTTGTTTCAGAGCAGGAGGCGGGAAGAAGGGCACTGACGAAGCCTCACCTCCCTTTCCCTTCTGGCTGCCCTCGAAGTAGACATAACAAGAGTCGCTCTCCGGCTTCGCGGGAGGCGGCCTGAGAAGCGCTTCTGGCCGACTGGAACACAGTCAAAAGGGCGTCGAGCAGGGAACTGTAGCTATGCGCTTTGGCGACGGTTCCGGCGGCTCCCCGTGGGCAGCCCCGCCGCCCGTTTGGAACCTGAGCCAGGAGCGAATCGGGGAGGCGCACGGCGCAAGGGAAGACCCTACCCAGGAGGTGGCGGAGTCCGTCGGCGGTGGCGCCAACGGGAGCAGCAACTTCTACGGGCGGGACGAAGAACTGGCCAAGTTGGAGATCGCTGTGCTGGCCCTGACGTTCGCCTCGGCCGTGCTGGGCAACGGGTTGGTGCTGCTGGCGCTCCGCCGCACTCCGCGCAAAAAGGCGTCCCGCATGCACCTCTTCATCCGGCACCTCAGCCTGGCCGACCTGGCGGTGGCTTTCTTCCAAATCCTGCCGCAGCTTTGCTGGGACGTGACGTACCGCTTCCACGGCACCGACGGGCTGTGCCGCGTGGTGAAGCACCTGCAGGTCTTCGGCATGTTCGCCTCGGCGTACATGCTGGTGGCCATGACGGCCGACCGCTACATCGCCGTGTGCCACCCGCTCAAGACGCTCCAGCAGCCGGCCCGGCGCTCGCGCTGCATGATCGCTGCCGCCTGGGCGCTCAGCTTCGTGCTCAGCCTGCCGCAATACTTCATCTTCTCGCTCAGCGAGGTGGAGAGCGGCTCGCAGGTTTACGACTGCTGGGCGCACTTCATCCAGCCCTGGGGGGCCCGCGCCTACGTCACCTGGATCACTGGCGGCATCTTCGTGGCGCCCGTCCTCACCCTGGCCACTTGCTACGGCTTCATCTGCTATCGCATCTGGAGCAACGTCCGCGACAAGACCCGGCGGCAGAGGCCGGAGGCAGCTCTGCCTCGAGGGGACGCCCCCGGCAAGGGGCTGCGCCACACGCCCTGTGTCAGCAGCGTCAAGAACATCTCCCGTGCCAAGATCCGCACCGTCAAGATGACTTTCGTGATCGTCTCGGCTTACATCGTCTGCTGGGCGCCCTTCTTCACCATCCAGATGTGGTCCGTCTGGGATTGGCACTGGCACTCCTCCTGGATTGGTAGGTAGCCTGTGCTGTTGCGCTTGCACCCGTCTCCCATCTCTGTTCTCTTGCTGCTCCCTCCAAGTGCATTCCGGAGTGATTCCAGATTTTCCTCCCCATCAAAACTACCCTACTAACTCAACGGGATGTGCAGCTCTTGACTGCGATCTTCTGTTGCCTTCTTCAAATAGGAGAGGGTCAACTCAGTTTCGCAAAAATCCGCATTCTTGCAGAAATGGAATCCTACATCACAAATTTACGTTCCAAACCAAATGCCACTTATTTGAGTGACATGTGACCTGATCCTAAAAAATATTTTATTTAGGTTTATTCTGAAGTAAAATTTGTGTAAAGTTACAGCTTTAATTTCAAGCAGCATGTTTAGGATCACAGGCCCAAATCTCTGGATAAAATAGGATCTTAATTGGTATAGTGGAAATTGGAGCTTTGATGCCTAAATGCAATAACTTATAAGTCTCACATTAGTATGGTTGGACTTATGTAAGAGTAAACACATATTGGCTAGTGGTGTTAACATTTTCAAATGAAAAGTCATTACAAGAATGTGGAAGTTTTCAGGCTCCTGGAGGAATTGCCATGTGTGCACATAATGTTTTGTGGGTTCTTTTGTTTTGTTTTGCTGAATGGCCCTTGCATGACAAACATGTTATTCTGATGAAAAGTTCAGACTCATGAAGTGTGTGCTGGAATACACGATTAACTTCTATGGTGCCAAGGGACTCCAGGTTTATTTTGTTCTATATTAACAAAAATTAAACTTTTACTCTGTGAGAGTAATGAGTTTTTCTTCTGTGGGAATAAATACCAACCCATGGTGGTAATATACACATAATGGAATGCTGAAACAGTAAGAAGAGACTACCCCTTTCTCTCTAATTGTGAATAGAATCCACAGGTTGCTCTAAAGAATGTTGCTGGTCATGTAAACATCCTTATTTTTCCTTATCAATTGAGACACATTTTCTCCAAAGATTGTGATGTTTAACTGAAGTCAATAAAAATGATATTCCATTCAAGCAGTGCAGTAGGTGTACAAATCTCCATAGACTAGAAGACACCAGATGCCTCTTTCCCTAACTATGCCTCTTCAGACTACTAGTTATAACATAAAGAGGTGTTTCAGTCAGCTATTATTTTAACAAAGAACCTTCAGCCTCTGTTACTCTGGACTAGTGCTTTCTTGTACTCAACCCCAAACAGCTAGTAAGAGTTTTAGAGTGTAATTATATGTTATGTTATCAAAAGAGTTGAAGCGGAGTCAACTAATGTCAAATTTTAGTAAAAAAATAATAATCCTCATGTTTAGGAAGGGAAGCTACGCTGCCATGTAATTTAAAAATATGCATCATATATCTAAATCTCAGTAATATCAATGAGCTCTCTTCATTTTAAAAAAGCACTGTCCTAATTAAGGTTGTTTGAATTGAAATATATTTGCTGACTAACTCTTATATATACTCTGGGTTTGCAGAATTAAATAGACTAAAAATGCGGTGGTTACATATATCCAATATCCACTATTTTACAAGTGTGCCTGGCTCCTAAAATGGAACTTATCCCTTTTAATATCACAGGAACTGTTTAAAACAAACTTAGGATAATCATAAGGTATGTTCTTATTTGTTTCTTTATCATTATCTTGACATCTACTGTTTTTATAGTAATTAACTGTTCTCTGCATTGAAAGCAACAAATCATGCTCAAACTCTTGAGAACTTAGAGAATTCTGGAGAAGACTTTCAGGGTAAGAGAGGGAACTTCTAAATTGTCCACCCACAATATCTCATGGGTTTAAGTTTGTTTATAGTCTAATTACCTGCCAACCACTTAAGATAGCATTTATACAGTGGCATGTACATCAAAATGGAACAAACAATATCTTCCAGAAAAACAAGATGGAATTAAAACAACTCATAAAAGAAAAGACCATAAAATAAAATTCAAATAGAACAACTGAGAATTTAACTAATGTGTGGCTTAACATTCAGAAGCAAAAGGAATGAAAAAGCAAAAGGTGATGTGACACCTCTAGGAAAAACAAATTAAAAGCAAACCATGTAAAAGAAAATTCACAATTTTAATGTAGTAGTGTGACATTTACAGTAAATTGCATGTGGCAGTGAAGCACATCTATCTATTCAAGGAAGAAACCAATTAGACTAGTCCAACTTCTGGTAGGCAAGAGAAAGATGTACATTTAGTGGGATTTAAATTTAAAGAGCCCCATGGCACAGAGTGGTAAGTTGCAGTACATTTGTCCTCCCTAGGGCACTTACCCTGATGGAGAGGTAAAAATGCCCATGACCCAGTGCCCCTGCCACTGCTGCAGCTGGGGCGGTCTCAGGGCATGGCCAGGGAGGAGCCAACAATAGTTCTGGCCATTTGCCGGGTTACACCAGCAGCAGAAGAATCAGACTTATGCAACCCTTTTGAGTTGCATAAGTCTATTCCGCCCCATAGAGGCTTCTTGGTGACAAGGAGGCTGTTTTGTTTTGCAAGCCTCCTTGCACCAGCGGGAAGCCTCTCTGGGAGCTGTGGGATGGTGCGGTTGCAGTTGCGGCACCAAGGCTACTTGCCTCACTGCTTGGATGGTGCTGTTAGCCTTCCACCCTTCTGAAGTCAGTAAAATGAGTACTTAGCTCATTAGGAGTAAAATGTAGATGACCAGGGAAGGCAATGGCAAACCTACCCATAACACAGTCTGCTTAGTAAATTTTGTGATATGAACACCACCTCATGGGTCAGTAATGAACTAGTGCTTGCACAGGGACACCCTTTGCTTTTAAATTTAAAGAACCTCAGGAACAAGAGAAAGGAGAGTCTAATGGGGTCATCTGAGGACTGGGATGAAGAAGTGGTATAGAGAAGCTAAAATACTAGATACAATGTAGCAAAGAAAGAACTTGTCTCATTATAGACAGACAATGCGCAGGGAATAAAGAACCTAAGGGAAGGAGCTATGAAGAAGGTTTGAAGAAGATAAAGAAGTCAGGGAACAGAGGCAGTTCATGCAAGAAAAAACTATGAAGTGGCATTATGGAGAGAATGGGTAGTATGCTTTAATGGCCCCTTCCGCACATGCAAAATAATGCACTTTCAATCCGCTTTCACAATTGTTTGCAAGTGGATTTGACTATTCCACACACCTGCAAAGTGCATTGAAAGTGGATTAGTCTGCATGTGTGGAAGGAGCCAATAACACCAATGCTAGGGAGGCTTGCATAAGAGGCTTCAGGTGGACCAGGAAAAAAAATGTGATTGAGAGAAAACTTCCCATTGGTTTTGCGCACAGAACTCAGAACACCCATGAAGGCTGGGGTCAGACCAGCTGCCATTATCCTTTCCTCTCCCAACAAACATATCCAGTTGGTTGCCTGAATAGGTTCATATGTCAGTCTTGACTTATGTTTAATTATTCTTTCGCTTTTTGACTCATAGTTTGCTTGCTTGTGTACACTTCAATATTTAAAAGAGTGTACATTGTTTTCTGAGAGCCTTAATTTTATCAATGAACTTAAATCATAGAATCATAGAGTTGGAAGAGACCCCAAGGACCATCAAGTTCAACCCACTGCAATGCAGGAACACACAAAGCACTCCAGTCAGATGGCTATCCAACCTCTCTTAAAAACCTCCAAAGAAGTAGACTCCACCACACTTTGGGGTAGTGCATTTCACTGTCGAACAGCCCTTTCTGTCAGGACATTTTTCCTGATGTTTAAGTGGAATCTCTTTTCCTTCACCTTAAACTCATTACTCCTGGTCCTGGTCTCTGGAGCAGTAGAAAACAAGCTTGCTCCCTCACCAACATGACATCCCTTCAGATATCTAAACATGGTTATCATTTCACCTCTTAAACTTCTGTTCACCAAACTAAATATACCCAGCTCCCTCTCTTTGTAGGGCATGGGTTCCAGACCTTTTACCATTTTGGTTTCCCTCCTCTGGACATGTTCCAGCTTGTCAATATCCTCCTTGAATTGTCAGTATCCCAGAACTGTACACAATATTCCAGGTGAGGTCTAACCAGTGCAGAACAGAGAGGTACAATTACATCCCTCAATCTAGACACTATACTCCTATTGATACAGCCCAAAATCGCATTGGCTTTCTTGGCCACCACATCACACTTCTGACTCATGTTCAGTTTGTGTTCTACTAAGACTCCCAGATCCCTTTCACATGTAGTGTTGTCAAGTGAGGTGTCAGGGGCTCTACCAAGGAAAAGACATAGCTCCAGATCCTTTCCACTCTAACTTCATGCAGCACAGCAATGCTTAAGCAGGGCTTCTTTACAGGGTCTTAATGGTCTATAGGAATTCTAAATTCACAACTGTATTAGTTCTTTATGGATCCATTAAGAAACCAAATGCCATCCTAGTAATTGATGTTAATGCCACGTCATAAACAAAAGAGTGGCATTGAATGGAATTAATGTCACAGCATAAACCAAGAAGTGGCAGTGCAGAGAAACAGAGATCTATTTGTGTGGTCAATTGTACAGAAAGTAATCCAGAATATAAGATAGTATAAGATTGTTTATAATAGAATCTAAGTAAAGCAGAGGTTAGTTTACAAATATCTTTCTGGATTAACCAGGAAGAGTATACGTTATACCAACAGGGTTTTTTAAGAGGCTTTAAAAAAATGCAAGCTAAGCATTGAGATTGGGGTAGTGTTAATACACCATTGGTAGTTAATATGGTAGTGTTAATACACCGTTGCTGTTTGTGGGGTAGAACTAGTGCTGAATGTCATGCTGGTAAAGCCAGGAGAATTGCCTCACTACATCAGTAGTAGCCATAAACACTATCAGGCTTAGGTATTTTGGATCAAGTCAATGGTCCCTTTTGAAATTATGCTTATTACACCATTTTTAAATTTTTCCTACCCTTTATTTGTTTCCCTTTCCAATTAAAAAAATCATCCTTTTTTGGATGAAAGTTTTAGCAATTGTGTCTTTTCCCCAAGGAACTTCATCCCTTGCCATAGATGGGGGACTGTGTACTGTATTAGAGGCAGTAAATATTTGTGTTCCACAACAGGAACAGGAAGCTGTGTGTTGGTACAGAGAGATACTTCCCTTGTTTTTCAGTAAAACCTGGTGGACTGGGATATGGTTTCTAGTTTTAAACAGAGTATACCTCAAGGAATGCTAAACTCTTCACTTTCCTGTACTTAAGTAGTCAAGGGCCAAACTACACAATACGTCTGACATGTCAGGTCACAGGTGCACAACATGGTTGACGTATATCAGGGAACTCATTTTAAATAGTGCTAATTTGCTCTCCACTATGAGGGAATGCTGATAAAGATGGGAAGAAGCTTCCCTCTGCTTGATTTTTGTCAGCAGAAATGGCAGGGGGCGAACCAGAGAAAAGGGCCAAAACACCCCGTTGCCACTGTTTCTTCTCCCCACTTGTAGCACCAAGCAAATGAGCACTGTTTAAGGTTGAGTTCCTCCAGTGTACATCTAACTGTCAAGATTATGCATGTGTGACCTGACACACGCTGAGTGTATCATGGGGTTCCACCCCCAGGAACCCGCCTGAGCAGAAGAGCAATTCAAGATCCTTGTTATGCTCTGCCGACTGAAGCCAGACAGCAAGATCCTGGCATAATGTTCAGCCACTAGTAGTGTTTCTGATTGTTGTGGTTGAAAATCATTGCAGCAGCTTAGTTATATTATGTATGAGTGGACAAGATTCAGTTCACATGAGAAATTGCTTTTACCCAGTAAAACCACTCATTACTGTTACTCTAAGTAGTCTCTAGGGATATAATAAGATATTTCTTAGCATTTGCTGTCTGGTAGCTTTTTAATTGGATTTGCCAGTGATTTGAACAGGGTTTTTTTTTCAAGCACAAGCTGTCTCATGGAGCAAGGACCTCAGACATAGATTCGTCATTATCCAACTGCAATAACATAGATACTTCACATAAATATGGCAAACTGAAGTGATTCTGTTTTAAATAATGACATTTAATATATTAGGCTGGCATCTCCTGCCACATTTATTGTTGTATAGTGCCTAGTTTGCTTTAAAAAGTGTTGGTATTGCAATGAATTATTAGAATAAATAATAGGGTAGAGATGCAAGTGTGTTGTTTTTGGAACTTTACTAGATAACAAAATAAAATTACACTAAATATAGGAATAGCAAACTCTATCTGTCCAAGTGCTTTGTGCAGTCCTGTCTGTGCCAACGGGTTTGCCTCTCCTCTTTTTCTATGTACGTATTCCGTTAACTCTTGCTTGACTGAATGAAGCAGGCACTTGTAAAATCCTTACAGTTCCCTGTACAAGCACCAGGTCATTACTGACCCATGGTGTGACATCATATCACAATGTTTGCTTTAGGTGGTAAATAAATTAAATACCTTGGATTTCAACTGCTTTAATGGCTATAATTTTAGGGCCCTCTATGGCTTCAATTTTGCCTTTTTTCAAACACAATTAATTGATTTCTGGCTGGTGCTATTAATCTTCCACTGTCCATTTAGCCTCCTTGCGCTGGCGGGTCCAGCCTTGGAGATACACTGTGTTTTCCGCAGTGTATCTCCACTTTCCCCTATGGGGGATTTTCTGGGTGCTTTCCCAAGTTGGACTGTTTGCCATTGAATGCCAGCAGCCAAATCAACAGGGAATCCAGCCAGGCCCCATGAATCCAGGAGAAGCCACCAAATGAGTTGGCAACCCAAATCTCTCTCTGTGGCTGGCCTGTGTGCAATACCTGGGCCCTGGAACATGCATCTATGGTGGACTTCCACTTAGTCAAACCTGAAAGGCTAAAAGGTTTCACTAGGCTTGGACACCATCCTGCTTAGCCGAACCTGAAAGGATATAGTTTCACTGGCCATCAACTGAATCAGCTGTCCACTGCCTGGCTTCCCTGGAAATAGAAGAGTTAAAGAACGCAGAATGACATTTAGTGATTGATGCTTGCCTCCAGCAGTTGAGTCCCATTCAGTTCCCCTGGTGGACTGAAGAGTAGTTAGTCATATCAGCCAGTAGAATTCCCCTTAGAATTAAGATTGACACATAGATCAGTGTTCCCCTTCCTCATCCTTGTCAGGATTGCCTGTCTTAGGTCTCCCTGCCAAGTAGATGTCTTCGTAGCTCCAACTGAACTGCATTTTAAGGATCTTTGTTAGCAATCAAGGCAAACAAGGAAAAATTGACAACCCATCCCCCTCTCCCAATGCCATTCCTTGCATGAAAAAATATGGCCAGGTTAGCATTACCTGAAATCACAATAGCTTGAAGTTCATCTAACATTAGTCCACTGGGATAGAGTCTTGTTTGCTGATTTTTTAAAAAAGGGAGGAAGTGGGACTCGGGTCCACTCTTATATGGGCTTACATCCCATATATAAAAGCAGCACCCTGCTATTTGGCTCATCCTTTTGGTACTGTGGCAAATTGCATTCCTTTCGCAGCATGCCAAAACTCTCGTTTGCCTTCTTTATCTCTAACCAGATCTCCCCTACCAGTCCCCCAGTCATTTGTATATATTACACTTGCCTGCTGGTTAGGTCAAAACTCTGGAATCTCAATTTGCTGTCACATGACTCTAGCGCCGTGGTGGCGAACCTATGGCACTCCAGATGTTGAAGGACTACAATTTCCATCAGCCAATTGGCCATGCTGGCAGGGGCTGATGGGAATTGTAGTCCTTCAACATCTGGAGTGCCATAGGTTCGCCACCACTGCTAACATCCCTTCTTGTTATGTGATTGTAGTTCAGTGAGTTTTATGCTGTTGCCTTGGAATTAAATATACCTGCAATGCAGTCTCCATACTGTTGGGGCGCAGAAGCTACTTACCTTTCATTTTCAATATTCCATATCTTTTTACACAACTGAATAATGCATTTTATTGAATTGTATGCCCCCAACTAACATATTTTGCCTGATCAATAAATGTCTTCAAATTGGATTATATGCATGTGCTGATTGACCATTCATTGGAATTGTACATATAATGATCAACCTGTAGTTTTCCTGAACAATAAGTAGTTGTCAGAGATTACATGAATTACTGAAGTGAATCTATTTTTTTAAATTTTAACTGCCTAAAGGAAGAATTCCAAAAATATATATACCTATGCATGGTGTGGGTGCCTTTGAAAATAGAGCTAAATTTAAAGTATTGTCAAAGGCTTTCATGGCTGGAGTCAACTGGTTGTAGTGGTTTTTCCGGGCTGTGTGACTTTGGTCTGGTGGATCTTGTTCCTAACGTTTCGCCTGCATCTGTGACTGGCATCTTCAGAGGTGTATCACAGAGAGAAGTATATTACACACTGTGTCCAGTGAGAAGGGAATGTTTTAGTGGGGTATAAATTGTCACGTCCCCAGGTGGGAAACTAATCAGTAAGTGTTTGGGTGGAACTTTCTGTGCAAAGGTGTGGTTGATAGTATAGTATTGCAGGTGGGGTTTTTCAGTCCAGGGAGTGATTCACATTTGTATTCCCTGCAGGGAGTGATTCACATTTGCATTCCCTGCAGCAGCCGCAGTATTGTTGAATGCAGAACCTGTGTTTGGGTGAGTCCATTGTCCATGAAGATTCCAGCCACAGATGCAGGCGAAACGTTAGGAACAAGATCCACCAGACCACAGTCACACAGCCAGGAAAACCCACCACAACCAGAGCTAAATTTACTTGGTTTTCTGCTGTAGTTTAAAGAATTTGATTTTCTGCCAACATTAGTCCTCAGTTCACTGAACTCTCTATTGCCAATGGAGATCTCACATAACTCAGCCATAAAACAGTTAATCTTCTCTATAATCATATGAAGATTCTCTTTACTTTTTATTCAAATTCAAATGTACAACCTAGTGTATTATCTGCAATCATAGAATCAGAGCTGGAAGAGATCACAAGGGCCATCCAGTCCAACCCCCTGCCCTGCTGGAATCAAAGCTTCCCGAGAGATGGCCATCTAGCCTGTTTAAAAACCTCAAAAGAAGGAGGTTTTTAAACATGCATTGGTTTAAATGGAACATTTATTGACTGTAAGTCTGTTTTTTATTTATTTATTTTTTTTTATTTATACCCCTACCTTTCTTCTTAATAAGAATCTAAAGTAGCTTACCTTGATCTTCTCTCCCCACATTTTGTTCTCACAACACTGCGAGGCAAGGACGTAGGTAAGGGGGGGGGGTTTCCTGGGTTTAGCCCTCCCCCATTACATGTCCAAAGCTCTGCTCCCTCTTTGTGGTTTTTTGGTATTTTAAAGTGTATTTTCAGTTTCTGGCATGCAAGGAGTGCAGATTTTAGGCTAGCAGCACCAAAATTTCAGGGAATTTTTGGGAGATTCTCCTGATGATTCCACTCAAGTTTGGTGAGGTTTGGTTCAGGGGGTCGAATGGGAGCTAATAGGAGATGGGGGCTACACATTTGAGGGTCCATAACTTTGGACCCCCTAAACCAAACTTCACCAAACCTGGGTGGTATCTTCAGGAGAGTCTCCTAAAGATACCCTGAAAGTTTGGTGCTGCTAGCTTAACAATTGCATCCCTGACAGCAGGCACCCCCCAAATTTCCCCAGATTCTCCTTTTAACCCCCTCCGGCATGGATTTAATGGGAGAATCTGAGGTCCCCAGATGAAACATTGAAAGTGATGCTGTTTCAGGGTGGGGGATAATCCACCCCCAAACAGCATCACTTTCAATGTAATTTTAACTGGGAACACCAGATTCTCTCTTTAAGGTGGATTTAAAAAGAGAATCTGGGCTCCCTAGTTTAAACACCATTGAAAATGATGCTGTTTGGGGGTGGATTCCAGCGGAAAGCTACTTTTATAAGTACTGAGGCAGGGGTGGGGCTTGGGGAGGCATGGCCCCACCCCCCGAACCCACCCCATAAAAAATCTATACTTACGTCCCTGCTGTGAGGCGTATAATATTGAGATTGTGTGGCTGGCCCAAGATCACTCAGCCAACTTCCATGGCAGTGGAGATTCAGTGGGCTAGAAATAGTATAGCCGTGATTAGGATGGCACTGTTAATTATTTGCATAAACAAATTTAATAGGTTTTTAAATCTTTTCTTGGTCCATTGTTTTTACTTTTAAAATTCAGGAATAAATTATTAATCCCAGATGGAATGCTGTTACTAAAAAATACACTGCTTTTTTCCTGACAGAGTCTGAGGACATTGTAGTCACAGTCACTGCACTTTTAGCCAGCTTGAACAGTTGTTGCAATCCATGGATCTACATGTTCTTTAGTGGGCACCTTCTGCAAGACTTCATTCAGAGTTTTCCATGCTGTCGAAAACTAAAACAAACACTGAACAAAGAAGATTCTGAGAGCATCAGCAGGCGACAGACTTCTTTCACCTATAACAGAAGTCCAACAAACAGTTTGGAAACGTGGAGAGAATCTCCAAATTCATCAAAGTCCAAGAAGTTCATCCCTATTTCTTCCTGAGCCATGTATGGTTCTTGAGTGCCAGATCAGTACTTTAGCACATTATCTGGTCACAGCTACCAGTTACAGTACAGTAAATGAACTAACAAGATGAACAGAGAAGTGGAAGTTTATTACCGGTGTGCATGATAATTTCGCATTGATGTAAATGAATGCTGTAAATTAGTCAGGAAAAGATATATAAATGTGTATTTAGTGCAGTGAAAAAAGTGATAGATGTAATATTTTTTTAAAATGAGATGATTTATATTCAGCACATCTGTTATGCAACATGTAAGTTTAAATGCAGATCCTACCTAAATACAGAAATACAACTGTGTATATAATTGAAGGTGACATGCAGTTTGTACAAGACATTGTGCCACTTTTTCATCAGCTAGCTTTTGTCACTGAGTTTTAACTTTTTGTCTGTTATAGTTCTTAGACAAAGGCCACTATCTCTTTAGCCAAAAAAGAATGCAAAGATTTTTCTTTTCTTCTATTTGTTTACTTTATATATACTCCATCCTTTCCCCCAATCAGGTTCAAAGGCACCTTGCATTGTTCTCCTCTCTTTTATTTTGTCATAATGTCCTATAAGGTTGGGGGCAGCCCCATCCAAAAGTCAGGCACCCGACCATGGCACCACACCCACCCGCCACTCCCAAAGAGGCTTCCCAGCAGCATGGGGAGGCAAGAAAAGTAAAAAACAACAACTCCCTGCTGCCAAGAAGCCTCTGCGCCTCAATGGACTTATGCTGCCCAAAAGGGTGGCTTAAGCCCGGAGTATGGCCCACTAGTATAATACCAACAAAGGCCAGGAAAGGCTCCTGCCCTGGCCATGCCCCCAGCCCACCCCCACTACGCCAATGGCAGCAGAGGCCTTGAGATGCTAGCACAGCAACCAGTGACGGGTTCCAGCACCAGAGGGGAGCCTGTGGCAGCTGCACACCAGCAGAATCACCCCTCCACTGGGGTAAGTGTCCCAAGAAGGGTGAATCTGTAGGCATGGTGGTACACCACTCCTACAAGCAGATTCCCCCTTCTTTTGGATGGGGCTCTGGTTAAGAATGTGTTATCTCGCCCAAGGTCATTTAGCAAGCTCCCATGGAAGAATAGGAATTCAAACCAGGGGCTCCCAAATTCTAGTTTGATGCTCTAATGATTACACCATACTAGCTGTCCTTCAGTTTAAGAATAGTGATTGGTAAATCTGTTTTTCTAGTTGCTGACATATTTGGGATATCAATCAATTTCAGACATTCAGTTAAATGCATGGGTGTCTTCAGAAGGATCTCAACATTTCCTATGGCCTAGAAGTCTGGCATAGATGCTTCAGACTGGTGAGGCTTCCTACCCTTTCAGAAGCTGGCGTAATGATGACTCCATATTAATATGATTTCAGCTATGGCAAGAGTTCTAGCCATTTCCCCAGGTCCCTTGCTCTTAGCTTCTCATTATCTTTCAATGTGGACCATGAATCGGGATTCAATAATCTGACTCCTAGATGATGGAATTCAAATTGAAAATTATATGATGCACTGGGAGGTCCCCATAATATACCCACGGTACCATATATACTGTTATTTTATTTGTGTTTTATTAGTTCCTATTATAATTCTGTGTGCCACCCCAAAGTAGACAAAAGCATATGATCTGCTTTTGCAACAATTTCATGTTGTTGGTTTCTGTTTAGACACCCAAATAGGAGCCCCTCCAACTCTGTAGGATTTTTCAGCACTACAACAGTCTATGTAATTTTCTCACATTTTAAATGTTCTTTACAGTAGCACCCTACATTTATCTTCCAAGAATGGTTTCTTGCTGATTCCAAAATACAGAATCTCCGAATCTTCATTGACTGTACGGGGGTAGTTCGTAAGAGAATTATAAATTTTACTTTGTGACATAATGATGCCATTCAACTGGTTCAAAAAGAAAATACACTGAAACTGCTTTCCAAATAACTGCAGGTTTAAGAGTGCTTTTCTGACATTTATGATATTTTTCTGTTTTATAGCTGCCAGAGACTGCAGTTTGAAATAAGTGTGATGTTTCATGTACACAAGCATTTCCCCAGTTTAGCCATCTTTCTCACTTGAGTGTTGGATCACTCGCTGTGAACATAATATAAATATATGTACATCAAGCAATAATCAGCTGTTATTTTCCACCTCTTCAGACTTGATCGCCTGAATTTTGATTAGCTTGCTACTTGAGAGTGAAAGAAAATATGTGTGTTATGTGCCTAAAAGGTAAACTACTCAATGTAACAAATTCACACATATGTGTAATAACTGCACATACATACAAATAAATTACATTCACTTGTTGCTTGCTGCAACTTCATTTATGTATATTAACACATTAATTACAGTATATTTACCTTTATGACAGATAAAACAGTTGATATGCAATGTCACTTCTATAATATATAATGAAAATCTGTGCCATCAAGTTTATTTAGTTATAAGTCATGGCTTTGGGAATTCCGTGAGTAAGAATTCTTAAATGTTTTTTAAATATCTCTGTAATCTCTTGAAAAGCAAGGGGAGATGAATTTGATAGAAAAATTACCGTTTTAGCCTTTGCTTTTCAAAGACAAAGCTCACAACCTCCCCCTCCTCTTATCTTTTAGATTTTTATGAAGAGTCCAAGTACAGTAATTCATAGTAACTATTCCTTTTTAAGTTACATTCTTAGGAAACTTGAGTTCAAACTTCCTGTTGTGAAATACCCATTAAAAACCACTGCAGTTTAGAGAGTTATCCACCAACTAATTCAGGGACAAATATAACTACCATAAATTTAAAGAGGTATATAATTACTACAAACATGGTTTCAATGATCATTCATAAAGCAAAGACTAATCTTATGTTCAGAATAATTTGGTATAAGCCTTCCTGAAAGAGTTCACAATCAGAATGCAGTTGACTGATGGGATAACTGAATGTCCTTTAAATCTAAGAACTTCACTGCTTATGAGAGCTAACTAGTCACAAGGAAGAAGCTGAGTTCTGCATCAGTGAAGCATAGTTGGAGTATGGAATGAAGACTGGAGAGAAGAGGCTTTAAATCTCCATTTGCCCCAGAAGTTCACTGGGTAACTTTGGATCAGACATACACTCTCACAGCCTACCACCTCACAAGGTTCTTGTGAGGAAGAAATGATAGAGAGACTATGACCCCTTCCACGCATGCAGAATAATGCACTTTCAATCCACTTTCACAATTGTTTGCAAGTGGATTTTGCTATTCCACACAGTAAAATCCAGCTTCAAAGTGCACTGAAAGTGGATTGAAAGTGCACTATTCTGTATGTGCGGGAGGGGCCTGAGTACTCAACCCTGACCTCCTTGGGTGAAGGATGGGATAAAAATATAAACTATAAAACTTTCTAATGCAGGGCAGTGTAGGGGACAATGTTATGTCACTTCCAGGGAAGATCACACTTCTCTAAGAGTTACCAGAAACTATATGGTAAAACCATAAAGTTTCCAGCAATTCCTAGAAACTAACGTTACTATTTCCTGGAAGTGACATCATACCATTGGCTCAACAACAATGCTTGTGTTTATTTTTCTCCTGCCACATTAAAATGGGGAAATATATATTCCAGTTCTGGTACAAAATGTGTTCTGGTACACATTTTCAGAAAAGTTCAACCACAGACTTCTGTGTTAAATGTTATTGTTATAAATGGTTGCATTGTTGGTATCTTATTCCACACAGACGAAATAAGATTTACTGAAATGGCCATGCTATCTGCTAGTAGCAGGCTCCAGCAGCCTTGCTTAACTATACTGGTATGGGTCTTGTCACTACTAGGGACCCCTTCATATTCATACTTGACTTTTATAATAGAGGAAAGAAAGGATAATAATGTAAATATAAATGTAGTTTTCCTTAAAACACAGGACATTGGGAGAATGCAATAATGCAATAATGATGATAATAAAATATGAATTCCCCTAAAATGCAGCAAATATTCTGTTAGGACAAACGGATATATAGCAATCATCACTATTGAATATTGAACTTTTGGTAAAACTATGGGTAAAATTCTAACAGCATCTTTTATCAATATCAATAGTTAATTGTTTCCTCTATGACATACAATAAACCTTAGAATTGCCAGAATTGACTAAGATGATACAATGAAAGAATGTTTGAATTCACAGTTTCCAGTTATTAAGTTTTTAAAACAGGAATTGGATTATGATATTTTGAAAACAACTGCATAAGTTTCATAGTGTCTTAACATCATGTACCTTACATATTTTATTTTTGTTACAAGACTACACACACACACTCTTCATATTGACTGTAAATAACTGTACTGTATATATTTAAATAAAACACAGTTTCGCCCTGCCCCCTGCAGGGCAGGTGCCGCGGAAGGCCAGCTTATAAAACTAGAGGGGTTGAGAGCAGCCAGTTTCAGTCTGAGTTTGGCTGAGGTCACTCTTGGATCTCGCTCTAAGCTGAAATGCGTGAAGTCCATCTTAGAGCTTCATCCAAGCCTGGCCTCAGCCAGGCTCAAACAGGCCCTTGCTGTTCCCATCTCAAATGGAGATGGGGGCAGGGCAAGCCCGGCTGGCCCTGTTTGCAATATGCATATGGAGATTGCAAATGGGGTGAGCCCAGCTCACCAGCCTTCAACGGCACTCCCAAACAGTAAGTTTCCACAGGGGATTCCCAACTGGAGCACAGTTGGGGGCAGTCGCAAAATGTACCCCCCAGAAGTTGTGCCTGGGGCTCAAGACTCTCTCTGCCCCCCTAGATATGGCAGAGTGCCATGGTCCAACCATTTTACCCTGAAGGTCCGGGTGGACTTGCCGCGCCAACCCTGTCTAGGCGACGGACCTATTTTTGTCCGCCCGTGGAGACTTATGGAACCGGTTGGGTTCCTGAATGCTCTGCAGGATCCTGAGCCCCCTGGCACCCTCGATGAGCAGGTGATAGACTGGAATTCCAGACTTTCTGACGCCATCGAGGAAATTGCTCCCAAGTGCCCTCTGCGCACTCAGATGGCTAGAGCGAGCGTGGAGGAAGTCTCGCGATGAAGTGGCGCGAACAACTTATAGGACGTTTATGAAAGCCTATGGGTTGGCGATAAGGAGGACGAAGAGTGTCTACTTCTCGTCCTCCCTCACATCTGCTAGCTCTCGCCTGGCACAACTATTTCGGATTGTTCGGTCCCTCACCTCTTTGGTGGCGGGGTCCACAAATTCTCAATTGGCTATTGGCTGTGAGGTATTTCAGAGCTTTTTTGTAGTTAAAGTCGCGTCACTCCGCTGGGACCTTCCAGCCACAGTTGATACAGTAAGGGAACTCGAGGCTCCTTCGCCATCTTCGGATCCAAGCTTAGACCGGTTTTCCCTACTCTGCGAGTCCGATGTTGACAGGGTCCTAGCTGCTGTTAGACCTACTACCTGTCCTCTGGATCTGTGTCCCTCCTGGCTGATAAAAGCTTGCCGGGAGGAGTTACGACCCCACCTGTTGAATATAGTCAACTGCTCCCTTGAGCAAGGAGTCTTTCCAGGTGGAGTGAAGGAGGCAGTATTCCGCCCACTCTTGAAAAGACCATCTTTAGATCCTGGTGATCTGGCCAATTACCACCCCGTTTAGAATTTGTCGTTCCTGGGGAAGGTAATTGAGAGAGTGGTGTTGGAGCAGCTTCAGGGTTTCCTGGAGGACACATCGGTGCTCGATCCCTTCCAGTCCGGCTTCCGTGCTGGGCGTGGGATGGAGACCGCTCTCGTTGCCATCACAGATACACTCCGCTTGCAGCTAGACCGAGGCGGATCAACGCTGCTGGTGTTACTCGATCTCACAGCAGCGTTTGATATGGTCGATCACGACCTTTTGATCCACCGCCTGGCTGCCTCTGGAATATGGGGCATTGTCCTTCAGTGGATTGCCTCGTTTCTCCAGGGTCAGGGTCAGCAGGTGTGGTGCGGGGATGAGGCCTCCCATAGGGCCCCACTTAGTTGTGGGGTCCCTCAGGGGGCGTTGCTCTCCCCGCTTTTATTTAACATCTACATGCGACCCCTCGCTCAGCTGGTGCAGAGTTTTGGGCTGGTTTGTCACCAATATGCGGATGACATCCAGCTCATTCTGTTGATAAGGAGAGGGGGCGGTCTCTGCCCCTGCAGCTCTGCAGCATTGTTTGGAGTCGGTTGCTGGTTGGTTGAGGCAGAGTAGGTTAAAACTTAATCCAACGAAGACGGAGGTCCTTTGGCTGGGCCGGGGGCAGAGACCGAGGAAATTTCAGCCGCCTGTTTTGGAAGGGGTTGCGTTGGCCCCGACATCCCTGGCTCGCAGCCTGGGGGTCCGCCTGGACTCTTCATTATCAATGGAGGGCCAGGTGGCCCATGTTAACCAGGTTGCGTTTTTTCATCTCCACCAGGTACGGCGGCTGGCTCCCTATCTCTCCCAGTCCGACCTGGCCACTGTGATCCATACGACGGTCACCTCGAGGTTGGATTACTGCAACTCGCTCTACGCAGGCCTTCCCTTGCGACTGATCTGGAAGTTGAAGCTGGTCCAGAATGCGGCAGCTCGGCTTTTGACAGGTGGTGATTATTTAGATCATATCACCCCTGTGCTACGTCGCCTGCACTGGCTCCCAGTGGAGTTCCAGATTGTTTTCAAGGTGTTGGTATTGACCTTTAAGGCCTTACGCAGCATGGGGCCCTCATACCTATGGGACCGCATCACCCTTTATGTCCCACACAGGCCGCTGCGTTTGGCAGCGGCAGAACTGATGACCCCTGGCCCTGCGACAATGTGGCTGGCCTCGACCCAGACCAGGGCCTTTACGGCTCTGGCCCCTGCCTGGTGGAATGCTCTACCTCCAGCTGTCTGGGCCCTGCAGGACCTTGGTGAGTTCCGCAGGGCCTGTAAGACGGAGCTATTCCACCGGGCATTTGGAGGGGCTGGCCACGGTTCTACTGCCCCCCATTGACACTGACATTGAGGCTGCCGTTTCCATCTTGGTTGGGCCCTGACTCCATCCTGGGCCCTGCCCACTCCCTCCCCTTTTTTGGCCTTTAGATCGGGCGCCCGTTTTTAAACAATTTTAAAACAACTTTTGTTGTTTTAACCTACTTAATGTCAATAATTGCTGCTTAAGTTTTAATTGGATCTAAGTTTTTATGTTGTATTGGTTTGCTGTCTTGGAGAACAGCCATATTGTGAGCTGCCTCAAGCCCTTTGGGGGTGAGGCGGCCTATAAATTTAATTAACAACAACAACAACAACAACAACAACAACAACAATAATAATAATAATAAATATGCTGCTGGGCCCGGCACTGCTGCAGTGCTACCCTGTTGCCTCCAGAGGACTCTTTGGTGGCACAGGGGGGCAAAATACGAAGCAAAAGTTGCCCATCACCAAAAGGGTCTCTATTAGGCTCAATGGACTTAAGCCACCCAAAAGGGTAGTGAAAGTCCATGACCCAGGCCACTATGTACCTGGAAGCAATGCTGTGATGGAAGCTAACATTGGCTCTGCACCTGGCCACACCTCCAGAAAGTCCATGCTATGTGGGCTGGAAGCTGCATTGGGGCATTGCAGCACTCATGGCGGATTTGCCCCTCCACCAAGGTAAATGCCCCAGGGACAGCATTTCTGCCAGCTTATGGCCATGCTGCCTCCACTAGTCTCTTCATTCCCCCCCCCCCCGATTGGACTGTAAATCTGCCTGTTTCACATTTTCTTGATTAGTGCAAAAGTTCACAGAAGGAAATGATTAAGAAATTAAAGGAAACATTACAGCATTTAATCCTGATGAACATAATGAAATTATACTCAGGAATCTAAGACTGTGGGCTAAGTAAACAGAAGCAAAAACATACAAGTAAATGAAAACAAGCGTGTAATCATAAAGTTAAGTACTTGTGAAAGCAACAGAACAGCAATTAAATTAGACAATAAAACAAAATGTATGCTTAGTTTTGCTATTTTTATTGTCATTCAACTGAGCAGCAATTGCAATTTGATAAAGCTACTAACTAGAGGCACCAATATAAGTGAAAAGGGTATTGCTGAGCTTCTAATTTATACTGAGATGCCTATCTACAGATGTCATGCTTGGATAGAATCTTGGCTTTTTATTTAATTAGGAGCTTTTTGTTGCATGCCAAATAAAAAAAGAACTGCAAAGAACAAATACAAATTCATATTGCCAAAACAAATATCTATCCAATGTTACACCATTATAATTTAAATTTGAGTTCATTATTTCTATATATTTGACATTTATTCCATTATTTTTATGAATTCTGTATTTTAGCAACTTTCTTAAGAAACAAAGTGTCCAACCTTAAGTTTAAGACTTGGAGTTTTCAACAGATCTCCAGACTATAGCCATCAATTCCCCTGGAGGAATGGCAATTTCACAGGGTAGACTCTATAAGAACACATTAATAAGAACATAAGAACAAGCCAGCTGGATCAGACCAGAGTCCATCTAGTCCAGCATTCTGCTACTCGCAGTGGCCCATCAGATGCCTTTGGGAGCTCACATGCAGGATGTGAAAGCAATGGCCTTCTGCTGCTGTTGCTCCTAAGCACCTGGTCTGCTAAAGCATTTGCAATCTCAGATCAAGGAGGATCAAGATTGGTAGCCATAGAGGATCAAGATTGGTAGCCATTCCTGCTGAGCTTCCCCACCCACCCAAGGCACTACCCTGAAATCACTACAATTTACCAAACTGGAGTTGGCAATCATTTAAAGAAACCACCTTATAAATAACAGGAACAGAATAAGTTTTCAGTGTTGTGTTTACACAATTCTTGCAGCTATTAAATTTTTTAAAAATTAAATCTACATATTATACCAGCAAAACCATCCATCTCATGGGGAAACCTAAAGTTGGATTGTGTGTCCTTTCTGATATTACCTAATGTTTCAGTCCCTAGATTTTATGATTGCAGTAATTTCTGAGAATCTTGATAATTCCAGTCAATTGGCTTTATATGCATTTCTTCCAAATCCTTTCTAAGAATTCTCTTTAATGGCTTCACATCATGCTGCTTTCTAAAAAAGATTTTAAAAAATTCAAATTGTTTGACATAGGCCAAAACATATCGAATCTTTTCAAAGGAATAGTTTTGACAGTATATACAAATTTCAGGTCTACAATAATATGGTTAGGTTATCTAATGAAAGCATAAAATTCATGCTCTGAATGCTTCTGTCCCCTCAGCAACTTGAAATTTGATTTTCCAATGACTCCGTATCTATATTCCCTTTCTAAATATTTTCCGAAATGAACCCCTTTCAATTTCTCTCACAGCAGCTGCACTTATTAACATTCCATGATTTTGCCTTTTCAGCTGTTAGTAATGGTCATAGGCAATACAGAGTTTAATGTCAAACAAATTGCAATAAAAACATGCCATTTACCAAAATGTTCAATAAGATATGCTGTGTGTGTTAAATGCTGTTGCTTCCGACTCATGACATCCCTATCATTCAATGTCCTCCAAAATGTCCTACCTTTAACAGCCCTGATCAGGTCTTGCAAACCAAGGGGTATGGCTTCCTTTATATTATTATTATTATTATTATTATTATTATTATTATTATTATTATTATTATTATTATTATTATTATTATTATTATTGTAGATTTCACAGCTGCCAGATCTTTAGCTGGTTGTTGGCCTTCATTAAAATTTGAGCCTCACGCAGAGGCCTAGGAAGTTGTAATTTATCAGCGTAGTATTCATGCGGATCCCAGCAGGGCTGCCTTCTGAATTTGACAGATGTTAATTTTGTCAATTCGAAGATGTTTCAAGTGCTGCCCTAGTGTTTTTGGGATGGTGCCCAGCATGCTGATTACCAATGGGACGACCTCTACTGGTTTGTGCCATAGACGCTGAAGCTCGATTTTCAAATCGCAGTATCTAGTGACCTTCTCGTATTCTTTTTCAATGACCCTGCTGTCACCGGGGACTGCTATGTCGATGATGCTCACTTTCTTGTCCTTGATCATGGTAATGTCTGGTGTATTGTGTTTCAACCCTTTGTCCATTTGGATTCAAAAGTCCCACAGGATCTTGACCTTCTCATTTTCCATTACTTTCTCTGGACAATGTTCCCACCAGTTCTTAGTCATGTTGTAATTCTTGCATAAATTCCAGTGGATCATCTTGGCCACTGAGTTGTGTTTCTGTTTGTACTCAGTCTGGGCAATCTTTTTGCAGCAGCTGAGGACATGATCTACAGTTTCATCAGCTTCTTTGTACAATCTGCATTTTGCATCATCTGAGGATTTTTCAATTTTGGCCTTGATCGAATTTGTTCTAATGGCTTGCTCTTGGGCGGCTAAAATCAGGGATTCAGTTTCCTTTTTCAGAGTTCCAGTTGTTAACCACAGCCAGGTCTTTTCGTTATCCACCTTGTCTTTGATTTTCTCCAGAAATTGGCCGTGCAGAGCTTTGTTGTGCCAGCTTTCAGTTCTCGTTTTAATCACATTTTTTCTGTATTCTTGTTTGCTTTTCTGGGTCTGCAGCAAATGTCTGTTCTTCACTTCAATCAATGCCTGTTCTTGACTTTCCTTCACATAATCGGCCAGTGCATGCCTCTCCCGCTGTTTGCTGTACTTGCAGTAAGCCTCTGCCACCAGATCTCCGGGAAAGGTATAATCTATCACTATCACTGCGAGGGTGTAAGGCATGGTGCATTGTCACAAGCTTCCGAGTTTTTCTATCCAATGCTTCCAACTCAGCCTGTGTCCAGTTGATGATTACTGCAGTGTACCTGATGACAGGTATGGCCCAGGTGTTGATGGCCTTGATGGTATTCCCACCATTTAATTTAGATTTCAAAATTTTCCTGACCCTCTGGATGTACTCTCTGCTGACAACAGTCTTCACTTGCCCATGGTATTATTATTATTATCATCATCAACATCATCGTCGTCGTCATCATCATCATTTTTATTATCATTATTATCATTATTATGGTTGATTTTGCAGCTGCCAGTTCTTTAGCTGGTTGTTGGCCTTTCATTACAATTCAGGCATCATCATCATCATCATCATCATCATCATCATCATCATCATCATCGATTTCACAGCTGCCAGTTCTTTAGCTGGTTGTTGGCCTTCATTACAATTTGAGCCTCACCCAGAGACCTAGGAAGTTGTAATGTATTGGCATAATATTTGTGCGGATCCCAGCAGGGCATCCTTCTGAATCTCAGATGCTAATTTTGTCAATTCGAAGATGCTTCGAGTTCTGCCCTAGTGTTTTTGAAATGGCGCTCAGGGTGCCAATTACCACTGGGATGACCTCAGCGGGTTGTTGCCATAGATGCTGAGCTCGCAACCCAGCCAGAAGACCTCTGTCTTAGATAGATTTATCTTCAAACTGCTCTGTTCCAACCAACCAGCAATGACCTCCAAACAATGCTGGAGAGCTTCAGGGGCAGTCACTGGACAGCCCTCCATCAACAGAAGGAGCTGGGTGTCATCAGTATACAGATGACAACCCAGTCCAAAGCTCCGCACCAACTGGGGAAGGGGATGCATGTGGATATTAAACAGCAGTGGTGACAAAAGAACTCCCTGTGGCATACCGCAACTAATCGGGTGATGCTGGGAGAGCTCGTCACCATATGCAACACGCTGTCCCCAGCCCTGGAGAAAAGAAGAGACCCAACACAAGGCTGATCCTTAAACTCCAGTGGCCATGAGGCAATGAAAAGATTGAAATCAACCACATCAAATGCTGTGGCAAGATCTAACAATACCAGCAGTTCTGTTCCTCCTCGGTCCAGTTGTAAGCAGAGTTAATCTGTGATGGCAGCTAGTACAGTCTCTATCCCATGACCAGTGCGGAAGCCAGACTGGAAGGGATCCCATACTGATTCATCATCCAGGAAGATCTGTAGCTGCTCCACCACCGCTATCTCAATTACCTTACCTAGAAAAGGGAGAATCAAAACTGGGTGATAATTGGCCAGATCACCAGGATCCAAAGATGGTCTTTTTAAGAGTGGGTGGACCACTGCCTCCTTCAGCTGACCCGGGAACACTCCTTGCTCAAAGGAGTGGTTGACAATATCCAACAGATTGCTACTCACTTTATCCCTACTGGCCTTTATCAGCCAGAATGGACAAGAATCAAGAAGACAGGTAGTAGGTCTAACAGCAGTCAATCCATCTCACATTGGGTCTTCCTCTTTTCCTGTTGCCTTCAGCTTTTACTAGTGTAACCTACTCATCCTTGGCTAAATCAATCTCCGTTGCTGCAGTGCTACCCTGCTGCCTCCAGAGGACTCTTTGGTGGCATGAAGAGGCAAAATACAAAGCAAAAGCTGCCCATCACCAAAAGAAGAAGAAGAAGAGTTTGGATTTATATCCCCCCTTTCTCTCCTGCAGGAGACTCAAAGGGGCTTATAATCTCCTTGCCCTTCCCCCCTCACAACAAATACCCTGTGAGGTGGGTAGGGCTGAGAGAGCTCCGAAAAGCTTAGACTAGCCCAAGGTCACCCAGCTGGCATGTGTGGGAGTGCACGGGCTAATCTGAATTCCCCAGATAAGCCTCCACAGCTCATGTGGCAGAGCTGGGAATCAAACTCGGTTCCTCCAGATCAGAGTGCACTTGCTCTTAGCCACTGCTCTTAGCCACTACGCCTCTGCTCTAGGTCCTCTATTAGGCTCAATGGGCTTAAGCTACCCAAAAGGGTGGTGAAAGTCCATGGCCCAGGCCACTATGTACCTGGAGGCAATGCTGTGATGGAAGCTAACATTAGCTCTGCCCCCAGCCACACCTCCAGAATGTCCATGCTATGCGGGCTGGAAGCCGCATTAGGGCACCAATGCAGCACTCATGGCCACTGCCTGCTAGCGAATTTATTAGCAGAATGCCTAGTTAACGAAGTCACAAGCTGAGATTCCATGCTCTGAATTGTGGTGAAATCCGCTCAAAGCTAGGAATATCACAGTTCGATGGCTGTGAAGTGACACAGTGGTGATGAAAACATATAGCTTGTTTGTCCCCCATCACTGCCAATAAATATGTTCTAGACTGTATTTTGTCACATTCATTAAAAAAAATTTCTCCTCCAAAGTGCCAGTAATTTGCCAGCACTTTTTATCACCATTAAACCCTCACTCAGCAAAGAAGTGTGAGATAGAAGCAGATGCCTCCAAGCATTTGTATCTGCTGCAGGAATAATCTCTTCATTCAAAAAATTAACTTGGACTTCTACAATGTTACTCAAAGTGATGGCAAATCTCTCCTTTTAGAGTAGGGAATTAGCAGGAGCAGACTCTTGGCTTAGCTAGAGGCAGGGCAACATGAGATCTTAATTGCCCATGTATACAAGAGTCAGCTTTCACAAGAAACTCGTAGGAGAGTGAAAAACGTTTAACTATTTTTATTAAGAGATAAAGGGGTACACAAGCACACAATAAAATCAAAGCAGCAAAACACATACAGTCCTAGGATTTAAGGGGATAGGTCTGGGGATAGGTCTGGAACAGATGAGGAATATATGGAGGAGAGGCAATAAAAGCTATAGTCACCTGATCTTGGAGCAGAGTGGTCCAATGAACAGAACTGAGCGACCCACGCTTAGCTCTGGAGGAACAATGCTGTGGAACAGATAGAGGGATTCTAGAGATACTGAAAACTGGCTACTGGGGGAGCGAGCTTCTTACAGGGAAAAAATGGACCCTCATGCTTATGCAGAGTGATTCTTAATCTTCCAGAACAAAGAGAGCTCCTGCCTTTCCAGGGAAAGATAAGAGACAGACATCAACCTTAAAGGTTGGGTTATTGGTCTATTGGGTTGAGACATCAGCCTGAGGTTCCAGACTCAGGAGTGTCTCCAAGGGGGAAGTTACCTGATGAAATTAAAGCTGTAAAACAATGTCAGTGTAAATGAGATGGTCTTTAAAGGTATTAGTCAGAGGAAGAAACATTAGTACAACACTGGGCAGGTAAGCACATAAACGCATCCATTGTCTTCACCGGGTTGTATGGTCCATGGCTGGAGAGGGGAACTCTCTCCAGGGTGAGGACTTTGTGTTCACTTAATCCTGTCAGAAAGGGTGCGAGAGAAGCATTGTGCAAGCTGATTAGGAGGGAGACAAATCCAGACATAGTTCTTGCCCCTTAGAGCCAATGCAAGGAATGGGTTCCACATTTTGACACTGCACTTCTAGGCACCCCAAGGTTTGGCCAAGGTGGGTAGAGATGCTACTGTCTTCCAAACAGGATCCCCTTAGTCCACTATAGGTTGGTCTGGCAACAACAGGAATGCCTTACAAATCAGTCAGAGACTTCTGTGCAGCTATCAGGAATCCATCTGGCTCCACTAGCCCATTAATGTAGTTCCACAGTCCCTTAGAAGGACACCATGAAACTATTTTCAAATTAAATGAAAATTAAGCTTGGGAGCTGGGTGAAATAAATTATTCTAAAGCAGTGATTTAAAGTCTCTTTTTAGTACAGTGTGATCCAAGAGACTGGCAATCTATAAGAAATTATCTGGAAATATTAAACTGGAAGCATGGCTCAGAATTTATTGTGCAATGCCAATAAACCCAATAGCAGGTAATTCATAACATTTCTATGAAGTTTATTGTAAGATACTGGAAAAGTCCTAAAAGAGAGTTTTGACATTTTATTTGTTACCCAAGTTGCTAATTTACACACACCAAATTTTAGAATGACATTGCTAATATATTTACAGTGAATGAAAGGAAAACATTCCTAGTATTTTTTTTCTACTAGAGATATTTTACAGGGCTTTTTTTAAATTCACAATTATCTTAGGCCATTTCTACACAGTCAAAATGTCCTGGGGTGAGCATGGAAAATATCCATGTACAGCTGGGAATTCTGCACGGCTCCCGAAGCTGCACAGGGTCTACCTTGGTGTCCTCCTGTGATATTTATCTCAGTCTGGGATTTTTTAAAATTGCCAGTCTGGAGGTTCTTTTTAAAAATCCTGGTTTTGATGTCACTTGTGCCTGTTCCATGCAAAAATCACTCAGGAGCAGGACCGGTTTATTTTTCCCACCCAGCTGGCTGATCTTTCCACCTTAAATTTATTCAAGCTGCTACTCAAAAACAGCAGCCAATCAGATGCAGGATACCGGGCAAACTCACAGGTACTTCCAGATGCCACTCAAAAGCAACAGCCAATCAGAACAATCACTTCGTCTATTTTCCTCAGTACAAGCTTTATTTTAAATCAATCAGCAGACCTATACACTTGTTTTCTCCCTCTGACAGCAAAATCTTATTTTAAACCATTAAAAACACAGATCAATTTCTTCCATTCCAACCACACATACACAAAAACACCAATCGGGGGCAGACCAAGTGTATTCTTTCTGCCCAGCCAGCTGATCTCCCTGCCTGGCGTTCATTCAAGCTGCCACTCAAAAGCAACAGCCAATCAGAATGCAGGACACTGGGCATGCTCAGAAATGCTTCCAAAGCAAATACAGAAGTCCGGGTCGTGCGAAGCAAACTAGAGCATTACTAACTCTGCTCCTGGGCAGAAGCGGGGAACTGTGCGTACGCAGAAACCGGGATAAAATTGCCCAGGTATATAAGATCCCAGCTCAACCCCGGTGTAATTATGCCATGCAAAAAGAACCATAGTATCATTTGAACTAATACCAATGAGTTAATGAGTGCCTAGGGAAAAAAAGCAAAAAAACAGCTATGTAAAGTAAGACTGTGTTCTCAACATGTTGCAAGATCGACTCTTTTTCATGATACCAGACTAATAGTTAAATAAGGCAATTGGGTCTACCAGTATTGTTAATAATAACCAGGAATATTTTTACTGTAACTGTTTCTGAAGCCACCAAAATTGCAATCTGCTCCATCCTATTTAAAGGTGATACTAAAACAGTTTACCAAGCCTGTGCACCCCCAAGACCCTATTGCCTCCAAGAATGAATTGGTCCTTTATTGATTGTTGAGCTTACCAGCATCCTTGTGGCATGGGATACATTCTGATGATTAAATTGATAGATTACGAACATGAGGATACTCTACACTATCGGATAGTGTGGGGAGTAGTATGGTATTGGGCTTGGCCACCTAAAAGGCAAATGTGCTTTCTTTGCTACGTTATCATTTGTTGCACCTTAACAGCTTTGGCACAGTCAGAGGAGTCAGAGTTACCTGTACGTGAACTGCTGCTAGGGTCTGGACTGGCAGTACAAGTGAATCTGTGTATATGCAATATTACCAAGGAGCCCTGGCAACTTGCCATGGGATGGCAAGGGACTAGGAACAAGTTTCTAACAAGTTTGAACATATAATACAGAATTGTCCTCTAGACATAATTGTCATGAAATATTGTAATCATGACAGTAGAGCTATATTCAGAAAAGATTAATACAGTCTTCTGACATTCAGGAATATACCATCATCCCATTATAGTAATATTCAATGAAAGCTGCAAATAGTATAAGCTGCAACTGATTGGTCTGAATCATCCACAGATACACACCCCTCTCATCAAAAATTCCAAACACAGAAGATACTAGACTATAGCTCTTCTATAATATATACTTTAATGTGTAGAGACTTTTTTGATGTCTGATTCAAATGTGATTTCTCCCGTGAGCATTCTGCAATGGTATAATTTTGGCAGGACTGCAACATCTGTTTTCCTGAATGTTTAAACTTTTAGATACTTCACAAAGAAATATATCCCATTTTAGTCAGCTCTAAAATAGAGGCACACCCATCCCTTGCAACTGTAGTGTCCTTCAGCAATTAGCACCACTAGTAATTGAGACAGCCTGGCAGAGAACAAAATAAATTACCATGGTGATAATACCTTCCCAAGCTACTGTATTCAAGAACAACTGTTCTTAAAAACCCACGAACCCATACAAGTTTGTTACTGATTTTCATTTGGGCTAGAAGGCAAACTCTCCCAGATAATTCACTTTAGTAAGATATCTTATTTAATGAAAAAAGTCTCCCTGTCACCAAGCACATCCTGTTGGAATATAAAATAAGCATTCAGGATTTTGTTTTGATTTTTTTTAAAAAAAAACAACCTTCCCATTGCCCAGCTGGCTTTCTTCTGCTAGCTTTTTTAATTATAGAGTCATTTATTCTAGTTTTATCTCCCCTGGCGCAACCAATTCCTTCTAGCCCTAAAAGGGCCATTCCTGTTGAGGAAAGCAGCTATGGGCAGGGTCAGTGTAATTTGATTTTTCAGCCATCACAATCTTTTATACAAACTGTACTGGCCTTTATGACCCTGAAAGCATCTGAAAATATCAGGATGATGAATGTATGCACTAAATCAGATTCTGATTATTTTATGCCCTTCCTGTAAGATTAGAAGTAATCATCTTAGAAAGACTCCCATAAAAACCATAAATAGTTTTGGGCTGTTTTTTAAATTCCCATTTGTCTATGAAAAGCATAAAGATAATTCCTTTTGTGTATAAGTTACTACTTTGGCCTTCAGGAACTTTCCTTAGTGCTGACATATATTTAGCCTTGAGTTCATCTAATGCTATGTACTTTTTAAAATGTAACCTTCTGAACTGGTATTCTTTATTTGTTTTTTATAAATGTATAAACTCAGACCTATTCTGAACACCCTTTTTAAATATAAATTTATAAACTCAGACCTATTCTGAACACCCTTTTTACCAATAATATTTCTGTTCAGCTGTTAATTATGTAGAGTAGATTTTATATTATTACAGGTGGGTCCCCACAAGAAACTTGCAGGAGCAGATACTCTGTTCCCCTTCCCCACCTTTGCTTCCTCCTCTCTCTCTCTCCCTACTTCTCTCAATCTCGCACTCTCTCTCTCTCCTACCACCTCTTTACTTACTCTCTCTCTCCTCCATGCCTGTCACTTTCTCTCTCTTTCTCCTCCCACACAACACTCTTTATCTCTTTTTCTACTTGTGATAAATGAGAAATGTGTTCCTAATAGGAATGAGATGAATCATAACTTGCCATCGTTGGCATTGCTGCCACTGTCTATCCCGCCCTATTGGGCAGGATAGACGGCAGCAGCAACACCAACGATGGCAAGTTGCACTTGGGACACAGCAAGCACGCCTCCTACCCCGCTCCTTCCTTCCTTCCTTCCTTCCTTCCTTCCTTCCTTCCTTCCTTCCTTCCTTCCTTCCTTCCTTCCTTCCTTCCTTCCTTCCTTCCTTCCTTCCTCTGGCATCCTTTCCCCTCCTTCCCTCGTCTGGCACCTGCTGTCACCTGCCTGGCTGGGGCGTCCTCCATAAGTGCAGCCGCCCCTGCAACTTACTCTGTTCGTCAGCTTGCATGGCTGGCTTGCAGGCTGAAGGCAGGGCTGGGGGAGGCTGGGGGAGGGGAGGGGCTTGGATAAGCGGGGCCACACCCCCATGGCTCTTTGGGTTTTAAAGGTTGCCAACCCCCGTCCTAGATGAATGGTGCTTCTTTCTCACTTGTGCTCATAACAGAAAAGACTTCATAATTCAGAGAGGCAGAAGTCAAACAACTTGCAACAACTGATATACTTTGACTAAAAGAACAAGGCAATTTTATGTTACTGTTTTCAGCTCTAAAGACATGCACAGACAACTTGGACAGGCAATGGCATTACAAATATCAACCTACAAAAAACCACAATGGTTTCAAAACATATACAGCTAAATCTATTAAGGGTGATGTGCTTAGGTTTGATTAATATATTAAGGGTGATGTGCTTAGGTTTGATTAATGGCACCACATGTATTGATTTATGCATTTGTCTTTCAACTATGGCTGGCCAAAGGTTGTTGATTACTAATGTCTAACTCACTTCATTGCTCCTGGCTCTTATGCGCATTAAAATGCATTAGAAGTCATAATATTAAATTAAGGAGAAACAACTTTCCCCCCAGATCTATAATTAATATGTCAGTATTATGTTTAAGAGCTATAAGCACAGAATCACACAATGTACACAGTAAGTAGTCTGGGCCCACCCAAGAACCCCCAGTCAATCCTATTTTTGATAATACTAAATACTGTTACAAGAAATCTTTTTTGAAACATATTGAATTCATACTTGGAACTGCTTTGCAAGTAAATGGGTTATGATTTTGATGCCACATTTGGAACAGCAGTGGTCAGTGGCATATTTACCTAGGGATGAGGGGCACCCTCTGTCCCTGGGCGCCACTAATCTGTTCACGTGGAGTGTGCAAAATGAGCCCCCCCTCCACATGACCAGGAAGATGGCAAGGCAGCAGGAAGTCCTGCTGCTTTGTCGTCTTCGGGCGCCCTCGAACCTGCCCATGTCATTATCAACATGGACAGGGTCAAGGGCACCCTAGGACACCCCCCCCCAGCCTTGCCCCCCTCCTGGCTCCCAGCCGGCAGTTCCTTCTGCCCTTCCCTCTGGGGACAGCAGAAATGACTGCTGTCCCCCATCCTCTGAGAGCTGCTTTTATAAGCACTGAGGGTGCGGGCAGGGCTTGGGGGGTGCTTATAAAAGCAGCTTTCGGGGGACGGCAATCGTTTCTGCTCTCCCCAGAGAGGAGGGCAGAAGGGACTGCCAGCTGCTAGCTGAGAGCGGAGGGGGGAGCCCGCCCCAGGTGCAGTCAGGGTGGGCACCTGGAATTGTTTCCAGGTGCCATTTTACCTCAATACGCCTCTGGCAGTGGTGATGCATTCATGTTGTATTTCAAACCTTTGGATGAAGATGTGAAGGTTGGGAGCTGTTTCAGAGAACAATTCTGGTTCATTTGGTCACTGAACATGTAACCTTGGGATTTCTGTGAATGGAGTTCCCAGTAGTTTGTCTGTTTTTCCCTTTAAAATCCCAGGTCAATGCAGAATAAACTCAGATTGGAACTGTAGTGCAAATTTTTTTTAAAAGTTTAAACCTTACCATTGTGCCATTTTCATGATCTGAACCAACATTCAAATCTGCCTTGTACATATCCTGAAAAAGAAAAAAACACATGCTGGCAGCACTGTTCACAGAACTCTGAGCAACATGTCTGAATTGACTTTCATATGTATTGTCGAAGGCTTTCACGGCCGGATTCAACTGGTTGTAGTGGTTTTTCCGGGCTGTGTGGCTGTGGTCTGGTGGATCTTGTTCCTAACGTTTCGCCTGCATCTGTGGCTGGCATCTTCAGAGGTGTATCACAGAGGGAAGTCTGTGATACACCTCTGAAGATGCCAGCCACAGATGCAGGCGAAATGTTAGGAACAAGATCCACCAGACCACAGCCACACAGCCCAGAAAACCCACTACAACCAGTTGACCTTCATATCATTGGGGCTGTGTAAATCACTACCTGTTCCTTGAAGTAGCTTCTGCTGCTAACTCTGGATATTAGTTCATTTTTTGCTTCCTTGCAAATCTTTCTGCCTCTACGCTTCTTGTTCAATCACCTAGTCCTAGATCTTTGATTTCATACTGGATCACTCTTTGACTTGGGTGATTTTCCTGATTGTCTCCATCAGGGGTTTTTTTTAAGCTCCATCAGGGTTTTTTAGCTTCATTAGTTCTTTTAGTTCCATCAGGTTTTCTTTTTTAGCAACCCTTACCACACAGAAGGAAACTCCTTTCATACCATCTACGCACTCAGACAAAGAAATCAGTTGGTTGTGAATGGATCCTGTGCTAGCATGACTTTGCTCATCTCTTCAAAAGTTTTCCGGAAACACTTTGTTTAAATCCTGGAACAACAGGGGAGGATCCAACTAGAAACAATTATTCTTTCATAACCTGAATCTAAGCATAAGTGTTGGCTTCTTATGTTCAGGTGCCTCCAGGACATGGTTTTTAATTCTGAATCCCCATGAGCTCCCATATCATGTCTCCAATCTCTCTCAACTTTTATCAGTCCCCATAACATTGGGTTAATTGGATCCTACACAACATTTCTGCTCATTTTCTTCCAGAGCAAGGAGTCACACACCAGTGGAAAACAATCTTGCTACAGGTTCTTTCTTGCACTAGAGGAAAATGCCTCAAGTGGAAAATTTCTGTTCTAACCCACCATGGCCAATTACACACAAGGTGTTTCCTGTGTGATGGAAATGAATGTCTGCCATGGCAAGATTTCTTGCATGGATGTATTTCCTCTAGCCCCACTTACACTTTCCACTCTCTCCGCAGAAAGCAAATCCACTATAGCATAATTTTAATTTTGCTTTGCTGCCAGTGGGGGACAGATTTGCCAACGGGCACATTTTGTTCTAGATCTCTTCCCTCCACCTGCAGCCAGCTTGCCTAGTCTTACTCCCCCTTCCACTCCCTCATGCTGCTTTGCATGCTTCCCCCTCAATCTCCTCCATGTTGTAGACTACTTCCTACTTCTTGTCCTACCATATCATTTCTATTGCCCATGGCCTGCCTACTCCTGCATATCTTTAGATTAAAAAAAATAACCATATAAAAAAAATCAATACTAACACAAAAAAAATGTAAAAATAATAAGATTAGTCGATCAGTCCAAACACCCAATTTGCCCTTTCATTTGATCAACCAACTGGGATGTCTCCAGTCTCGTAGTTTTATAGACAAGCAATCAGTGATTCCAGACCACTCCAGGAAAAGCCAGTCGGTCTTGATATTTGGGTTTACAAGACATCAGGAGACAGACAATCATGAAACTGGGGAGCTTAGCAAATGGCAGTTCACATTGTCATTTTGTGGCTTTGCAGTCTGCATACTGCCATTACTTCCCCCTCACTTCCTGCCCTAAAAAATAACCAGTGTTTGGGCAAAGTATACAGATGACATATTCAAGACTTTTCTTTCATAGTTTGCCTTTTTACATTGATATATCAACCTGTTGATAGATTGATAAATTGATATATTGATTTATTGAAAAGATTAAAGATAAAAATTAAAGATCATATTAGAAATTAAAGCGTGCATGCACAATAGAGAACCTGTGAAACATCACACTCCCCAGACACAAACAAAAAGCCATGTAATGGGTAATGTTTTCTCCACTGCAAATGGGTGATGGGTAATAATCCCAAATGTACCCCAAAACAAAGACTCCTCAACCAATTCTCTTTGAAGTTGAGGCAACCTCACTGTGCGTAATTGGCCTATGTTCTGCAAAATATGCCATATAGAATCAAGGATGATGCCCTCAGCTACATCTTGTATAACAAAGCAATACAAGTCTAGTTTATATTTTTGTGCTCTGTTTCTGGATGGGGGGAAGAGTAAAGGATTCTCTTCTCCATGAACTGGCAAGCAAAATAGGGTCTAACGTAACCCATTATTAATCAAACATAATGCTACTGATTTTATTTCTATAGTCACTGGTTTTATAGCATGAATGCTCATTTGTTCATTCTCTGACAAATGATGTCTGCAATGCAGTGAATTATTTAATATTCAAAGGGTTGGTGAGGATTCTTTTTTCCTTCTTCTTCTATACATTCTAGACAATAAAACTGCTTTCACTGCTGAAAATAATGTTTGGCAAATCAGAAGGATGACAGTTGAGGGCCAGAAAATGTAGTGTCCCGAAACAGATTGATGATTTCCTATAGCTTGGGGTTTGTTTTTTGTATTTTAAAAGATGGCTCAGTGAAAAAGGAAATCATTCTCAAAGACATTCTATTTTAAGCTGTAGTTGTAACTAATATTATAGCAGTAATTGCAGAAGCATTTACGTTCTTGCCTTTAGTTGGAGTTTGTCCTGTCTTCTAAGTCTGCATTATGAAGTCTGCATTCAAGTTAAACTCACTACCACTGCATTTTAAACTTCTGGTAGCAAGATGAAACCACTGAGAAAGTTTTACCTGCTGAACATGGTTTTTTGTGCTGGGATAAAAACACAGGAAGCCTGCTAGGCAGATTTTCAATATGTCCATGAATCAAGCAGCCAAGTTTCAACGTAGCCTCCAGTGGCGTGAAACAAAAAAAAGGGTTGTACGCACTTCGCATACAGCCCACTGCATTCTGATTGGCTGGAAGGCTCCACATCACTCCCAACGGCAGGAAAACAAACCTACATTCAACCCCTGATCCTCCCCACCAATCTGGCTTTGGCGTGTGTTTTTTAAAAAGGTACACTTCCATGCAGGTTCTTAAAAAACATGTGATAAGGGCGAGAGGGAGTGACAGAACCGGGATGAATCTGTGTTCGGCAGTTAAGCAGTGGGGAGTTCTTGCTCAAACCTTGATATTTCATGTGAGTATCGCGCGATTAATTGACCGTGGGGATTCAACCAATGTCCTAGGTCTCTAGGTGTGGCTCAAATTGTAAGGAAAATCCAACAACCAGCTAAAGCTCTGAAGCTGTGAGCCTGTGATATTAAACAAAATAAATGATAATAATAAATCCAAAATTCTTCCAAACTCTTCTTCTGTTTTTTTAAGTCATCCTATTTTTTCCTAAATGTTCATTGTGCTAATTTTTTTTGCCTCAAACAAGAGTGCAGCTCAAGCCTAGCATGATGAACAAGCTGCCACTGCCTCACATTTTTTGCAGGAGCGTTCTGTGATTTGGACATGACTGGTGTGGACATCTTTTTGGCACTCATCTGCTTCCATGATCCATTCATTGAATCTGTCTTTTGCATTTAAAATCTGTGTATAAATCTGACTACTGCATTTTGATTGCCTTTGGGCTCAGAGTGAATCAATGAAAAATAACAACTAGAACAGCCAAAGTACTTTCAAATACGCTTCTAGGGAGACAAAAAATGTAAATGTATAATGACTGGTACATTTTGGCTCCAATTCCAGTAAAAATCATGCTATTAATGTAATCTTCCATTGGCAGTGGATACGGTTTTTCCCCCCCTTACGCTATCTTTATCTGGGAAAATATGTGATGCATAGAATTAAAAATTGTGGGTCATCAGTGGAATGTTCGATCTAAGCACTAGAAAGCAGGCTTAACAGCTGTCTTCAGTTGAGGAAAAGCAGCACATGATATGGTCCTTACATGGGCCTGTACCACAATCTGCTTGTTTAAAATCCCCCCTCCCCCCGTGAAATTGGGCAGCATGCCTACCTGCAGTTATGAATCAGCTTAAATTCAAGCTCAGAATGAACAGCAGAGTTTCTAGTTGTGAAGGAAATTCATTGTATCTCTCCAACAGTGCAAATATAATATATGGTTCACATTCTATTGAAATAAAAAACTGCAATGTGGGAAGGAACTCTGCATACAATAAGACAGGCCAGTGATAGAGCCAGATGGTTTGCATGCATCAGGAAGCAGAATTCAGCAATTTGGGATAAATTTATGGCAGAACTCAGAACAAAAGCTATTTCTTTACATAAGGTATACAGCTAATAACTTTGTGACAGGACTGATTTTTGCTTTTTAGGTGATGGACCTGAAATAAAAGGGAAAAAAATGAGCAAACTGTTTGTATCCTAGTTATCAATTCTATTTCTTTACATGTCCT
This sequence comes from Sphaerodactylus townsendi, assembly GCF_021028975.2. Classification (NCBI taxonomy): domain Eukaryota; kingdom Metazoa; phylum Chordata; class Lepidosauria; order Squamata; family Sphaerodactylidae; genus Sphaerodactylus; species Sphaerodactylus townsendi. Next base: position 61,686,693 of record NC_059430.1, on the reverse strand, counting down.
TCCCAGACTTTACAAGATTTTGAGGTGGAACTTGGGAAGATGAAGCTTGGAGAGTGGAAGGAGCCTAACAGGGATGTGATGCCATTTTCTCTTTGGAACTGTTTTCAGTAATCTGGAAGACCATTGTACTTCCAGGAGATCTCCATCTTCCACCTGGAGGTTAGCAACTCTAAACCACACATACATTGGCTCTGAAAAGAAGGCAGGCCATACCAGCTTTGGAACAAACTACCTGTTGTTGCACATCCTCACAGAATTTTTGTACAGATAACAATCGTAAAGGAATTTGAGCATTATTTGGGAAGAACAATAGTAATTAGACAACTGATGTTCTGATAATGAATATTTAACTTTCCTCTCATGGTGAATTTTTTAAAAATTCAAAATGTCACTATTTTGAAGCAATGTATGATCTCTAACCACTGTTTCTGTGGGATATTTTTATGGGTTGACATTGAAGGTTCTGTATTATTATTCATAGAGTTTTGTTTCAGATTCACTGTCTGAATGTCACATTTCTTTTACAAATTACTCCTTTAAGATGAAGGCATTGAATTTTTTTAGCAATTTTAGAAGAATGTTGCCTTGTAATGTAGCTTTCTGGATGTAATCACAGCTTTATGCCTTTGAAAACTTTATCAATAAGGATGTTATTGAGATTTTTAAAAGGAGGGCACAAACTAATTTAGAGACATTGCTTAAATCTCTAAATAATATCCCCTGGGAGCAACCCTACCCTATATATTTTTAGAGTCAGAAGAAAAAATGATTTTCTTAGAGCAAAACAGAATGAAATAGTAATAATTTGTCTTCAACAGCAGATTCCTAGGTGAATAGAAATATCAATCTGACCATGAGTCTTTAAAAGGAGGTTAACAGCCCTATCCAAACCCAGAGGTGGTGGGCTGCAGTGCCAATGTGGCACACCCTACTACCTTTAAGAGGACTTTCAAACGGCATGGGGAGCAGGGAAAAGCCCCCTGGCTGGAGAAAAGTCCTATAGGGCACACAGGACATACACCACTAAAAAAGTGGTTTAAGTCAGAGGGTCAGGGCGCCATGCTTCTGGCTGTCAATCCTGGATGGGAGCCAACTAATACTGATTCTGGCCCCCAGGAATGGCCTGCCTCCAGTGGCATAACTAGGCAAACTGGAGCCCTGGGCAAAACCTGAGTTTGATGCCCCCACAGGCGCGTGCCTGGTGCAACATGCACCCCCTGGCTCCCTTGTAGCTACGCCCAGTGGTGTATCTAGGCAAACTGGAATTTGGCACACCCCCCCTCATGGACAGCTGTCCTCCCCCACCATGACCAAGCAATGATTTTTTATACCAGGTCGTTTCAAAGTCACCATCACATTATAGAACATGCCCCAACTCACAAATCTGAACACAGCAATAGGCCATGCCACACAGCAGAAATTTTTTTTTTGGAAAACATTTTCAAAATGCTTTCAAAATGTTTTATTACTGCTATGAAAACATTTTATGGTGTTGTATCCAGTCCCCCCAAGTGGGGGAAACAGCATCACTTTCAATGTTATTTTCACTGGGAATCCCAGATTCTCCCTTTAAGGTGGATTTAAAAGGAGAATCTGGGCTCCCTAGTTTAAACAATCCACCCCCAAATAGCATCATTTTCAATGGTGTTTAAACTAGGGAGCCCAGATTCTTTTTATAAATCCACCTTAAAGGGAGAATCTGGGGTTCCCAGATTAAACAAAATTGAAAGTGATGCTATTTTGGGGTTGATTCTCCCCCACCCTGAAACAGCATCACTTTCAATGTTTAAACTGGGGACCTCAGATTCTCCCTTTAAAACCATGCCAAAGGGGGGAGATTGAAAAGGAGAATCTGGGGAAATTTGTGGGGGGGCCTGCTGTCACGGGTGCAATTGTGAAGCTAGCAGCAGCACCAAACTTTCAGGGTATCTTTAGGAGACTCTCCTAATGATACCACCCAGGTTTGGTTCAGGGGGTCCAAAGTTATGGACCCTCAAAGGTGTAGTCCCCATCTTCTATTAGCTCCCATTGGAAACAATGGGTGATGGGAACACCCCTTTTGGGAGTCCATAGCTTTTGACCGCCTGGACCAAACTTCACAAAACCTGGGTGGTATCAGTAAGAGATTCTCCTGATGATGCCTCCCATGTTTGGTGAAGTTTGGTTCAGGGGGTCCAAAGTTATTGACCCTCAAAAGTGTAGCCCCCATCTCCTATTAGCTCCCATTGGAATCAATGGGGGATGGGGCACCACCTTTGGGAGTCCATAACTTTGGACTCCCTGAACCAAACCTCACCAAACCTGAGTGATAGCATCAGAAGAGTTTCCCAAAACATCCCTGAAATTGTGGTGCTGCTAGTCTAAAAACAGCATCCCCTGCAGGCCAAAAATGGAAAACCCACTAAAATACCAAAAAAACCAACAAACGGACCCTGCATTTTTGGCGCCCGCCACAAGGGGGCGCCCTGGGCAACTGCCCACTTTGCCCAATGGGCATTACGCCCCTGCCTGCCTCCCACCACATTGGTGTCTGAACAGGATGCCAGCACAGCCCTACCGCAGCCCAGACTTCTGGATTTTGCAGAAGTGGGACCAGTGGCGGGATTCAAATAATTTAACAACCATTTCCGGTGGTGGGATTCAAATAATTTAACTACTGGTTGTTTACAAGCACCATTTTAACAACCGGTTCTGCCAAAGTGGTGTGAAACTGCTGAATCCCACCACTGAGTGGGACTGTGGGACAGCTGTGAAACTGCTGAATCCCACCACTGAGTGGGACTGCTGGTGTGTCTGTCCCCTCTGCCAGGATAAGTGCCCTGAGAAGGCAAATGCACCAGCGCAAGGCTGTGCCATTCCCTGAAACCCTTTCCCCACCCTGAATTTGAATGAGGCTGTAAGGTTGCTAGAAGTAGTCATTTCCCAAAACATTTTCTTCTGCATAGAAGTGATTTAGCAAACTTACCTAAACCAGCAGGGAATGGGACTAATGCTTTACCCATACCATCTATGAAAAATCATGAATGCCTGCAAAAATCTGACTTTTTGTTTATATGTTTTTGAAAAATGTTTCATCATATGAAGGACTGGGAACTCTACCCCTCCAGGCCAGGTGTCACAAGGAATGCCTTCCCTCCTTCCCCCTCCTGGGCAGTAGATGGCCCGTTCTCACTCCCGTTGGCCTAGGAGCGGGTAGCACAACTGGCTATTTTATGGAACCACGAGGCTCAGTTCTGTGGCTCAGCTTGCCAGGACCACCTCGGTCTGATGGCAGGCCCGCTCACCCTGGCCTGGCCTGGCCTGGGCAAGATGGTACTTTCCCAGGCCATGGAGCCTTCCCTTACTTCCTCTTTTCCTGACTCTCCTTTCTTCCATCTCTGTATCTCTACCTCCCTGTTCTGTGCTCTTCCTGTCTCACTCTGTCTCTCCTCTCTCTGTCTCCTTCGATCCCCCCTGCCATGCATTCCCTCATGCCTTTTATCCCTTCCTGCTACCAAACCTGCCCCAGAACAGCCTAGCCCAATCCCATATTGGCCTTCAGGCCATCTGTCAGGGTCATCCAGACCCAGCTCTTAGCCCCCCCTCCCCCTTTAAGCCTGGGAAGTGGGGGCGTTCTGCTCTCACCTTGGCGGTTGTGAGGAGCCACAATGATGATGGGCCTGGCTGTTGAGCCTGATGAGGGGTCCTCCACCACCCCGGCTCCTGAATAACTCAGGCACGGCTTGCTCTCTCCAGTAGCCAGGTGCTCTTGCTGCACCCTTTAGTCTCTCAACAGTGTTCCCACTGTGAGGTCTCACTGTGGCTCAGCCCCTGCATGCCGCCCCATCCAGGTAAGAGGCAAAGGATTGAAGGCAGCATCCAGGTAAGAGGCAAAGGGTTGGGCAGCATCAACTAGGTCTTCGGAATGGGGGGTGCCTGGCAAATCTGCATGGCAGAGGTGGAATCCAGCAGGCTCTCACAGGTTCCTGAGAGTTGGTTACTAATTATTTGTGTGTGCCGAGAGGGGGTTACTAATTGGTGATTTTGCCACGTGATTTTTGCCTTAGTTACACCCCTCCTCTCAGCAGTAGTGCGCAGAACTTGAAGCAGTCTAGCAGGAGGTGCACCGGCGTGCGTGGCAGCCTGCACCTGCGTAAATTCGTTTCCCGCCAAAGGACCGGCGCAGTGGCTGCGTCCTTGCCAGAAATACCCCGCCCCGGAATGCCCGGCTACACCCCCAGCGTGCCCTGCCCAGCCCCATTGGCGCTACGCCACAGTTTGAATCCCACCACCATGGGAACCTATTTCTAAAATTTTTGGATCCCACCACTGCTGCATGGTTCTACATGAAGCCTCCAGTCTCGGAGTTGGGGGAGGGTTAAGTCAAGAAAGGCTCCCTTTCTCGGCTTAACCCCCCCAAAAAAACTCTGAGATTGGAGGCTGCAGTGCTCCTCTCCATCTCAGAGGGTCCCTCTGAGAGGGAGAGAGGCATTGAAGCCTCCAGCCTTGGCAGTTGGTGCTTTCTTTTTTAATCTGAGAAAGGCTCCCTTTCTCGACATAAAAACCCCTCAAACGCCCAGGCTGGAGGCTGCAGCTCTCTCTCTCAGAGGGTCCCTCTCAGAGGGAGAGGGGTGCTGAAGCATCCAGCCTCGGAGTTCAGCACTTTTTTTAAGCTGAGAAAGGCTTCCTTTCTCGGCTTAACCCCCCCCCCCCCACCCAAACTCTGAGGCTGGAGGCTGCAGTACCCATCCCTCTCAGAAGGTCCTTTCAGAGGCAGAGCGGTGCTAAACCCTCCAGCCTCAGCACTTTTCTTTAGCTGAGAAAGGCTCCCTTTCTCAGCTTAAAAAACCCCCAAATGCCCAGGTTTTTATTTATTTTATTTATTTATTTTTCAAATTTATATCCCGCCCAACCCCCGAAGGGCTCTGAGTTGGGGCTGCAGTGCCCATCTCCCTCTCAGAGGGAGAGGGGCGCTGAAGCATCCAGCCTCTGTACTCGGCCCTTTTTTTTTAAGCTGAGAAAGGCTCCCCTCCTCGGCTTAACCACCCCTCAAACTCCCTCAAACTCCGAGGTTGGAGGCTGCAGCACCCCTTTCCCTTTCAGATAGTCCCTCTGAGAGGGAGAGGTGAGCTGAAGCCTCCAGCCTCGGAATTCAGCACTTTTTTTAAGCTGAGAAAGGCTTTCTTTCTTGGCTTAACCCACCTGTGGAGAAAGAATTTGCATTGACTTAACTGTAACTGTATCAATTTTTCTGTAATTCTTATTTATGCTTTAAAGTGTTAATTACCTTTGGCTCTTTTCCAGCTAGCCAGTTCTAAGGTGGAATAACGATCCGGCTGAAGGTCATCAACAGCTGTGTGAAATTGTTAATTGGTGAAGTTTTAAAGAATGTTGACCTGCGTATTCATGGGGTATAATGATATTATCAACGGCTCCTTTTAATTAATTTCACTCCTCATTGGTTGAAGGGAGATTACTGATTAGTAGTTTTATAAAGGGAAATATTTGCCTTTTTTTTAGAGAGAGGAAAATGAGTTTATATGTAAGCAGAGTGGTAGTGGTTCAGTAATGCAATTTGTAGTATATTATCAAGCTTGCCTGTTGTGTATCTTAAGCACTATTAAATGCTTTTTTATTAATTTTAATCATGCTAGCTTTCCTGGGAATCTTATTATTCTAGCCTATCCTGGATATTTGATATAAACAGGACTTAGTAATTAAAGATATTCTAAAGGATTAATTGTCTCTGAGTGAATGTTGAATCAAAATCCTAATCCACGTGAAAAGGGGACTGTTGAGTCTTCCTTGACACCACCCCAAATCTGAGGCTGGAGGCTGCAGCGCCCATCCCTTTCAGAGGGTCCTCTCAGAGGGAGAGGGGTGCTGAAGCCTTCAATCTTGGTGCTCTACGCTCTATCTCGGCTTTAAAAAAACCCAAATCCCTAGGCCTCGGTGTTTTTAAAAAAAACAAAACTCGAAGGCTGGAGACATCAGCGCCCCTCTCCCTCTGGAAACTTCAGCGCCGCTATCTCTAACCCTTCCCACTTCTGGGGGTATGGCCATGCCTCCCCAAGCCCCACCCCCAGCCTCAGTGCTTATAAAAGCAGCTCTCCGAGGCCAGGGTTGACAAACTCCCTTGCCCCTGCAGTAGTAGCTGGGCTCCCAGCCAGCAGCCAGAAGTCCCTTCTGCCCTCCCTTCTGGGCAGAGGCATACCTAGGGAAAATGGAGCCTGATGCATTTTGCGCCCTGAGGGCCCCCCCGCCCCCCCATCGGCGGCCACTGTGATGCTGGAATTCATCCCCAAACAGCATCACTTTCAATGGTGTTTAAACTAGGGAGCCCAGATTCTCCTTATAAATCCACCTTAAAGGGAGAATCTGGGGTCCCCATTTAAAACCACATTGAAAGTGATGCTTTTGGGGGCTGGATTCTTCCCCACCCTGAAACAGCATCACTTTCAGTGTTTAAATTGGGGACCTCAAATTCTCCCTTCAAATCCAGCACCAAACTTCCAGAGTATCTTTAGGAGATTTTTCAGGAGATAACTCAGGTTTGGTTAAGTTTGGTTCAGGGGGTCCAAAGTTATGGACCCTCAAAGGTGTAGCCCCCATGTTCTATTAGCTTCCATTGGAAACAATGGGGGATGGGGCACCCCTTTGGGAGCCCATAATGTTGGATTGCCTGAACCAAACCTGGGTGGCATCATCAGGAGAGTCTCCCAAAAACTCCCTGGAATTTTGGTGCTGCTATCCTAAAAGCTGTGCCCCCTGCAGGCCAAAAACTGAAAAAACACTAAAAATACAAAAAAACCACAAATAGGGGTGAAGCTTCGGACATGTAATGGGGGGTTTGGGCCCGGGAACCCCCTCCTTTCCTACATCCTTGCCCAGCATGCCTCCCTGCCCATGGATCACAGGACCATTGCTGTGTTCAGATTTTTGATTTGGGGCATGTTCTATAATGTGATATCAACTTTGAAATGACCCAGTGCAAAAAACCATTTTTTGTCATGGTGTGGGAGGGCCTACATGGGGGGGGGTGTGTGTGTGTGTGCAAAACTCATATTTTGCCCCAGACTCCATTTTTCCTAGCTACATCTCTGGTCTGGGGCAAGGGCTTCCCTCCATTCCCTTCTTTCCAGGACAGCAGACCAGAAAATTTTCCCAGGCATTGGCATATCTAGAAGGGCAGGGGGGTCTTAGTCCCAGGTGCCACTTTTTTGGTGCAAATTTGTGCCCCCCCCCCCCCCCAACTGTGCCCCAGTTCAGAACTCTCCTTGGAGTTTGGGATTGGACGCAGTTGAAGGCCGGTGAGCCAGGCTCACCCTGCCCCCATCCACACATGGAGGTTGGATTTAGGGCTCCCCCACCAATCTCCACATGGAGATGAAAGCAGCAAAGAGCCATTTGAGTTCGACTGAGACCAGGCTTGGATCCAGCTCTAATATTCAGCCTGCAGCTCAGCAACATACTACCCAGGGGGACATATGGGGTCAAATGTCCCCAGACAGGTACCATTTAGCCATGTGGGGGGCGTAAAATAGTTCCCCCATACTTCAAGCCATCAGACAGCCCCACTTGAAGGCGGGTGGGTGTGAGAGTTGGCAGTCAGGCTACTTGTCAGCTCCACCAGGAGAGGAATATGGCCTGGCATGTGAATCATTTTTCTTTATGGCTATAGTATGAGACAATTTGTAATCAAAAGTAGCAACCTTAGTTCCTCCCTGTCTCCATTCTGAATGCCACCATGGACTTTCCCTCTTCCAGAGCATCTTCTTATCCACTCCTTCCCTTACTTCACTCCTTCTTTATAAATCTTCAAACAAATAGTGAAGATAAAATCTTGGAATCTGTTGTTCCTGTGTGCTCAGAAAATATTTCCTTATGGTTGCATTAAAATGATAAGTATCAGCAGGGATTATATTATATCTCAGTCCAATAAATGTCTGGACTGTCTTGTGAAAAGAAACTGGTCTCAGTACTGATACGTGCCTTCTCTTAAACTGTACTCATAAAGGAAATTAACACCTCATAAATACCCTTGCACCGGGGACACATCAATCTGGTGGTTCTCAAATGTGGAGTGATGATCCCGCCTCAAAATGAAAAACAATCCGTACACTTTACTGTGGCAGATGTTAGATAAATAATCCAAAATAATCTTTATTCCTTATCCACAAATCCAGATCATTTGTCTCCTGTATCAACACTAGGGCCCCTTCTGCATGGGCAAAGTACAGCAGTCGGGCTTAAGCAACCCGCATTGCCTTCGAGGCGTTTACAAGCCTCCATGCAGGCAGCAAACAGAGCCCATGGAGGCAATGTGGGTTGTCATTGTTCCTTCACACAGAGGTGCAGGTTTTTTTCACTCACCTCCCTCTGCTGTTTAACTACGAAGCCAGGCAGGCATGGACCTCCATAACCATGCTGCCAACCAGAGGTGGGATCCAGCAGGTTCTCACAGGTTCCCGAGAGTAGGTTACTAATTATTTGTGTGTGCCGAGAGGGGGTTACTAATTGGTGATTTTGCCACTTGATTTTTGCCTTAGTTACGCCCTCCTCTCAGCAGTAGCGCGCAGAACTTGAAGCAGTCTAGCAGGAGGTGCACCGGCATGCGTGGCAGCCTGCGCCTGCATGCATTCATTTCCCGCCCAAGGACTGGCGCAGCACCTGCGTCCTTGCCACAGCCCCACCCAGGAATGCCCCGCCCCTGGAATGCCCGGCTACGCCCCCATCGTGCCCCATTGGCGTTACACCACAGTTTGAATCCCACCACTATGGGAACCTGTTACTAAAATTTTTGGATCCCACCACTGCTGCCAACCCTGTCCCCCTCCATAGCTACACAGCAGAGAGGCTGTGTTTGCTCGGCCTGCGCCTGCATGGCGCAGCACCTGCGTTTACAAGCCTCCATGCAGAAAGAATTGCTGATAGTGTGATTCTTGAAAAACCGGGTTGTCGGGGAAAATGCAAAATGAACTCGCATTAGGAGTGGGATCCATGTGAAATTCCCCCCCAACATGGGTTTTATGCTGTGGTTAATCTGCATTTTATTGGCCCATGTTTATTGGCTGCATGTTTATTGGCCCATTTTAGTGGCCCATTTTAGTGGCCTAAGTTTAGGCAAGTAAACAGTGACAATAGAGGAGTGCCATATCATGCCCCAGCAATTACTACTGAATTGTGGCTTTGGAAATAGTGAATACATAATGCTGCCTAATGCTAAATTAATATAATCATAATCAATATTATCTACTCTGACTGGCAGCAGTTCTCAGGCAGAAATTCTAAAGTGATCTGATACTTTTAACAGAAGATGCAAGGGATTGGACTTGGATCCTTCTATACGCAAAGCAGAGGCTCTACTACTGTGCCACGATCCCATCTGATAGATCAAATAACAAGTAATACAACATAGCAGTCTGATAGAACACAGGGTTACTGCTAGTTAAAAACCAGTACAAACAGTAGCTCTTGACTCTCCATTAAAAAAGCTGAAGAGCAAATAGCCAGCACTGAATGTTTCATTAACTTCTAGTAGAAAAAGGTCAATACATCATGATTCTACTGGGAAATAAGCAAATCCAGTATCTCAGGTACAAGTCAACAAGAGACTTTTTGCTTCTTTCAGTTGTGGTATTTCTTTCCATTCTAGTGCATTTTTTTGTTCAAGAAAAGAATCACTTTGCTAAAATACATATACTAAAACAAAAATCTGCAAAAAAGGGGGGGAGCAGTCAAAGCTACAGATATTAAGCAATCAGGAGATTAAAGACATAAGAACATGAGAAAGAGCCTGCTGGATCTGACCAGAGCCCATCTAGTCCAGCGCTCTGCTACTTGCAGTGACCCACCAGATTCCTTTGGGAGCTGAAATGCAGAATGTGAAAGCAATGGCCTTCTGCTGCTGCTGCTCCCAAGCACCTGGTCTGCTAAGGCATTTGAACCCCAGATCAAGGAGGATGAAGATTGGCAGGCATAGATCAACTTCTCCTCCATAAATCTGCCCAAGCCTATTTTAAAGCTATCCAGGTTAGTGGCCATCACCCCCTCCTGTGGCAGCATATTCCAAACACCAATCACACGTTGCATGAAGAACTGTTTCCTTTTATTAGTCCTAATTCTTCCCCCCAGCATTTTCAATGTATGCTTCCTGGTTCTAGTATTGTGACAGAGAGAAATTTCTCTCTGTCGACATTTTCTACTCCATGCATAATTAGACTCATATCCCCACTCAGATGTCTCCTCTCCAAACTAAAGAGTCCCAAACGCTGCAGCCTTTCCTCATAAGGAAGGTCCTCCAGTCCCTCCAGTCCAGTCCCCTCCAGTCCCATCCAGTCCCTTGTTGCCCTTCTCTGCCCTTTTCTCTCTTTGATATCCTTTTTGAGATGTGGCGACCAGAACTGAACACAGTTCTCAAAGTACAGTTGCACCACTGCTTTATATAAGGGCATGACAATCTTTGCAGTTTTATTATCAATTCCTTTCCTAATTATCCCCAGCATAGAGTTTGCCTTTTTCACAACTGCCATGCATTGAGTAGGCATTCCCATGGAACTATCAACTAAGACACCCAAGTCCTTTTCCTGGTCTGTGACTGATAGCACTGAGCCCTGTAGTGTGTATGTGAAGTTTGGATTTTTTGCCCCATGTGCATCACTTTACATTTTGCTACATTGAACTGCATTTGCCATTTCTTAGCCCACTCAAGGTCCACTTGGTGCTCTTTGCAGTCCTTTGTGGTTCTCACCACTCTACCTAATTTGGTATCATCTGAAAACTTGGCCACCACACTACCCACTCATACTTCCAGGTCATTTATGAATCGGTTAAAGAGCACCGGTCCCAAAACGGATCCTTGGGGGACACCACTCCCTACATCTCACCATTGCGAGAATTTCCCATTTACACCCACCCTTTACTTCCTGTTTCTCAACCAGTTTTTAATCCATAGGAGGACTTCCCCTCTTATTCCTTGATTGCTGAGTTTTCTCAATAGTCTCTGGTGAGGAACTTTGTCAAAAGCCTTTTGGAAATCCAAGTAGACAATGTTCACTAGTTCCCCTTTATCCACATGCCTGTTTACACCCTCAAAGAACTCTAGTAAGTTTGTAAGGCAGGACTTGCCTCTACAAAAGCCATGCTGACTCTTCCTCAGCAGGTCTTGCTTTTCTACATGTTTAATAATTTTATCTTTAATGATAGATTCTACTAATTTACCAGGAACAGATGTCAAACTGACTGGCCTGTAATTTCCTGGGTCCCCCCAGATCCTTTCTTAAAGATTGGTGTGACATTGGCCATCTTCCAGCAACCTTAGTTCCTCCATGTTTCCATATTATAGACAAACAATTAAAGCAGATTCAAATAAGGTACTGTATATACTCGTGTATAAGTTGACCCATGTATAAGTCAAGGCACCTAATTTTACCACCAAAACTGGGAAAACTTATTGACATGTGTATAAGTCTAGGTTGGTAACTCCAAAGCAGGCGGGGGCAGGGAAGAGCTGGGGTGCCCGCTCCCCACCAGATCATACCCCCCCAGGGCCTCCTGGATCCCCACAGCAGCCCCAGCCTTTGGCTGCTCTGGCAGACAGAGTATTCACCTGCAAGCAAGGAAACCCAAAAAGCAGATGACTGCTCTGTCTGGCATTTCCTTGCTTTTCCTTGCTTGCAAGCAAGGAAACACCAGAGCAGGTGGGAGCAGGGAAGAGCCAGGGTGCCCGCTCCCCACCGGATCACTCCCGCCCGCCACCTCCCGGATCTCCATGGCAGCCCCAGCCCTTGGCTTCTCTCCTTTCTTGGAAGTAAGGAAACGCCAGACAGAACAAGGAAACCCCAAAAGCAGACAACAGCTCTGTCTGGGGTTTCCTTGCTTGCAAGAAAGAAAAACGCCTGATCAGGCAGGGGCAGGGAAGAGTTGGGGCCACCCATGATGCTGGGCACATGCCTGTGGGGTGCCCAGCAGGCTCCTGCCCACCGCCCCACCGCTGCTGCCTGTCATCCTCCTCACTCACTCACTCACTCACTTATCTTTTCCTTTCCCCACAGGCTCTGTGGGTTGGCTTCAGGGAAGCTGCCGCTTGGACAAGGTGTCTCTATGATTTTCTTAAAAGGGCAATGCTCCAAAGATTGCTTAAGCAGATTGTTTCTGCAGCAGGCAGAGCTGAATAGAATACCTCCCTCCCCACATCTCTTAGGAAGAAGAAAAGCCTTCACCTGATGCACTGGATGGTTGTTACTGATAAACAATGCTATTTCTCTGAGATGATGATTAAAAAATCCACACCTACAAAAATAGTTATTCTCTAATTCAGCAATATATTTTCTATATTTTGCAGTACAAGATACTCCAAACAAAATATCTACTGCTTGGAAGTGTCTACTTCTTGGAAGGAGTAGAATTTGTGCAGTATGCAAGCTATGTAGGATACATGACAATATCTAGGCAAAAGCAAACAGATGCAGAAGATTCCACAGTGAATTTAAAATCCCCCAGAAACATCCATTGTCTAAAAATAAGAATTTATTCCTCAAATGCAAGCTGTAATGTCACTCATTTAAAAATTAAGGTTTTTTTTTAAGGAGGCATCCCTAGCTGTTAGGGATCTGTTAAGAAGAAGAATTTATTTAGGTGAGGAAATTTTCCTGAATGAGTTTTGACTTCTGAAACCTTATACCCTGTAAGATGTTGTTGGTCCTTAGGGTGCTTCTGGACTTGAATTTTGCTTTACTGTTACAGCCAAACACAGCAACCCATGTGAAACTATTTAGGTGAAGAAGTGTCTGAAACAGAAGTGTCTAACACAGTGTTAGCGAACCTTTTTGAGACCAAGTGCCCAAATTGCAACCCAAAACCCACTTATTTATCGCAAAGTGCCAACACAGCAATTTAACCTGAATACTGAGGTTTAAGTTTAGAAAAAATGGTTGGCTCCGAGGCATGCGTTACTCGGGAGTAAGCTTGGTGGTAGTCGGCTTTGCTTTGAAGCAACTATGCAACTCTTCCAATGGGTGAATCACAACCCTAGGAGGGTTTACTCAGAAGCAAGCCCCATTGCCAGCAGCCGAGCTTACTCCCAGGTAAAGGATCATGCTTTAGTTCTTCGCATGAAAATCAGTGGGGTTTAACAGCGCTTAACAGGATTACCTACACTGCTTCCCAAAAATTAGGCATTGGGTTTAATGCTAATTGAGCCCAGTGGCCCAGGCCAGCCTCGATGTGTGTGGGGTGGGTGGGAGCGACTCTGTTTGCGCGTGCCCACAGAGAGGGCTCTGAGTGCCACCTCTGGCACCCATGCCATAGGTTTGTCACCACTGGTCTAACATATTGCATTTTAGAAGGAGTATTATTTTAACAGAAACTGGTGATATGGAAGAAAATAATGGATATAGTGCTCAGATGTGGATGGTAGAGGTAGAGAACTTGCTCCTAGATGGTATCTCAAGGGGAGGTAGTGATCATAGTCTGGGACCAGCAAATTAGAGAAAGCAAAGTTCCACTTTGCATGAGATAAAAAAAACCTTGAAACTACTCAGTTTACATGTCACAGCTCTGTTCACATAAATAATATGTTTGTACTTTGGCTTACATTACCAGGCCAAAGTCATAGTTTACACATTATTCAAACTTGCCACCATTTCCTGAAGAATAACAGCAACTAATAATCTATACATCCTGATTTGTTTCCATAATCCTGATAAATCCAACAAACATTTTTCCTGTCTGTTAGAGTGACGGGAGAAACACCTGACTTTAAAAAATACATGAGGGTCTGTGATATATTTTGAATAAGACAATATCTTAATCCTAAAAATACTTAAATACTGTGGGCAAGAATCAACTTTGTCATCAGCTTCACTGACTATAAATCCTCAGAATTGTTGTCATTAATAATACGATGCATGATAGTTTTTCCCATAGGAAAAAGTTGTTTTCATGGTTACTATGATGGTTAGTTTTCCTGCTTTCCACTAACAGCAATTTTATAAGTTTGTTATGAGAGAGAGGGTGACAGATGAGGCTTTCAGGGACCTAACAGCCGGGTCCCACTCCCAAGGTGACATCTCTTCAGATGTCATGGAGAATGAAGGCCTTGGGGATGGAGGGTGCCAGTCTGAGGTGGGGGAAGATGCTCCCTTAGATGGGATCCCTTCCTTAACTGGTGATCAGCTATCCTCTCGCACTGAGGATACCCCTCGGGGAGGTGGGGGGCTCCTTGTAGTGGGTGATTCGATCATTAGAAATGTAGAGAGTTGGGTTTGTGAGAGGCGTGATGACCGCATGGTGACTTGCCTGCCTGGTGCGAAGGTTGCGGATGTCACGCTTCGTCTAGATAGGCTTTTAGACAGTGCTGGGGTGGAGTCAGCAGTTGTGGTCCACATTGGCACCAACGACATTGGGAAATGTAGCCGGGAGGTTCTGGAAGCTAAATTTAGGCTGCTAGGAAACAGGTTGAAGTCCAGGACCTCCAAGGTGGCATTCTCAGAAATGCTACCCGTTCCACCAGCGCGGGGAGCGAGCTAGGCAGCGGAGATACAGGGTCTCCAATGCGTGGATGAGAAGGTGGTGTAAGGCAGAGGGTTTCCAGATTTGTCAGGAACTGGGGAACCTTTTGGGACAAGGTAGGCCTGTACAAGCGGGGCCGGGCTTCATCTTAACCAAAGAGGGAACCAGGCTGCTGGCTCAACATTAAAAAAGGTGGCAAGAACAGCTTTTAAAACTGATCACTGAGGGGAAAGCCGACCCAGGAGCTGAGGTGACTTAGGTTCGAATACAGTATCTATGGGGATACAGACAGAGAGGGAGGTTTTTCTAAATCAACCACATACAAGCGAGAACATAGCAATGTGCATGTGACAAGGGGAAAGTGTCTACAAAAGACTTGAGGGTAAAGCACATAAATCCCAGGTTAAGGACAGAGACAGGGTATACAGGTGTCTCTATGCTAATAGTAGAAGCATTCGACAGCCTAAAATGGGGATCTAGAATACAGAGTTTTGAAGGAGGACTTTGATATAGTGGGCATTACAGAGACATGGTGGAATGAGGAGAACCAGTGGGATGCTGTTATACCAGGCTACAGGCTCTATAGGAAGGATAGGACAGGGCGCATTGGGGGTGGAGTTGCCCTTTACATCAAAGAGCATGAGTATCACATAAAATAGACAATGCAAGGGAGCTGGTTCCCCTACAGAATCACTGTGGATATCAATACCAGGTGTGAAGGACAGTTTAATATTAGGAATATATTATCGTCCCCTGACCAAAAGTGCACAAAGGAGGATTTTTGAGATGGAAAAAGAAATTAGAGGCCAACAAGAAACAAAATATGTAGTGGTAATGGGTGATTTTAACTATCCCCATATAAACTGGAAAATGCATGTTCAGGTCATAGTAAGGAGAGCATTCCTGGATATGCTAAATGACTGTGGCTTAGAGCAGATGGTTTGTGGAACCAACCAGGGGAGAGGTGATCCTAGATCTAATTCTATGTGGGACCCAGGACCTGGTGCAGGAAGTCCAGTGTTGTTGAGCCGATAGGGAACAGCGACCACAATGCTGTCAGATTCAGTATCTCAGCATGCGAACAAGTGGCAACTACTAATGTAGTTACATTCGCCTTCAGAAAGGGGGAAATTTCTCAAAGATGGGGGGGGATGAGTGCTTGGGAAGCTGAAAGGAAAATCAAGAGGAGTCAAAACTATCCAGGATGCTTGGAGGTTATTTAAAAACACAGTAATAAAAGCTCAGCTGGAATGTGTTCCACAGGTTAGAAAAGGCAGCACCCAGTCCAAAGGAAAGCCACCATGGTTAACAAGAGAGGTTGAGGAAATTATCAGAAAAAAGAAAATGTCTTTTAGAAAATGGAAGTCCAGTTTGGCTGATGAAGAATATGAGAGGGAACACAAATGGTGGCAAAAGAGAAGCAAGTTAGCTGTAAGGGAGGCAAAAAAGGATTATGAGGAACGCATGGCTATGAACATCAAGACCAGCAACAAACAGTTCTTCAAGTACATCAAAAGCAGGAAGCCAGCAAGAGAAGCTGGGTAGGCCCGTTAGATGACAAAGGAACAAAGGGTGTGCTAAAAGATGCCAGGGAGATTGCAGAGAAGCTGAATGAATTCTTTGCATCTGTCTTCACCCAAGAGGAGGTGAGGAACATTCCTGCACCTGAACCAAGCTTCTTAGGAGGCGAATCCGAGGAACTAGCGAAGAGAGTGGTAGACAAGGAAGAAGTTCTGGCAGCCATTGATAAACTAATTGTTACCAAATCACCTGGCCCAGATTGCATTCACCCAAGAGTTCTTAAAGAGCTCAAGCATGAAATTGCTGATCTTCTCACTTTAATATGCAACTTATCCCTGAAATCAGGCTCCATCCCTGAAGACTGGAAGATGGCCAATGTCACACCAATCTTTAAGAAAGGATCTAGGGGGACCGAGGAAATTACAGGCCAGTCAGTTTGACATCTGTTCCTGGTAAATTAGTAGAATCTATCATTAAAGATAAAATTATAAAACATGTAGAAAAGCAAGACCTGCTGAGAAAGAGTCAGCATGGCTTTTGCAGAGACAAATCCTGTCTTACAAACTTACTAGAGTTCTTTGAGGGTGTAAACAGGCATGTGGACAGGGGTGAACCGGTGGACATTGTCTACTTGGATTTCCAAAAGGCTTTTGACAAAGTTCCTCACCAGAGACTGTTGAGAGAAATCAGCAATGAGGTAATAAGAGGGGAAGTCCTCCTATGGATTAAAAAACTGGTTGAGAAACAGGAAACAAAGAGTGGGTGTAAATGGGAAGTTCTCACAATGGAGAGATGTCGGAGTGGGTGTCCCCCAAGGATCCGTTTTGGGACCAGTGCTCTTTAACCTATTCATAAATGACCTGGAAGTAGGGGTGGAGTAGCGTGGTAGCCCAAGTTTGCAGATGATACCAAATTAGGTAGGGTAGGTGGTGAGAACCACAAAGGATTGTGAAGAGCTCCAAGCAGACCTTGATAAATTAGATGAGCGGGCTCAGAAATGGCAAATGCAGTTCAATGTAGCAAAATGTAAAGTGATGCACATAGGGGCAAAAAATCCAAACTTCACATACACGCTACAGGGGTCAGTGCTATCAGTCACAGACCAGGAAAGGGAGTTAGGCGTCTTAGTTGATAGTTCCATGGGAATGTCAACTCAATGCATGGCAGCTGTGAAAAAGGCAAACTCTATGCTGGGGATCATTAGAAAAGGAATTGATAATAAAACTGCAAAGATTGTCATGCCCTTATATAAAGCAGTGGATGCGACGCATGCCGGAGTACTAATGTCCAGTTCTGGTCGCCGCATCGCAAAAAGGATATTGAGGAAATAGAAAAAAGTGCAGAGAAGGGCAACAAGGATGATTGAGGGACTGGATCACCTTCCCTATGAGGAGAGGCTGCAGCGTTTGGGACTCTTTAGTTTGGAGAGGAGGCGGCTGAGGGGGGATATGATTGAAGTCTACAAAATTATGCATGGGGTAGAAAATGTTGACAGAGAGACATTTTTCTCTCTTTCTCACAATACTAGAACCAGGGGGCATTCATTGAAAATGCTGGGGAAGAATTAGGACTAATAACAAGAAACACTACTTCACGCAACATATGGTTTGAGTTTGGAATATGCTGCCACAGGAGGTGGTGATGGCCACAAACCTTTATAGCTTTAAAAGGGGCTTGGACAGATTTATGGAGGAGAAGTCGATTTATGGCTACCAATCTTGATCCTCTTTGATCTTAGATTGCAAATGCCTTAACAGACCAGGTGATCGGGAGCAACAGCCGCAGAAGGCCATTGCGTTCACATCCTACATGTGAGCTCCCAAAGGCACCTGGTGGGCCACTGCGAGTAGCAGAGAGCTGGACTAGATGGACTTTGGTCTGATCCAGCTGGCTTGTTCTTATGTTCTTATGTTATAAGATAAATCTACAGTTTTAGTAAAGAAACTAGGAGGAGAAATGTCAATTTACTTGTGTGACAAAAGCATTTTAACTACATAGTGAAATCTCTTGGTTAATTTTCAAAGCTTGTTGAATTGATGTGGTAAGAACCACCTGAGACTGCAAGGAAGACAGAAACTACTGTTCTTACTTTAAGAAAGAGGGGGAATAAGAAAGAAAAATGTTAGCTGTTTAACTGCCAAGAAATTTTGTGTTAAAAGTGGACCTTGCTGTGAAGATTTAGGAATATAGTCACAAAGTACTGAATTGTGAAATTGTAGTTTCAAATAGTGATTTGTAGAAAAGACTAAAAAGTCTCTGACAGCTGACATAATACTAATAGCACAGAATGTTGAGAACTGCAAAACTACTTTTTCCTAATAAGTCAGATTGTAAAAATGCAGCTCTCACAATCAACATTTATTGAAAATATAAATTCTGTTCATTTGGCTTGTGTAGCAGCTAACTGATAAAGCCCAGGGGAGGCTGTTTCTGAAATCAGCCATTTGAAAACTTTAAAAAAATTATTATGTTTTCAGTGAACTTATCCATTTTGTTTAACACCTACATGAAGCTGTAGGGACAGACTGTCAGGAGATTTGGAGTGAGGTGCCACCAATATGCAGATGACACCCTTCACTATTTCTCCTTAACAGTCCAGTCAGATAGTTATGAACAAATCAGGAGTACCAATAAACTGGAGCTCAACCCAGTCATAACTTAAACAGTCAATTGAGAAGATGCTTGAGAACTGCAGAGACAGCTTGTACAGTTGAACTCTACCTAAAAGACCATGTTTGTAGCTTGGGATAGTGTTGGATCCTGATCTGCTGTTGAAGGTGCACTCTCCTTCATGGCCCATAGCACCTTTCATCAACTTCAGTTGATAAACCAGCTACAGTAGTTCTTCAAAAAGCATAATATAGCTATGGTAATCCAGACTCTGATCACTTACCAAGTTAAATTACTCTAAAACACTCTCTGGGAGGCTGCCTTAGAAAATTTCACAATCAAAGCACTCCTAACAGATGGTCATCCAGCCTCTCTTTAAAAACCTCCAAAGAAGGAGACTCTGCCATACTCCGAGGTAGTGCATTCCACTGTCGAACAACCCTTACAGTCAGGAAGTTTTTTCTGATGTTTAGGTGGAATCTCTTCTCCTTCACCTTAAACCCATTACTCCTGGTCCTAGTCTCTGGAGCAGCAGAAAACAAGCTTGCTCCCTCACCAACATGACATCCCTTCAAATATCTAAACATGGCTATCATGTCATCTCTTAACCTTCTCTTCACTAAACTAAACATACCCAGTTCCCTATGTCTCTCCTCGTAAGGCATGGATTCCAGTCCTTTTACCATTCTGTTGCCCTCCTCTGGACCCATTCCACTTGTCAATATCCTTCTTGAATTGCAGTGCCCAGAACTGTACACAATATTCCAGGTGAGGACTAGCCAATGGAGAATAGAGAGGTACAATTACATCCCTCGATCTTGACACTATACTCCTATTGAAACAGCCCAAAAACGCATTGGCTTTCTTGGTCACTGCATCACACTGCTGACTTATGTTCAGTCTGTGGTCTACTAAGACTCCTCCCTTTTGCATGTAGTGTTGTCAAGCCAGGTGTCACACACTCTATATCTGGCAATTTCATTTTTTCTGCCTAAATGTAGTATCTTACTTCTGTCTCTGTTGAAATTCATTTTGTTTGTTTTGGCCCAGCTGTCTAATCTGTCCAGGTCATTTTGAATTCTGACTCTGTTTTCTGGGGTATTAGCTACCCCTCTTATTTTGGTTTCATCTGCAAATTTGATTATTTCATCATTCAAGTCGTTGAAAAAAATATTGAATGTCACTGGGCCCAGGACTGAACCCTGTGGCACCCCGCTAATAACTTCTCTCCTCGATGAAGATGAGCCATCTCATCTTCATCTATTTGAGTTTGGTCAGTCAACCTATTTGAGTTTGGTCAGTCAACCAATTACTATTTGAGTTTGGTCAGTACTATTTGAGTTTGGTCAGTCAACCAATTTGAGTTTGGTCAGTCAACCAATTACACTATTTGAGTTTGGTCAGTCAACTATTTGAGTTTGGTCAGTCAACCAATTACAAATCCATCTAATAGTAGAATTTGTCTAGTCCACATTTCACTAGCTTACTTGCAAGAATATTATGGGGCACCTTGTCAAAAGCTTTACTAAAATCTAGGTATGCTACATCCACAACATTCCCTTCATCTACCAAGCTTGTCACTCTATCAAAAAAGAGAGATAAGATTAGTCTGGCATGACTTGTTTTCCAGAAACCCATGCTGACTTTTTGTGATCACAATATTCCCTTCTAAGTGCTGACAGACTGTCTGTTTAATGATCTGCTCCAGAAACTTCCCTGGTATTGATGTCAGGCTGACTGGATGGTAATTATTAGGGTACTCCTTTTCCCCCTTTTTGAAGATGGGGATAACATTAGCCCTCCTTTTGTCCACTGGGACTTCTCCTGTTCTCCAGGAGTTCTCATAGATTATAGCAAGTGGTTCTGAGATTACTTCTGCCAGTTCTTTTAAAACCCTGGGATGTAGTTCATCAGGTCCTGGAGATTTGAATTCATTTAAAGTAGCCAGGTGTTCCTGCACTACCTCTGTATTCTGTGGTGAATTTCTCCTACTGTATCTTCTGTTTCATTTTTCCCTGGATGAGCACCGTGATTTCCCCTCTTTTCTATTTATTGTACATGTCCTTTTTAAATCTTAAATTCAAAGTGTTGTTTGTTACCTCTAAAGCCATAAACAGTTTGGTACTTGAAGCAGAACAGTTTCCAGGTTTCGGGGAGCCCTGTAGCTGGGAGAGCCACTGCCATTGCCACCAGGAGAACCACCAACATACAACACCAGCATACTCCTCCTGAATGATACTGGGCAGTTGAGAGCACGGGCATAGTCAGGTGTCAAGGGAGATGAGGCATGCCCGCTAGGTCTGCCCATCTCCCTACCCTATTGCCGTGGCTAAAGACGCCGTTCCTTTGACCTTAGAGTTGGGCAGAATCCTCAACTGGGCCTCTCAGCACTCTCTGGCTCTGCATGGTTCTTCCTTTTATGGAAGGCCTATAGTTGAGGCAGGGTTGGTTGCATCTTAGCTGCCCTCCCTATCTTGTATCCATTTCTTCCATTGCTCTGGTATTGTTTGGTTCTGCCTCCCCTTCCTTTTCTGTCCTATCCCTCTCTTACTGGTCATCCCCATCACCAGTTGGAATTTTTAAAATGGAATTTTAAAATTACTAATGTTTGTAATTATAGTATTTATTTTTAAAACTGAACTATTTTGGTTGTTAGTTGTCCTGAGCCTGACTATAGTCAGAAATGGATATAAATCTAATAAAATAAAAACATTCTTCAGAACTGCCTAGCCTTCCTCCTCTGTGTTTTGTGTTGGGTCCTGCCCTTCTCCAGCACATTTTTCTGCTGTTGATATTAGTTTGCAGAGACATCCGGTCTAATTTCTTTCTCTGTAAAGCAACTACTAAGCCCTCATACAGTTGTGCCTCCCCATATGCAAACTTGAATAGACTTTTCTTTACATTCCCTTCACTGATAAAATATTTTTAACTTGTGCTGGGGTTGTTATTAGAGATTTGATTGGGGTTGGCACACTGGTGCCTGTGGATATCAGTGTTGTCAGGGAAAACAGCAAGTTGCTATTTTAAAAAGTGTCAGGGAGGAAATCACAACTGGTTTGAATTTAAGTACGCCAAAAATAGTTGTGCTGATGAAACCATAAGAATGAGGGTTTTAATACAAAATAACATTGAAGAAGCAGACATTTGGCTCTTTTCCAGCTAAGAACATAAATTCTGCAGATAATGTGTAAATATGGCTTGTGCGCTGTTATATACACTCTCCCCTTGCTCGAAGTAGTAAGTAACATTAATACCAAACAGGTCTAGTGGGTCCTTAAACATTGATTGTGTTAGTCTTTGAAGTGCCACTAACTCCAGTTTATTTTTGCTACCATGAGCCAATATTGCTAATCTTCCTAACTTATTAAAGTTGCACACATTCATTAATATGTGAAATAGCTTTTGATATTGAAAGGCATTATTTTAACCCAAATATTTGAGAAGCAAGGATCAAAATTTTAGTTATATGAGTGCATTTTCTTGCTTAGAAAATTCAACTATTTAACAGCAGTAACTTCATAACTATGAAATCACTTGAAAGCCAGTGAGTTTCAATTTTTATAGTAAATCAAAACAATCATTTTCCTAACAAAAATTTGTAATTACTAGTATGAGATATTCAAATCAGACCTCAGGCCTGGGTCAATCATACACTGCCATGCAGCAAGGGAACATTTCCTTCATAGCAGAGATTTCTGTACAGATGCACTGCTGATCCCGGAGGCCCCGTGGTTAGCAAGAGCAGGGAAACTCCAATGTTTCCTCTCACTTCGTGGTTTCACTCCTCCTGGGTCACTCCCCCCATCCAAGCCAAGAATGAAGAGTGCTGATTGCAGGGATGCAGGTGGTTAGCCCTTTAAATGTAATATCGATATTCCTTATATTGTCTCCTTCCCACACTCTTTGCAGAAATCAACAGCAGTATTTCCCTGGGAAAAAAATGGTAGCAGCCTGCACAATATCCATATAAGGAAGATCGATATAACGAATATCGATATTACATTTTCCATTTAAAAAACTAAAAATGGCAATCTATATTCTTGGCTTGGATGGGGGAGTGACCAGAAAGTTGGGGCAGGGAAGCCACACAAACCACTGGGGGACCTACTTGTGTGTAAACACGAAAACATGAATAGACCCATTGTGAAGGCACTGCAAAGCAAGGAAGTGCTCCATGCATAATAGATCCTGGAGTCTGGGAATTCTGAATGGATTTGTGATATGGATCATAATAGTTATCTGTGGCTACTTGCTATGTTAGGGATATCTTTATGTTATTTATGAACAAAGTCGACATTATATACTTGGAATTCTTTCTCTTTCCTCTCTCTGCTGTTACATTAGGCAAGCTATGCTGGGTGGCCATGCGCCATGGGGACCCACATTCTACCTCCTGGAATCTTTCCACTGTCTCACGCAGGTTCACCTGGAAACCTGCAATTCCCCAGGCCT
Organism: Sphaerodactylus townsendi; assembly: GCF_021028975.2. Lineage (NCBI taxonomy): Eukaryota > Metazoa > Chordata > Lepidosauria > Squamata > Sphaerodactylidae > Sphaerodactylus > Sphaerodactylus townsendi. The sequence goes on along the minus strand of NC_059430.1, from coordinate 61,663,620 downwards.
ATTTCCTGCTTCTGCTGAGAATAGCCATCTTGAGTCATCACAAAAGTCAGGATATTAATCTTTTACCATAATAAAAGGTTAAGGAATGGAATGTCCCAATGACAAACCCTCCCCCATTGGGGGAACAAGATTCTCAAAGTGAGTCCTGCTTCCCAATTCATGGGGAACATTCCATTCCATCCCTGGGAGCCACAGAAACACTCCTGCCTCCCCCCCAAAACCAACAACCAGCCTGGCCCTAGGATCAGCTGATTCATGGGATGCAGAAGCCCTCCCGCTTCCCTCCCCCACCTCCAACAACCACTGCATCCCCAAGACCTCCCACTTCCCCCACCCCACCCCTCAAAACCAGCCTGGCCCACAGATTAGCTGATCCATGGGATGCAGAAACCCTTCTGCCTCCTTCTCTCTCTCTCTCTCTCTCTCTCCCTCCCTACCCCACCAACAACAACCACCCCGACCCCTAGCTCTCCCACCTCCCCCCAACCCCAGCAACCACTCCAGCCCACAAATCAGCTGATCTGCAGGCAGCAGAAGCTCTCCTGCCTCCACCTCACCCCCACCAGCCAGCCTGGCCTCTGACAAAGTGATCCCATTCCCCCCCAACCATCCCAATTCCACACTCACTCCACCCTATGCCACACCTTCCCACCCTCCCCACAACCTAGGCCTTACCTTACCACTCTCCCCACCACAGTACTCACTTGCCATCCTCCCCCACCACAATACTCACCTGACCACTCTCCCCACCCCAAGATACACCTTCCAACCCACCCCAAGCCTCACCCTCCTCCACCCAAAGCCTTACCATTCCACCTTCCCCCACCCCTAGCCACATCTTTCAACCCCATCCCAAATCTCACCTTTCTACCCTCCTTCCACCCCAAGCCTCACCTTGCCACCCTCCCCCATCCCAAGCCTTACCTTGCCATCTTCCCCCACCCCAAAACTTACCCTTTAACCCTCCCCACACTAATATCTACCTTCCAACCATCCCCCATCCCTAGTCTTACCTTGCCACCTTTCCCCCACCCCAAGCCACTTCTCCAACCTCTTCCACCCCCACACCACAGACCCACAACCAGGTAGGTGGAAAGCATCACATCAGGAGCAGGGGTCGAGGCCCACTACAGCTCCAGTAAAGCCCATTGCAGGGGAAGATGCTTCCTCTTCCACGCTTTGCTAGGGCCCATTGCATCTCCATCACAATGGGCTTTGCTGCTAGTATTTTAACAAATTACTTTAAATTAATTTAATAACTTAATAAATATAAATGACCAGATATCAGATTGGCTCCTCTCTCCAAAATAACTTATGAAATTAATACAAGGGCCAACTAGAAGCAACATGGTAAACTAGTGGAGTTGCCTAGTAGAGACTCCATGTGTCTCCTGGATATTTACCTGTTGATATGTATGTAAAATAAGGACTAAAGTAAATTTGTCCTCATGTTCTAAGTAAACCATTTCTATTGTCATCCATTATTTACCAAACTTTGCAAAATAAAACTTGGCATATTCCACAGCTATTCAGGAAGTTGTTTCTCTGATATGAATCATCATGAACATGCTGACCTATGCTCGTTAATTAAGCCCAAACTGGGGGTTGAAATTCCCTAAACAGTTAGGGTTGAAGAGGGGTCAGAAACAGTCTTGAATATTTTTCCTGGATGTTCTGAAATTCAGTTTCTTGTGGTATTCTCTGACTCCCACGGGACATTCACATTGCTATTCCAGCATTCTGCGTTCCAGTAACTAAAACAATCAAGATATACCAAGAGAATGGCAAGAAGATAGATTTTTGGATTACACAGACACCTCTAGAATTGATTGTTTACTTATATTTTGCCTTTTTTCCATCATGAAGTATATCAGATTGTACACATGGTTCATTGACCGTATCTAGGCACATATCTGACCCAGACTTATTTAAATCCAGCATAGTTGTTGTAACACGTGAATTCTGCCAACCATCTTCTGCTTAAAGGCAAATATAGCAGATTATAAGTGTAATAAATAAAGTTGAAAGTGCAGAAATCAATGACAAAAGAGGAAATAAAATCACTATGTGTCCTCTTACAGTTTAGATTTAATGCTTTCCCTCCACGCCTCTAGTTGTAATGGACAAGTCACTATGGGTTCCCTTACAATTCAGATCCATCAATATTTCCTCATTTTCTGACTCATATCCAATTCAAAAACTACTCTGGAAAAAGTTCTGTGACTGATTTAATGTCTTTGAACTGGTTAGATACATTGTGTGCTAATTAATGTAACAAACTCTTTATGGTTATATAGAACTGTATATATTCAGTGGTTTAATGTTAACTTGGTCAAAGTCCAGAGAAAGTTGGGAATGATAATTTCTTCCATTATCTCTTGGTTAAAATAACACTAGCATTTTAGATTGCTGAACATATTTACCTCTATATAAAACTGACATCAAGTGAAGAAGGCAGTTTGTTCCAGTTGGAAGTTCTCATTACTCTCTTTAGCAAGATAACAGACTGTCATTAACCAAAGTTTTATTAATTTCACACTTTATTCACAATCAGTATATCTATTGCCATAATGTGAAAGTCTAAATTACCCACGGGTGGTCTGTGTTCTCTCTTACAGTTCGTATTATCTACAGCTCATTTATCTAGTGCCTGTCATAGCATTCCATCTTCCTGGCCAGTCCTCTCTGCCTTTGGTATAAATAAGGTTATGTGTCAAATCTCACACTGGCATTATTGTACTGGTCTGGTTTGTAATGGAATTGTTGAACTGGTCTGGGTTCTAATTGTGGCTACAACAGTGGCCACATAATATCCCCAGAGGCCACAGATAGGAAGGCACCTTGTCAAATATTCCTGCAGACTTTCCTCCCTCCATTAGGATTCCTAGACCCCCATCAGAGGAACCCTACTTTGGGGTTCCTCCCAGGAACGTAGGTATAGATTTTTTATGGGGGGGTTGAGGGTGGGGCCATCCCCACCCACGCATGAGGGCATGGCACACCTTCCCAAGCCACGCCCCCAGACTTAGTGCTTATAAAAGCAGCTCTCTGAGGCCAGGGCAGCAGACTCTCCTCCCCCTCCCCCCTCACCAGCTGCACTCCCAGTCAGCAGTCCCTTCTGCCCTCCCCTTTGGGCAGAGGCACAGCTAGGAAAAATGGAGCCCAGTGCAAAATCTGAGTTTTGTGGGGGCCCCCCACAATGGGCGGTCGCTGTGATGCTGGAATCCACCCCCAAGCAGCATCACTTTCAATGGTGTTTAAACTAGGAAGCCCAGATTCTCCTTTTAAATCCACCTTAAAGGGAGAATCTGGGGTCCACAATTAAAACAAAATTTAAAGTGATGCTATTTTGGGGTGGATCATGCCCCACCCTTAAACAGCATCACTTTCAGTGTTTAAACTGGGGACCTCACATTCTCCCTTTAAATCCATACCAAAGGGGGTGGATTTAAAAGGAGAATCTGGGAAAATTTGGGGGGTGCCTGCTATCAGGGGTGCAATTGTTAAGCTAGCAGCCCCAAACTTTCAGGGTATCTTTAGGAGACCCTCCTAATGACACCACCCAGGTTTGGAAACGTTTGGTTCATGGGGGCAAAAGTTATGGACCTTCAAATATGTAGCCCCCATCTCCTATTAGCACCCTTTGAAAACAATGGGGGATGGGGGCACCTGCTTTGGGAGTCCATAGCTTTGGACCCCCTTGACTAAACTTCACAAAACCTGGGTAGTATCAGTAGGAGACTCTCATGATGATACCACCCAGGTTTGGGGAAGTTTGGTACATGGTCTCCAAAGTTATGGACCCTCAAATGTGTAGCCCCCATTTCCTATTAGCTCCCATTGGCAACAATGGGGGATGGAACACCCCCTTTATTTATTTATTTATTTATTATATTTGTATACCGCCCTCCCCGAAGGCTCAGGGAGTCCACTTGTATACCGCCCTCCCCGAAGGCTTTGGGAGTCCATAGCTTTGGGCCCCCTGGACCAAACTTCACAAAACTGGGTGGTATCAGTAGGAGACTTTCCTGATGATACCACCCAGGTTTGGAGAAGTTTGGTTCATGGGGGCCAAAGGTATGGACCCTGAAATGTGTAGCCCCCATCTCCTATTAGCTCCCACTGGAAACAATGGGGGATGGGGCACCCCCTTTGGGAGTCCATAACTTTGGACCTCCTGAATCAAACCTCACCAAACTTGGATGGTATCATTAGGAGAGTCTCCCAACAAATCCCTGAAATTTTTGTGCTGCTAGCCTGAAAACCGCGCCCCCTGCAGGCAACAAACTGAAAAAACACTAAAAAATTTCAAAAAACCCACAAACGGGGGGAGGAGCTTTGGACATGTAATGGGGGGGGGTTTGAACCAGAGAACCCCCCCTTACCTATGTCCTTGGTTCCTCCTCCAGGCACCATTCAGGCAACCAACAAGGGGACTTACCAGCAGCAAACTGAGGCCTATGCCCCTATTTCCGGAAATACATTGACTGCACTTCTGGCACTCACTAGAAGTGATATCATCACTTCTCTGATGATGTGTGGACACTCTGTTGCAGTGGCTGACTGCTACTGGGGACATGGGCTATCCTGGGCGCCCCCCCATGTGATGAAACGGCGGCCGCCTGAACCACCTGCCACTGAGCCCCATTCCCTCCCTCCCGCCTCCCTTCCAGCCTCCCTTCCGGCCAGCTTCTGCCCTCCTCAGGCCCTGGGAAGGGCAGGAGCTGGCCTGCAGGGAGGCTGGGGGGCAAGGATGTAGGTAAGGGGGGTTCCCAGGTTTAAACCCCCCATTACATTTCTCTGCCCCCATTTGTGGATTTTTGTATTTTTAAGTGTTTTTCAGTTTTTGGCCTGCAGGGGGTGCAGTTTTTAGGTTAGCAGCACCAACATTTCAGGGATTTTTTAGGAGACTCTCCTGATGATACCACCCAGGTTTGGTGAGGTTTGGTTCAGGGGGTCCAAAGTTATGGACTCCCAAAGGGGGTGCTAGGGATTGCTCCCTTTTCTTGGTCTTTCATTATCAGAAACATTTTCCCTGTTGTCATCCATTCTTCAATTTGGCCTGTTTGCAGCACTTGATTCAACTGTTGGGCAATTCTTTCATGCAAGTTGGTCAGTTTCTTCAGCCAAAATCCATGTAGTTCATCACTGCCTGGACCATCCCCCATACTGCCCCCCAGCACATTTTAACATGGGTCTGGAGCTAAACCTCAACTGCCCGTTCTGGATTTGTGTTTGAGTTCAGTAAATTTTGAGCTAATCCTAAAGGATTAATTACATTTCTTTCAAGGCTGCATAAAAATGTTTCCCCTGAAATCTAAAGCACAAGAATATCTAAATTCCTTGAAAATCCTTCTTTTCAAGGATTGTCAGGGGATTTGTGGAATGCTACGTGGACATACAATGGACATACTAATAACTGGTGAACTTTTATGTTTAAAAGATTTCTGAAGACCTCTTGTCAACAGCACCAGATCTTGAAATTCCATCATCACATAATAAAATAAGCTCGTTGTGATTGAAACAATAATCAACATTACACAATAGCTATTTAACAAATCTTGGCATCTAGCTGTTGTGGGTTTTCTGGGCTGTGTGGCTGTGGTCTGGTAGTTTTTTGCTCCTAATGTTTTGCATGCATTTGGGCCTGGCATCTTCAGAGGTATGCCACGTAAGATGTATTTCTCATAGCAGAGAGAGAAACACATCTTACCGTAACGTGCTTTTTAAAATGCCAGCCACAGATGCAGACAAAACATTAGGAGCTAAAACCACCAGACAGCAGCCACACAGTCCAGAAAACCCAGAATGGGCAGTTGATTCCAGCTGTGAAAGCCTTCAACCGTACAACTCTTGGTATCCTTAATGATAATAAAAAAGAATTGACACATATATGCATGGTTAATCATTAATCTTTCTTTTGTTTCTTGTACTTCAAGGAAAATAATCGTGAAGAAATTTGTAATTTAGTGCTATCATGTTGTTTCTTAGATTTAATCCTCTCCCAAGAGAGAATATTTCATTCACGATTCCTGCCATCTGCAAATTGGAAGAAGAAAAAATATTTTGTTCTAAGTAAACTTCTTTTCAAGGATTGTCAGGAGATGTGTGGAATGCTACGTGGACATAAAGTGGAAAACTACTAATACTTGGTGAACTTTTATGTTTAAAAGATTTCTGAAGACCTCTTGTCAACAGCACCGGATCTTGAAATTCCATCATCACATAATAAAATAAGCTTGTTGTGATTGAAACAATAATCAACATTACACAATAGCTATTAATTTTGGCTCCGAATTACCTACAACAGAAAACATCAGACAGTGTGACTAGCAAGTAGCAAAAAAAAGTCATAATGAGTAGCAAACATCATCATTATTTCTAATTCTGAACAGGGCTAATCAAAAGATCCACACACTGGAGGCAGAGACAGATGAGGGGAGGATCATACAAACCTCCAGGAAGCCTCAGATTTGCAGAAAATATGGAATGCAAAAAAAAGGGAAGCTTTTTAAAGATAACTGCATCTCTGAGATCTTACACAGCTACATTATGGGACATTATGAGTAGCCATTTTGAAGGTTACTGTAGGTAAAAGGGAAAGCTGAAGGTGAGCGGGCAGAGGCTGCCAGGAGAAGAAATGGGAAAAAGCCCTGGGTAGGCAGATGGGAGAGAAGGAAAAGAAAGAAGCTGCTGCTACCCCAGGAAGAGAGGAGGCAAACACAAAAAGCAAAAGGGAGAGAAGGGTCAGGAAATTCCCCCCTTGCAGTACCCCTTTTATAATAGTACTAAAATTGCTTTCATTTTGAGGTAAGTTTTGAAAAAACTCAGCAATAACTACAATGCAGCTTAACTGCTTGCCTAGTTCCATTGCTATCAATTGTAGACTAAATGCAAAATTCTCACCAGACTAATGTAATCTTAATGACCAGACACCTTGCTATATAAAATGGGCTCCATTAAACAAAAATGTAGTTCTGGCTTTAATGTACCTCAAAGGGAAAACCAGTAAGAACGTTTCCTGTAATACAAATGGTGCACTAAGAAGGAGCTTTCAGTAAATGCTGTAGATCACAATGAAAATTAAAGATGAAGCCTGTCTCTAAGACAGTGATGGTGAACCTTTTCAAGACCGAGTGCCCAAACTGCAACCCAAAACTCATTTATTTATCGCAAAGTGCCAACATGGCAATTTAACTCGAATACTGAGGTTTTAGTTTAGAAAAAACGCTTGGCTCCGAGGTGCGTGTTACTCAGGAGTAACCTTGGTGGCAGTCAGTGGCTTTGCTTTAAAGCAACTGTGCACACTTCGAATGGGTAAATCACGACCCTAGGAGGGTTTACTCAGAAGCAAGCCGCATTGCCAGCAACCGAGCTTACTCACAGGTAAAGGATCGCACTTTAGTTCCTCACATGAAAATCAGTGGGGTTTAACAGCGCTTAACAGGGTTACTACACTGCTTCCCCAAATTAGGTCTTAGGTTTAATGCTAATAATTGAGCCCAGTGGCCCAGACTAACCTAGATGTGGGGGGGGGGGCACTCTGTTTGCACGTGCCCTGAGGACTCTGAGTGCCACCCCTGGCACCCGTGCCATAGGTTTGCCACCACTGCTCTAAGACAAGTAATCAAAGTAAATTTAGGTTTATGAGCCAACACCAGCAGTCCGCAACTAGAAGTATTCAAAAAGTTAATGTGAAGTTTGAAACCTTGTGGCAAACCTTTGTTGGGAACAAGGACTGGTGATGGTGCTGTTGCCTATGTTTTTAATAGCCCAGAGTAACAAAAAATGCATTTAGTCACTTTGGCATAAAAGTAAAATCCTGCTTAATGCAACAAATGATACAGGAGATATGCAGCCCTATCCAAAATGCCTGGTTCACACCAAATCTGATGTCTTCCTCATTCTGCATTGGATCAGAGTGGTTATTGTGAGCAAAGCAAACAAGAATCTCTTTCCCCCTCCCCAAGATTTCCTCTTCATAGCACCAAGACAGAACCCCAAATCAAATGAAAAGAAGTTACATGACTTGTGCAGCTCCAAAAGCCCCCAGGACAACCAGCAACCCTGGCATTTTGTTCCTCATCAGCCCTAGTTAAAGGGAACTAGAAGGAACCACAAACTGTGTTCTATTAATCAGCAGCAGTTTCTATCTGTTCACCTCACAAACCAATAGCAGATTCTGACAAAGCGCACAAGGGGATTCTGAGATGGAAAAAGAAATTAGAGAGGCCAACAAAAGCAAAAACGTAGTGGTAATGGGTGATTTCAACTATCCCCACATAAACTGGAAAAATGCATGTTCAGGTCATAGTAAGGAGAAAGCATTCCTGGATATGCTAAATGACTGTGGCTTAGAGCAGATGGTTGTGGAACCAACCAGGGGAGAGGTGATCCTAGATATAATTCTGTGTGGGATCCAGGAACTGGTACAGGAAGTCAGAGTTGTTGAGCCAATAGGGAACAGCGACCACAATGCTGTCAGATTCAGTATCTCTGCATGCAAGCAAGTGACAACTAATAGTTACACTCGCCTTCAGAAGGGGAAATTTCTCTGCGTGGGGGGGATAGTGCACAGGAAGCTGAAAGGGAAAATCAAGAGAGTCAAAACTGCCCAAGATGCTTGGAGATTATTTAAAAACACATTAATAAAAGCTCAGCTGGAATGTGACCCACAGGTTAGGAAAGGCAGCACCCAGTCCAAAAGAAAGCCACCATGATTAACAAGGGAGGTTGAGGAAATCATCAGAAAAAAGATGTCTTTTAGAAAATGGAAGTCCAGCTCGACTGATGAAGAATACGAGAAGGAACACAAATGGTGGCAAAAGAGAAGCAGGTTAGCTGTAAGGGAGGAAAAAAGGAGTTATGAGGAACGCATGGCTGTGAACATCAAGACCAGCAACAAACAATTCTTCAAGTACATCAAAAGTAGGAAGCCAGCTAGGGAAGCGGTAGGCCTGTTAGTTGTCGAAGGAACAAGAGGTGTGCTAAAGAATGACAGGGAGGTGGGCAATGCAGAGCCCAGGCAGAAATAATGAGGAATACTTTCCAACCCAAAAATTGCTCGTCAACCAGCAAGAGCTGAGAGTACATTAGACAGCTGTTATTTCAAAAATAGCAATATAATGCACAGAATAGATTTTTTTCATAGGATTTTTAAAATCTTTGATTCTGAGTGTAGTGGGTTGAGTTGAATGAGCAAACATTATTACAATTATAACATAATCTAAAACATGTCTACTCAGAAGCATGTCCCAATAAAATTCAACAGGGCTTAACATAATAATGCTTATAATTGTTGAGTGCCTAAAGAAAATTACAGTGCAATCCTAAGAATACTTTCCTAGAAGTAAACCACACTGAATATACCTTAATAGGATCGTGGATAGGCCTGGTTAGAATTGCTGTGTCCCTTTCTCAGTCAAGATATTTAAAAAAGAGAACACAGCTAGTAAGTTTACAGCTACATGTGCTTTCCTCTCCACCTTTAAAAGTTGTAAAAGAGACTATTTAGATTAAGCTCCTAAAATTCAAAATTATAAAATCATAAAATATAAAAAATGCCCCTGTGTCACCTGAAACATCAGTTCTTAAACAAAATATGTCTAGTTACTTTTACAGATCTTATAAACCATAGGTGTTATTTCCCTTTGCCAGGTAATAGCAAAATTATCCAGATAAGAACTGGATTACCAAACATGCTGTAATATACATTTATAATTTTAAAAGACAGTTTACATAAATAGATTCAGCTGGGCAGACATGTTGTTCTGAAGAGGCAGTAAGATGTTTGAGTCCAGGGGCATCTGTAAGATCACAAAGTTTTATTTTTGGTATGATCTTTCATATGCATGCACACTTCTTCAGATGAACACATGCCCCTCCATAAGCTTCCCTTTTTCTCCACATGAGCTGCCCCTTCTTCTCCGAGCAGGCTGTCCGCTCAGAGGGAAGGGAAGCTGCAAAGGCACCCCTCCAACCCCTTCTCTTCTTCTCCGAGTGGGTTGCCCACTGAGAGGGAAGGGAAGTGGCAAAGACACCCCTTCACCCGCTTCACTTCTTCTGAGCGGGCACTTCTTCACTTCTTCTTCTTCCCCAGGCGCCCCTCCACCCACTTCCCTTCTTCCCCGGTGGGCTGCCCGCTCAGGGGGAAGGGAAGCTGCGAAGGCGCCCCTCCACCCACTTCCCTTCTTCCCCGGTGGGCTGCCCGCTCAGGGGGAAGGGAAGCTGCGAAGGCGCCCCTCCACCCACTTCCCTTCTTCTCACAGTAGGCTGCCCACAATGTGAACTAAGTCAGTAAGCTTCTGGAGGCACCCTCGAGCCCTCCTCTCTCTCAGCCTGCGATGACACAAGGGAAGGCTTTGCATCCGTCTGGTGTAGGGGAGTGAACATTGTCAGCTGACCCAGTCCACGGTTCATTCTAGCAAACCAGCAACACAGAGGCTCCTGGCGCAACACCGCATCCCGCGACTCCAGTACTTGAGGCCATTCTCGTTCGAACAGGCGTCGCCTCCCTTTTGCAGCCACATTAAGGCGAACACCGCCTCACAGGCTCCACCCTCTGCTGACCAAGATGGCGGCGCCCAGCGGGCCCTGAAAGATGCGGCTGACTCGGAAGCGCATCTGCTCCGCGCTGTTGGCTGCCTATTTACTCTTCTCCCTCTACGCCGCTTATTGTGTCTTTCTGAAACCGCGCCGCTCTACTGCTTCGCGGGTGAGCCAGAGGGAGAAACACGGGCGAGGTAACGCAGCTGAAATTCAAAGCATCTGATTGTCAGTTTCTCACGCCCTTTCTCTCTGTCCTTGCAGAGAGACAGGTGCCCATCCTGGGCTACACTTCTCTGCAGGCGCCGACTGCACTGGACATGATATGTGATTCAATAGTGGGTGTGTGTAATTGTACCTAGGCTGGAGTCCCAAGTTCTCTCCAGTGCAACTAAAATCACTGACAGCTAGGAGAGCCAAAACTACCCCCAGCCACACACACTATTTGTATGGAAAACTCTGTTTTCCAAAATTCTGCCCTAGTTTGTAATGTTGGTTCAAAGTACATTATTTTTACTATCATATGCCCCTTGGTATTTGGGTTTCTTGATGGAGACACAAACCTGGCATCTTTTACTTCTCTGCCATCTTTTGAGGATGATTTGAGGTAAAATAAGGCATGGGTAAGAGAAGCCAGGTTTTATGTACTTACCATGTTTACAGTATAAATTCGGGAACTATAGTACCATTGTGAACAGCCCACATTTTGGAATCAGCCCAATCATTTTCTGGTAATGTGAGGTGAGCAGAGATCAAAGGAGAGAAGAGATAAGATGGAAAGGCTGTGGAGCGGAACAGATTGTTGAAGAAACACTGCCTTCTTGGTGTGTGTTTAAAAAGCAAGATTATTAACAGTTTTAGCAAGTATATGCTGTGGAACTGTAATCAGGAAAGTTTAAGATTCCAGTTTATCACAGAAATTCATGCTGATAAATCCATATCTTATTTTCAGAACATTTTACTTCGGAAGTGGAAGAGTGGAACCCTTGGGAAGTTGATGAGAAAAATAGTTTGCAACAGAACTCTGCAAACAGTCTGCAACTTTTGAAAGAGAAGAAACAGCAGCAGGAACAAACAAACCTCAGAGTACAAATCTGGGGGAAAGCTGCTATTGGTAGGTATTTGTCGTCAATAATATGAAAGCTATTTCTATACATTCTTGCTTTCAGCTGAAACATGTTTAGTGTGAAGATTCTTCTAAGTTCAGTAGAATTTCAATAAGTATGTTCAGGATTTAATATCTTGCACCGTGATCCTAAGCACACTTATCTGGAAGTAAATCCTGCTAACATCCATTAAGCTTACTTCTGAATAAACATGATTATGATATGGGTGTCAATTATCACTTTCTCTTGTGCAATAGGACATAACATTTGTCCAAACATTCATTATATTGGAATATAGATGTGTGTGCGTGTGTATAGGAACATTGCTGTATCTGTTGTTATCTATCTCACTTATATGCGTTAGAGCTACAATATAAACATACAAGGGATTTCAGTTTTATGAAATTGTTGTTGTCATCTGGTAATATGCTGTTATGTGATTTTGTTATAAACTGATGCTTAATTCTTTGGAAAGTTTTGTTCTCTTCTTTGTGCCATTTCATGTTGTGTATGATTGTCCTCACAGGCATATGTTTCAAACTCTTCATGAGGAAAACACAACTTGAGGAGTTTATTTGGAGCAGGGAAGGGGTTAAATACCCCTCCTTAGGCTTCTCCCTCAGATGTTCCAACAGGAAATATATTTTCCTATTCTAAAAGGGCCTTTGGACTACCATTAGACGTTTGCATGTAATGTAAAGTTTGGGACTGTGAGTTCCTGCCATTCTGTTTCTACATTGCTCGAGGAAAATCATCTTTATTGATATCATGTAAAAGCATCCCAGAGATCTTCTGTGTAATTTCCTTTAATTTCTAGCATGGTATCTAAACACTGAAAGCAAGGGCTATAGAGGATTGCTTCCCAGAGAAAAGTGGTATTCATCCTTCTGACAATTTAGGAATGGTAGAAAACACGTTGCCATATAATTTCTAACAACTAGCTTTCCCGTTCCATCTTCAGAGTAGCTACTTTTTTCTGAGAAAAAAATGTGTTGGAAGATTTTCTTGTTCTGAAATATTTTCTATGTGTGTGGTATCAATGTATTCATCTTGAATCTTGTGAAGCAGAAAAAAACAGGTATTCATGTGAACATGACAGATTTGTTCTTTTGTAAGGGAATTTCAGAAAGCATTTCATTAAGCCATGCTAGAATCATAGAGACCACAAAGGCTATCGAGTCCAACCCCCTGCCATGCAGCAACACACAGTCAAAACACTCCTGATAGATGGCCATTTGGCCACTGTGTAAAAACTTCCAAAGAAGGAGACTTCACACACTCTGAGGCAGTGTATTCTGTTAATACACACTGAACATTTCAATTAATGAAATAGGACCAAATAGAATCTCTTGACTGTTCTGTTAGCTGTGATAGCTCTGTTTGAGCCCATTGCTGTACACATCTAGGCTTAGCTAATCATCCTCCCTCAGACTTTGCAGTGCTGAGAAGTGCCCAAGAGTATCAGTGTATTTCTAGGATTCTATCCCTTCAGTACTAGAAGGGCATGGAGTGTGGCCCTTCTTAGAAGTTACAAGCACTGTGTTTATTGTGAACTATGCAGCTTCCTGAATAGGACTGAAGTTTAACACCATGTGCCTGAAAGTTGAGCTGTACCTCCTCTTAATCAGGAGAAGGCCCAGCCCAAGCTTAGTGAAGCATTTGAAATTGTGCGCCATTCTATTAATAGACATTCTATTACTGGCTTTTGGTGAGGCAGAGACTTCTTCCTTTAATTCTGGAAAATTTGGCAGTGAACACAGGAGAAAAGCCTGAGACAGCCTTGTACTAGTGAAAGGCAATTCTGCTGTCAGGTTTTCTGCCAGTTATGAAGCACTCCTCTTGAAGCTAAAGGAAAGGATGCTTCTGTTATTTCAGAAGACTTTGAGGTGATTTCTTCTTTAGTAATTTTTCAGCCAAGACCAGTAGCTGGTGGAAACACCAATACACAGCAAGGCCAGTAATGTCCTATCTCTGAGTAGCTTTGCAGAGAAGTATCTGACCTCTTTGCTGAAGAAGGCGCCTTGCCAATTTGTACAACTTTCTGTTTTCCTGGATTTGGGTTACTTTAGTTCACAGATTTTTCTCTTGACAAGAAAATAGTGTGATGAAGGAGTTTGTTTCCTAATTATTAAATTGCCAGTGATGTTTTCCTAGGCCTATACCTATGGGAGCATATATTTGAAGGTCCGCTTGAGCCTGCAGATGTTACAGCCCAGTGGAGAGAAGGAAGCTTAAAGGCAGGAAAATCATTCTTCAGGTACCAGTTTTATGATGCCACTTATCAGCTTAAACATAGCACCTAATAGCCTGAATCCCGTACATGGATGAACAGAATTTTACAGACATAACTTTCATGTACCAGCAAATATAGTAGATTAGACTATTGCATTGTTTGCTCTGTGCAGTCCTGAGGGATCTTTTCTGCTGGTATGGAAATAGCAGATGTTGATTAAAAGTGTGATAAGCTGCAGTACTGCAGTCAAAAGCTGGACTCACAACCTGAGTTTGATCCTAACAGAAATAAATTTTGAGTTGTTGGTTCAAAGTTGACTCCGCGTTCCATCCTTCTAAGGTTGGTAAAATGAGGACGCAGCTTGCTGGGAGTAAAGTGTAGATGATTGGGGAAGGCAATGGCAAACCACCCAGTAAACATAGTATGCCTGGTAAATGTCGACATGACCTTGGATCAGTAATGACCTGATGCTTGTACCTTTACTTTAAAAAACAAAAACATTCTAAATAGCAGACTATTTGGAAGAAAAGCAAGGAACTGTAGTAGATAAAATAGGGTTGTAGACAGCTGAGGTTGTGACACGTGCAAGAGGGAGGCAAGTTTGGGCAATGCTCCAGATTGTTTAACTTGCTGAATAGTGTGGTATGTGCCTGTGCAGCAGTTGGTACATACTTACCCCCCTTCCCACTGTGCATTATATTGTCTGCATGGCAAATTTTAGGCTTAGGCTATTAAGAATTAGCATGGGCAGACTATGTATCTACTGGAGAAACTGTACAATGCTTTTCTGTTTCAGAGAACAAGAAATAGAACACAACCCTGAGCACAAGTGAAAGAACAGCAGTCAAACAATAGCTGCATTTATGTGAAATGCCTATCTATTCTGTTATGTTGTATTTTTAGAATTGTGATTATGCTTTTGTTTTTTACAGCTTCATCACAGGTCCATCTGTAGTCCCTGGGTACTTCTCCATAGAATCTGCCAATGTGGTTCTAGTGCTGAATGGCAGAGAGGAAGGAAAGATCTCTTACGCCACTCAGTGGCTGCATTATATACAAACATTAGTACAAACTCACAAGTTGCAGCATGTTGCCGTTGTGTTGCTTGGAAGTGAACAGTGCAAAAATGAATGGATTTATCCGTATTTAAAAAGTTATGGAGGGTTTGTGGAATTACTCTTCTTAGTATATGACAGTCCTTTGGTGAATGAAGAAGACATTTTCCAGTGGCCTTTGGGAGTTGCTACGTGAGTGTTTGATACAATCAGAGAACGTTGTCTTTTTACTCAAACCTACAATTAGTTAAGATGGCATGCAGTTGGAAAGCTTTGTGTAATTTCTGTTCTATAAAAAAGATCAAGCAGGCTATAACACTAAATTATAGTTTACTTCATTTGTATCTTGCCACAGTTGCTCTATTTTACTTGGATGGTTATATTTCATGCCTAATAATAAATGCAATGGTTAATGCTTAAGTTATTGAATATCAGACAAACAGATAAAGATGGCATGAGTACATAATTCTGTGATTACCTTACAGAAAATTTAAAAATGAAAGCCAAATAAATATATTAAATTAATATGGTTAATTTTTAAAAGGAGGGGTTACATTAAATTTGACCAGGTTTCAACAGGTACACTTGCCAAACAAGGAATAAAAGCCAAAATCATTTCATCCAGCTAACCTGGAAAGCAGGGTGCAGGCTAAGCAACTAACAGTGCAGTCCTAAACATAATTTAATTCTTCTAAGCTCACTGTATTTAATACATTTAGAATTTTGTTACCCTTCTTAGGATAGCATTGTAGATCAGACATAGCATATTGCACCCTTATGAACAAACAGCTCATTTGTACAAGCTATCCTTCATCCTGTTCTTCTATATAATTACAGTTACAGAAATTTTCCAGTGGTTGAACCAAGCTGGTCAATGCTTCACACTCCACGGCTGTACCAGTGTACCTTTTTAGGAACAATTTATAAGAACTCGTCAAGAGAGATTCTAATGGAAGTACTGAAGCAAAGCGGGCTTGATAAGATTTGTTGGATTTCTGTCAGAGAAGAGTAAGCACTATTTGTGGTTTTTTAAAAACATTTTTTTACCTTGATGGGATTAGACAATGTCCTTGTGAAAAGGTTTTCTTCCTGCTTGTAATTTACTTTTAGAAAACCCTAGGGCATCCCATGTCGTTCTCTACTGTCTCTTTTAGGAAATACCTTAGCCTATTTCAATTATTACTGTGCTGTTGAATGTCTTGCTTTTTAAACAAAGTCATTACTGATCTTCTGTAAAAAAAAATGAAATGTTTATCAGCAAAAGAAAAATGGCTTGACATTGTAAGGAAGACAATGTTTATATCTGTCATGTAGTATAAATCTATACTGCCCGCTTCCCTTCTTCTCTGAGCGGGCTGCCCCTTCATCTCCGAGTGGGCTGCCCGCTCAAAGGGAAGGGAAGCAGCGAAGGCGCCCCTCCACCTGCTTCCCTTCTTCTCTGAGAGGGCTGCCCGCTCAGAGGGAAGGGAAGTGGTGAAGAAGCTCCTCAGTAAAAGACCTCATAAGTAGATTTCAGTGAATGAAAGTAAACGTGGTAGAAGAGCTTTCACAGAGATCTTGGGCCAAGACCAAGGATATCACATGTGCACAATTTGACACAATATGTACTCAAACTGATGGAAATGTCTTTGCCTTCTAGGGAAGCTTCTTTCTAAATATTTGGAAATGACTTAAGATATTCATTTCTGAAATCCAAAGCACTATTAAATATTGTTTTAGGATTGAAAGCTAAAACTAGCATGGATTTTTTTGCTGTATGAATCATTTGCTTTAGAACAGAAGTACATTTTCAGTCCTATCTTCTGTTTCTAGATGGTGGCCTCAAGAAACAAATGAAAGCCTTCGGAACTATCAAGATGCATTGCTCCAGAGTGATCTCACATTATGTCCTTTGGGTGTAAATACAGAATGTTATAGAATTTATGAGGCTTGTGCATTTGGGTCAGTTCCTGTTGTGGAAGATGTAATGACACCAGGAAGTTGTGGAAATTCATCTGTGTACTACCATGCTCCACTGCAATTATTAAAGACAATGGGGGCTCCCTTTATCTTTGTTAAAAACTGGAAAGAACTTCCTTCTATTTTAGAAAAAGATAAAAATGTGACTTTGCAAGAAAAAATTCAAAGAAGAAAAAAACTAATGGAATGGTATCAGTATTTCAAAGGACAAATGAGACATAAATTTATTAGTACACTGGAAAATGCATTTTTATCTAAGGATAAAGGTGGTTAATTGTTACTCTTAAATGTGATTTCTTATGGCCTTTCAGTGGAAATTTGTCAGCTTTTTAAAAAAAAGATCCTTTGAAAACACTTTTTCTCAATAGTTTTTTCTAAATTCAGATATGTTCAAAAGTGTGAAAATAGATATGGCTCAATTATACGAATTCTACATGAGTGCCAGCTTTCTCTGCTCCATTGTGAAATGCCTATTTATGGAAACATTTTCAGGAAATACTACCATTTTCTGTATCTTTTGTTTACTATTTGTGGTGGAGAAATTTTGTCCCATAAACCTAGTGTTTTTCTTTATCTCATGCCCCCCCCCCCTCCCAAGGTTAAACACAATAATCTTAAAATAAATTGAGGTAATTTTAGAAGATCGGGTATCACCACGGAAGTACAGAACAGTACCATGGAAGTACAGCTTCAGGTATTGGTACCTGAGGCAAATTATCAAAATATTCAATTATTTATCTCAGTAAGGAAGTATTTCAGTTGATCTGTTCCTGTATTCTAATGAACTTGGATCTCTAATGCTTACCAGAAATAATAGCAATACCATGGGATCTTCATTTGATTTTTCAAGCATGAAACAAAAATGTCAGTGAGCAAAATGAAAAATACATCTAACATTTTTTCTCCAAAAAAATTAAGTTAGGAGTCTCACCTTTATTAATCTTTTAGGTCTGTGTCAAGGATCTTGTCTTTCCGGAAAAAAATGGCTTTGCCACCATTATATATGTGAGACTTTTAAGAGTAATTCTATACACAAAGGCTAAAAGAAGCAGTGGTATACATGCTCTTGAAGAAGCCTATGGATCTGGCCAACTACCACCCAGTTTCAAATTTGTTGTTTCTGGGTAAGGCAGTTGAAAGAGCAGTTGCGTAACAGCTGCAGGCATTTCTGGAAGATGCATCAGTCTTAGGTCCCTTCAAGTCCAGTTTCTGTCCTGGTCATGAGGTGGATACCATGCTGGTCGCCATCGTGGATGAGCTCTGGATGCAGCTGGACTGAGGCAGGTCAACACTCTTCTGTTATTGGATCTCACTTCAGCATTTGACATGGTTGATCCCAATCTCTTGACCATCACCTCGCTGATGCTTAAATACGGGGTACAGCCTTGAAATGGCTGGCCTGGTTTGGGAGGGAAAATCCCAGAAGCACCCCTTGTTTGTGGAGTACTGCAGGGAGCTGTCCTCTTGCCAATGTTGTTGAACATCTATATGCAGCCCCTTGCACAGTTTGTGTGGAGCTTCGGGCTGGGTTGCCATCAATATACTGATGACACCCAGCTTGTTCTATTGATGGAAGGCCAGCCAGCCGCTGCCCTAGATGTTCTGGTTCAGTGTCTGGCGACTGTGGCTGGATGGTTGAAGAAGAGCAGATAGATTAAATCCATTGGAGACAGAGGTCCTGTGGCTGGGCTCGAAGGGGGCCAGTGGACAGTTTCCAACTGCCATAATTTGATGATGTGGCACTACAACTGGCCACATCTGTCAAAAGCCTGGGTATGACTCTGGAGTCCTGGTCACAAACACAGCAAGAGTGGCCTTTTTCCATCTCCGGTAGGCAGGTGGCACCTTATCTACCTTGCTTTGATCTAGCAACGGTAACTTCCAGGTCAGATTACTGCAGCTTGCTCTATGCAGGCCTGCCCTAGAGACTGATTCAGAAATTGAAACTGGTCCAGAATGCAGTGAGAGTGACTGTGACAGAGCATATAACACCTTTGCTATGCCAGCTGCACTAGTTGCCAGTTGAATCCCAAGTCATGTTCATGGTTTGAATTTTGACCTTCAAGGCCTTGAGTGTTCTGGGGCCCTTGTATCTTCAGAACTGCATTGCCCCATATTGCACACAGACAATGTTTCTGTTCTCCAGTAGTAATCTCCTGATGATCCCTGACCCCGAAGACATTAGCTTGTCCTCAACCAGAGTCAGTACCTTTTCTGCCCTGGCTCCAGCCTAGTGGAAATCTCTGTCAGCTAACACTAGGGCTCTGTGGGAACTTAAACAGTTCCTCAGGGGCTGTGGGACAGAGATGTTCCGCTGGGCTTTTGGCTGAGGCCACCCCTTGTCCAATTCCATCTGCTGGCTTCTCAGCTACAAATCACCAACACTCGTATTAAAGTTTGGGTTGCTCCCTTTTTCTGATTTCCCACATTCACTTCTTAGTAAGGGACTGTATCGAGGTGGGGAAGATATTCATCATGGGACTATGTTTATTTACCTTCTGTGGGTTTAAAAATTAGATATTAATGCTAGTCTGCTATTTATTGTATACTTAGTGTTTTAAATATGTATGTATGCCACCCTGAGCCAGACCCTATTCAGGAGGGGTGGAATATAAATTCAATAAAAATAAATAAAAAGCAGAAACAAGTAAAAAAGAACAGAATAGAGTGTTCTCTTCTTAGCCAGGCTAAAGACTGGTTTATACAATCTCAGTTGCTTGGTAGTTGTTAAATGGGCAACTATGACTTTATTTACTGATATTTTCTGTATAAACAGTCTTTCCTTGGAAGAGGTAATGTTTGCACATCATCGCAAAAACTTGAAAAATGACATTTATGATAACTTGCTTTAAAATCACTGCAAATCCATGGAAAACCACAGTTGCCAATGATCTTCCATCTTGGTTCTGAGATCAGTTTCTCTTTGCATGTCCTGTTAGTGACATTTGCTCAACAAAAGGTGGCATGAATCGGACCAAACCTAACTTTTCATCACACTAACTAGAACAAAGTTCCAAGAGAGACCATAGTTTACTAGTATTGACACATCAGTCATTAGTCAAGGACTCCTAATAATGAGTACCCTTCATTAAATAAATACCTGGTGATTGTAACAATTCCTGAAGAAAAATCTTCTCACATCAGACTGATCTCATTTATAATACTTGGAACTGCCCACCAAGACTCCTCCTCCTGATTAGTCTCAGACTGTCTCCCAATTATAATTCCTTCTCAACAGGGTGCTTCCCACTCTTACCTTATTTGGAGGGTTTCCTTGAATCCTGAGGTTCTCATTCCTTCCCTTCATCCACTCATCCCTGGTTCTACTTTCCAGTTTTCTTCTCCAAGGTAGATTGTGCTTCCTAGTCTGCCCCTGGTTTCCTGATTGCAATGTAAGAATGCACAACATTTTTGCAATCCAGTTTAGAATTCTGAATGACTACACTCAGGTTTGGGAACGAGAAGGACAAAATGAACAGAACTGGAGAGACAAGCTCCACAGCTTTGCCCCTTCACCCCACCCCCACAAGATTGAGAGAACCATGAAAGGCTCACTCCTTTCCTTTCTCTTCTGGCATCAGGCAAGCCAAGGCTATCCAGGTCATGGCTTTTATGTATTACTTAGCCCTTTGTACATTAAGAACTATAAACAAGGTTAGCCCCTGCCTTGAAGAGAAGCAATCAAAATAGGCAAGTGGAGGAAAGAGAGAGGGAGAGAAAAAACAGGAATAAGCAAAAATAAAGTATTTTTAACCCTACTCCCATGTGTATGCCCTTTAATTCTCCACATTTAGCTTACCACATAATGTTCTATGACCATGACAGTGATGTGGAAATTTTTCTCATGCGAACGGCCTGGGATCTGACTTGGCATAGGTGCAAAACTTTAAAAAATACTGCATACTGCATAAATACTTCAAAAGGTTTCCCAGTTGCTCATTTAATGGGTTTTAAATATAACTGAAAGAAAGATTGGGCATACTTCCTGAGACTAACCACCACATAATTAATTACAATTCTGATAATCTCAATTTTAACTTTGCTTACTAATTAATGCATTTTCAGAAATAGGAAATTTTGTGTGCCACATCAATGACCCCAGCGATATCTTAATGCTTCTGTATATTTTTCAGCCAAGTATTTGCTAACAAGCATGAAAGAAGATTGTTGATTTTGTTCCTTGGCCAGAATTTTTCATCCTTTTGTTAAAATCTTGAATCATCCTGTAGCAAACAGAAAAATTCAAACCTATTTTTTTTTTAAAAAGGAAGACAATAAGGAAAAATGAGCTTTTAGACTCTAGAGGTAGCTAGCTGCAGACAGCTGGTATATGCCTCTTTGCTTGAGCAACAGAGTTTCACAACATGTAACAGACTTGTTAGATGAATATAGTAGCCTCCATGATGATATTTTGCAAAATGGGAATGCCCAAAGTTGAACTGTGAATGACCTCTTCAAAAATTATTTGTTTAGAAATAATAAAGGATCTTGTTTTGGATTGTTTAGGTCTGCATAATGGCAACTTTTTGTTTTGATTTCTGTATTCTGTTACCAAGGAAACAGCTTCAGCTAATTAAATGTGTTTTACAGTGCAATCCTAAGGGAGGAGGCTGATGGGCCAATGGGAGCAGAACTGTCTTCCCTCAGTTTTAATATTTTACCTTGTTTCGCTTTTTTTTTTTAAAGGAAGCTATTCTAAAAATAGTTGTATTGAAAAGCAGTACAGAAATACAATAAAATTTATTGAATAAAACTGTTACTAATGCACGCATCCACATGATGGAGAAAGGATAACCTGCTAGATTTTGATCTATCGTGCAATTGTAAATTGTGCTTGCTAGGAAAAAGAAAACAAGCCAAAAGCCTGAAGTGAAACATTTGTTTTTTCCTCAAAGGTCTATTAGTCTCAAGATCGTCAGCCAAGTTTCAAATGTGAACTATGTGGTGTATGTGGACCCAAATGGAGGGAAGTGTGTAGTCAACCCCGCAGGGTCGTCGCTAAGGAATAGGCGAGACGCGGAGGAGGTTTCATCTGGCGGAGAGCGTCAGCAACAGGAAGCGCGGGATTTCGTGATCCTGACAACTCTCTCTGTGCTGGTCTCTGGCACCTTTTATTAGGGTTTCATTGTGGGCGTGTAAAGGAGGTGGGTAGGGAGATGAGCGGGAGACCGGGAGACCTGGAGATCATCATGTGATGCATGATCTCACCTGGCTACGTGCGGAGAGGAGCGTAAGCGTCTGAGCCTAATCCTCACCTGGGGGCAAGACCATTGTCCCTGCGCCCGGTGACTGAGCCAGACAGTTCATGACCCGTGACTCATAGGGGGATGAGGAGTGGGGGTGCGGTGCGACCAGAAGGCCGTAGGTCCGTTGGCGTCCCAACGTTCTACCACGGCGCTGCTGGGTCAGCAGTGCATTACTACAAAGTGTACTAGAAACACATGGAGGGCTTGTTTGTAGGTCTCTGCAGAGAAAGCACCTAGATATGGGACAGTGAAGTCTCTGAGGATGTGTGTTATTTAATTAGAAGAGTCAGGAGTGGGTTTCCTGGTGGAATACCTAGAGCCTGCTCTGTGAAGCCCAGTGTGCCTCTCTTTTAATGAAAGGAGTTGGAGATTTTAGTATCTGTCAAGATCTGTGAAAGATTTTCCCTGTGAAAGAAGTTTAGTAGAAGGAAGTTTTGTTAGAACTGAGTCAAAGAACTGTCTGAAACAACTAAAATGTTTGTCAAAGTATTCCTGCCAGAGAAAAAGAAAAGTTTAATTATTTCTGTAACTTATTTACTTGTAATCTATAAATAAACATTCCATCTTTGTTAAGAAGCTTCAAGGAGTAATTTAAGAGTGCCCAATCCATTCAGAAAAGAGCATTCATTTTTGGAGGGAAAAGTAAAAATCCGCTCACAGAGCTCTCACTATACCTAAGAGATGGTAGTTAGAATAAGGCTGACAGGATCTCCTGAAGAGTCATAGGCAGTGGTGTGATTCAGCAGGTTCGCATCACTTCGGCAGAACCAGTTGTTAAAATGGTGCCTGTAAACAACCAGTTGTTAAATTATTTGAATCCCACCACTGGTTGTGTGCCTGCATGGTCAGTGCTCTAGCCCACCATTACAAGTGGTGACTTAGGGCAGAGACCTTTACATTTCCTGAAGAGTCATAGGCAGTGGTGGGATTCAGCAGGTTCGCATCACTTCGGCAGAACCGGTTGTTAAAATGGTGCCTGTAAACAACCAGTTGTTAAATTATTTGAATCCCACCACTGGTTGTGTGCCTGCATGGTCAGTGCTCTAGCCCACCGTTACAAGTGGTGACTTAGGGCAGAGACCTTTACATCTGGGCTCTCCATTAGCCCTCTACAGTTCTCTTTTCCGAGACAGAGGGCATCAGCAGGACATATGAGGACGAGAGATCTATTACCACTATTTTCTTAAACCTTGTGTTTTTCAGCCTTCCTATGCCCACTTCTTTTAGAAGATGCATGGCATCTAGGCACATCTTTGAACTGTAGCCAAACCTAAAAAGTATTTTTATTTGTATTGTTGGCATGCAAGCCTATAGCAAGACCCTGGGGGTGGGGGAAGCATTTCTAAGGCCCTACCAAACATTTCTTATCATAGACAGCCCAGATTTATGGAGCAGTGTAAAGGTAAGATGGACACTGACTTTAGGGTCTTTAATATCAAGGGGTTTTGCTTGACACATGCTTTCTCCCTCCCAATTCAAGTATAAACAGCAGCAAACTATGCTTTCCCTGAGGACTCGGCCAACTGAATCTGGATACCAATGTGTTTTCCTAAAAACAGTGCTATATTTCCCACCTGTAAAAATTTCCCTATGCATTCTAGCACCACTTAATATTTCCATACTTTTAAACATATTTTATCAAGCCAAGAGATGAAAAGGAGTGGCTACTGATACCCACTGCACCCAAACAGACCTTAAAATTTGCACTCGTCAGCTTAAGAATCTTTGAATTCTTGCTCAGTACAGCAGCCCTCTTAGGCAAAGCCCTCAGTACAGCAGCCCTCTTAGGCAAAGCTGGGAAATGGGGTGGTTATATAGGAAAACAATTATTACTTAGAATATTATGTTCAGTGTTCCTGAAAATCAGACTGAAAGGAAATGGGAGTATTTATTTTAAAAACAAAATATGACATTTTAAAATATGCTCCTTTTGGAAAATATGGAATGTGTTAATCCCTGTACAGTTGATGCTATAAAGTCTAAACCCATTGCCATAAGAACATAAGAACAAGCCAGCTGGATCAGACCAGAGTCCATCTAGTCCAACACTCTGCTACTCGCAGTGGCCCACCAGGTGCCTTTGGGAGCTCACATGCAGGATGTGAAAGCAATGGCCTTCTGCAGCTGTTGCTCCCGATCATCTAGTCTGTTAAGGCATTTGCAATCTCAGATCAAAGAGGATCAAGATTGGTAGCCATAAATCGGCTTCTCCTCCATAAATCTGTCCAAGCCCCTTTTAAAGCTATCCAGGTTAGTGGCCATCACCACCTCCTGTGGCAGCATATTCCAAATACCAATCACACGTTGCGTGAAGAAGTGTTTCCTTTTATTAGTCCTAATTCTTCCGCCCAGCATTTTCAATGAATGCCCCCTGGTTCTAGTATTGTGAGAAAGAGAGAAAAATGCCATCCTTAAAAGGTCTTCCCTGGTTCAGTTTCTTTTAGGTAGACCTAAGCCCCAGCCCTCAGGTGCTTATGGCACTTTGTTTAACTACTCCCCCATAATCTTTCTGGTATTTATTTAAAATCTTCCACCAGACATAATTGGTTATATTAAGAGAAGGACGGCAGAGGATGCCTCCTTTAAAAAGTTGGCAACCTTTTTTTGACTTTTTAAAAATCATTGCCATGGCAATCTTCTCTGATGTAATTAACATTATACCAACACTGGAACTGTATCAGATGATTTATTTTAAAATAAAATAAATATCAAATTAAACAAGCAGTGAATATGTAACCCCCATGCCCAGAATGGGTTGGCCCAGAATGGGTTGACCCAGTAAGGGGTGGAGACTCGGAGCAGCAGAGAGGCTGAAAGAGCTCTTTTGCAGAAGAACAAGGCTACCAGACTCGGACCTTGATTTCTATAAGCCCTTAACACCTTGTTAAGGTAATTTCAATATTGTTGGGAACTACTGGGAAGGTAGTTGTTGTTTTGCTGTGTTGTAAATGTTGGAGTTTATTGTTTCAGGGTTTCTTTTGTGGTTGTAATGGGTGAGAGTTCTCCTGGAGACCTTCATCATGTTGCAACCTGTTCATCAAGCCCTTGGAGTCTTCAGGAGCCAGCCAACTTGCAAAGAAGATTTGGACTTGGCAATATCAGTAGACTGTAAATAGAAGGACTTGAAATGCAACCTGAACAGGACCTTGAATTGTAACGTTAAATGTTGATGTTTTAAAAGTGTTAATTGTAAAGAAAAGTAAACCATTTTGTTGTTTAAAAATTGTTGTTGCAACTCATTCCAAGTACTGCCCCACAGAACCCACAAGCTGAGGTTACAAATGGCGCCCAACCAGCGTGGGGCTTGGAAGTGAGATTGCAAATATAAATTGCTTGCAATGGAAGTGTGCAGCAAGTTGGGGTTTTGATCCCCATACAATTGTTTTGTTATGTGATGTAAGTTCAAGAGATGTTGCTATGTGAATTTGAAGCACATGATTCTGTTTGGCAGTTGCATGAAGGAGGGGATTCCAGTTGCAACCCCCCATCCCTTCTGCAAACTAATTGGCTGAATAGCAACATTTGCTGGAAAGTTTTGCAAACTTCCAGTGCAGCTAAGTTTGGAACAGTTGGAAATCCTTGCAAGGGAAAGACAATGTTCTGCATTCAGATGCACCAAATGTGGTTCCTCCAAGTACAGGAATCTCTGGGGAAATCATTGTTTAATGATTTCAAAAGTTGCATTGCAATTACTGTCGGTACGACAGAATTTTAGAAGGGGAGAATGTAACAAACATACCCAGAATGGGTTGGCCCAGAATGGGTTGGACCCAGTAAGGGTGGAGACTTCGGAGAGCTGAAAGAGCTCTTTTGCAGAAGAACGAGGCTACCAGACTGGGACCTTGATTTCTATAAGCCCTTAACACCTTGTTAAGGTAATTTCAATATTGTTGGGAACTACTGGGAAGGTAGTTGTTGTTTTGCTGTGTTGTAAATGTTGGAGTTTATTGTTTCAGGGTTTCTTTTGTGGTTGTAATGGGTGAGAGTTCTCCTGGAGACCTTCATCATGTTGCAACCTGTTCATCAAGCCCTTGGAGTCTTCAGGAGCCAGCCAACTTGCAAAGAAGATTTGGACTTGGCAATATCAGTAGACTGTAAATAGAAGGACTTGAAATGCAACCTGAACAGGACCTTGAATTGTAACATTAAATGTTGATGTTTTAAAAGTGTTAATTGTAAAGAAAAGTAAACCATTTTGTTGTTTAAAAATTGTTGTTGCAACTCATTCCAAGTACTGCCCCACAGAACCCACAAGCTGAGGTTACAAATAGACTTACAATTGGACTTAAAGTAACTTGCTTTGGACCTTCCCATTGTTCTTTTTTGGAGGAAGGAGAGGATGGGAGCAGCCAGTAGCTCAGCACTTCATTATTTTTATACCACTGTCTAGACCACTCTTATGCCTTTGAAAATAAAGATCATTAATATAGTCCAAAAATTAAGCATGTTGTCTTATAATGTGTGTTAAAGGAAAATATCATGACTTGGTTTCCTTCCTGTCACTGTAACCCAGAACTGTATTTTCAGTATCCCACACTATGATTCTTACGAACCATGATGTATTACAAATGCTACATGTGGTGTATGTGTCTCATCCAATGTGGTTCATCTAATGACTTGGGGTTGCCAGCTCTGGGTTGGTAAAATTACTGGTGATCTCGGAGGTAGAACCTAGGATGGCAGAGTTTGGCAAAGGACCTTGGTAGGTTATAGTGCAATAGAGGCACTATGGAGATATCCAGGTCCTACTTGGAGGTTACCAATAATACGTTTTTCATTGACCAGTATTGCACATTTAGACTGCCTTGGTATCCACTATGATAATAAATGTTTTGGTTGCAGTCCTAAAACAACTTTCCTGGGACTAAGACCCACAAATAAAATGGGATTTATTCTTGAGTAGACCTACCTACGATTGCTCCCCTGGTATTTTAACTTACAAGTTTATTTAATAGAAAAAAGCCAGGGTTTGGGGGGGGGGGGGGGAATTAGCTTTAATAACTTCTATGTTGCTTAAAGTAAATTAAAAGATTTCTAGATTGGTTAGAAACTGTGTACAATACCTCTTGCCATCTTGGAAAACAAACTTATTCCACAGTTGCTATATATGTTTGTAAGTCAAAGAGCTTTTTTAATGGAATGAAAATATGAAATATTCATTACAGGATGTATTGGGGAAAAGCATTTTTAGACTTTGAAGATTTTAGTGCATAGAATATGGCCTCAAGCAATCCTGGCTTTTATGGTTTCCATGCTCTTCTACACTTGAACAAGTTATTATCAGTTTTAAAATACCCCTTAATTTTGAGGAAATTACAGAGTATATGGAACTAAATACTACATGCAATGTTATTTAACTGCTTTGTCAGCAGCACTGGAGACAAAGTTGTTACCCTGTAATTTTTTAAAATGAAAATATCTTTTCTCTTTTTACAAAAAAATATAGTATATCCTGCCTTTTTTCAACTCATATTTCCCTTCTTATCACACTACACTGAAAGTGGATTCTTAAAGAATATTCTAAGGATGCACTCCTTAGCATGCTTGCTAACTTTCATTGATATCAGTTGGACTTAATTCTGAGTAGACATGCTGAGTAGTCTTTTCACATGAAGGTTTTCTAGTGGTTTGTGTTCTGACTCACAGCACTTTTTCTTCAAACTTCCTGATGCCCTCATTTTTTATATGTTGTCTTTCCATGATTTCCTTATTGGCCATTTATGCAAGCACTACTTATGGTGCTTTTGAGAAGTAGTCAATTTTCAGACTTTGCTCTGCGTTGGGGTTTTCTTGTTTGCACCATCCTTTTCACCCCACATTTTTTGTTTGTTTGTTTTCATTGTTGTGGTAGCCCTCCCTATCCAGAAAGATCAGCCATTTTGCCTGCCAGCTTTCTTTGTTTCCATGCATTTTGGGAACTCCAGATTCTCTCTTTAAGGTGGATTTAAAAGAAGAATCAGGGCTCCCTAGTTTAAACACCATTGAAAATGATGCTGTTTGGGGGTGAATTCCAGCATCACAGCGGCAGTCCTTGGGGGGCGGGTGCAAAACTCAGATTTTGCACTGGGCTCCATTTTCCCTAGCTACACCCTAGCTGCCCGGAGGGGAGGGCAGAAGGAACTGTCAGCTGCTAGCTGGGAGCCCAGCTGGGGGGGGCGGGGCAGGGGAGTCTGCTGTCCCTGGCCTCGGAGAGTTTCTTTTATAATCACTAAGGCTGGGGGCAGGGCTTGGGGAGGCATGGTCATGCCCCCAGGGGTGGGTGGGGTGTGGCCCCACACCCGAACCCACCCCATTAAAAATCTATACCTACGTCCCTGCCCTGTGTCCTTGTGCTAGACAGAGCAAAAAATCAGCTGACTGGCTAGATTTTATTTAGACAGCTCCAGACCACAGGGTCCATGGGGAGGATTCTTCCTCGCCTTTAGTAACAACAGTGGCCACAACTGCTTGCTCTTAATTTGCATTTTCTTGTTGCTAGGCCAATCATGTCAGTTTTCAGCAGCTATTGCAGGCACCCTCTGTAGTTGTGTGATTGTGGATGGGGGTTGGTTAAACAAAATATGAATAAACAGCAGTGTGAAAATAATGTTTAAAAAGGAATCCATTGGGCAAACCTCAATCATCCTGAGGAGGAAATATGGGAAATGAGGAAGGGAGGTGGTGGAGCAGGAGGAACTGCTGTGGTGTGGGTGGGTGGAAGCAGGAGATGGAATTAAAAAAACTAAGGGAGTCTTTATGAATAGGGATCTCCTCCACTTTCCCCGCAAAGGGGAGACATCATGTTTACAAAGCATTCACAAAACTTGGGGAATCGCAGGATTGAAAGTGGAGTCAGTGCAGAAGAGGGGGGAATGTGTACGTAAACTAAAATAAACCTGACAGAAATGTATGCTAAAAGTGAAGAAGACCACACGTGTTTAAATTGCCACTGTTACCTTGTGATTTCTCAAACAATCTTTGAACTGATTTAGAAAGATACAAAGAACAATTTTTAAAAAATCATGGAGAGATGACTCAGGTGTACCCTCTGCCTCTGTTTTGCCCTCGAGTTTTTGCCTCCAAAATTCCAACTTCCGTTCTCTTACTGAGCAGCCCCCTTGTCAACTATTATAATAAAGAGGTAGCATGAATGTGGTGGGGTTTTTTTTCAGATTTACTCTTTGTGTTTTCCCACCTTTATAAAAGAAATGAGAATAAAAATATTCCTCGTCTATTCAGTGTGGGCACCTCTTTGCCAGGCAGAGATATACACTTAGGAAACACAAAATAAACCCTTTCCCTTCTGTCAGAAACAAAACTTAGGCACCAGAAGCTTTAGAACTAAAAGATGAAAAATGAAGTTTTTATTTAGAAGAACAGAGTAGTTTTGGTAGAGTACTAAATTTCAGGAAGCAGGTAAATAATGGTCTTAATAATGACAAGTTGTTGTTGGATCTCTCCTTATTTGGTTACAATTTAGTTCAATTATCTAGCTTAGTTCCTTCCCAGTTGTTACAATCAGAACCCCATCCAGAGGGGGGTGCCAAATCCACCGGTGGAAGCGGCGTGTGGCCATGCCAGTGGATTTGCCCCTCACGGGGCACTTATTCTGTTGGAAGGGCAATTCTGCTGGTGTGTAGCTGCTGCTGCTGCCACACACACCCCGATGCTGGGATGCAGTACTGTACACAATGACAGCATCCCAGCGCCACACCACCACCACCAGTGTAGAAGTAGCAGGCCAGGGGTATGTGGCTAAGGAGGAGCTGACTTTAGTTGGCTCCCTCCCAGCCATTCGCAGTGCTATACCAGGAACTCAGACTTATGCAGCCCAAATGGAGGATTCTTGTTGCATGTGGGTGTTGTCTTGACGTTGAGCTAGATGCCTTTTTGTGTGTGAGCTAGATTCCTCTAGTTCTTTATATTTAATGATTGTGACTAATGTGGCTGAGGAAGACGTAATAGTCGAGAGTATTGGTTTTCCCCAGGTCAATACTCCCACCTTCTACCGACCACCAGCCAAGAATTTCTTCATCATCATCCTGATGTTTTGTGCTTCCACCTATGAGTACATGAAGCTCATTCACTGAAGCTGACTCTTCACTGGCATCATACACTTGGTATCCTTCGCATCTATACCATTAGTGGATCTCTTTGAAAGTGATACCTTGATTACAGAGACTTGATATCCTAGTATTGTCTTTGGGATCCCTGTGTGTATTGTTTATTCTTTTTGTGGTGTTATCTATAATATATGTACTTTGCAGTCAATTAAGAGTTGTGAGTTTGTTATATGAATGTTTAAATTATTTTCATTAAAAATAAAGCTTTTAACTTTGCACTAGAGCCAGATTTTTTCCCTTCAGTTGGCATCCTCCCAGCCATTCACAGTGCTATACCAGGAACTCAGACTTATGCAGCACAAATTGGAGGTGGGGAAGCTTTTTACTTTTTGAGCTTCCCCATGTTGCTGGGAAGCTTTTTGGGGGGTGGCAGCTGGGTACCTGGCTCTTTGATAGGTAGATGTGAAACACTGTTTTTCTGCTTCTCCTTTCTCAGAAGAACTTTCAGTCAGGACTTCAAAGTGTATAATATATCATATTCTATGTTATCCACATGTCACAATTCACTAGGAAAGATTCTTACAGGACAGCACAAAACAATTCTATGTTATTGTGAAGCCATATACGAGATGTCCACAGTTAATGGTCCTTCAAGAAAATGATACTATAGCCATACTGAATCTCACAGTTAGTAAATGATGGAGAGTTCACAAGCACTGCTGAAGACTATGCTAAGAAGGATTTGAATGGTGTCTCAATTATTTTTAAAACTTAGCCATCTGCTACATTTTGGCATGTGTGGTTTCATCAGCACAATCACAGGTCAATTCCTGCCCCAATAAGAGGGCTGACATGTACATTTTCTGCTGGCAATTTTATAATCATTTTCCTCCAAGTTTTGCCTAAAGAGTTGAGTTTTCTTCTTTTCTTTTGCAAGAACAGATCAGTGTCGTCTCAGGCTGAAACCTCCTGAGGTACACTTGAGCTTTACTTTAAAGGTATACAAAAGACTTTTGTAGCTCCGGTCCTTTTCATAGGCCTCAAGGCAGCTGCCGGGAGCAGTAGTTGAGGTGCAACAGCTTTCAAGGTGATTTTAAGGTTAAACGTTTGACTACGAAAAGTTAAAAATAAAGGTCTCTCTTTCTCACTTAGCCTGCTATTGTATCATTCCTATCTTACAAAAACGTACGCTGAAAAGGTTGTCTGTCAGCAGTGTAATAGCTCTTCTTGCTGGGTTATATAGAGAGAAAATGTTTAAAAATAGAGTATTTGAAATGGTTCTTTGGGACCTGTCTTTGAATTATGTATTTGTCTGTTCTACTTTTCTGCTTGTTTTAGGTGGGCAGCGATGTTGGTCTGCAGTAAACTAGCAAGATTCAGATCCAGTAGCATCTTCCAGGGTATAAGCCTTATAACTCCTTATACTATAAGGAGTTTTTTGCCTACCTATATTCTTTACCTTTGTTAGGATTTTTTTTCTTAGAAATCCCTTTTCATACATACACAAGTTTAGATAGGAATGGCAAACACAAAACTGGTCCTGAGGAGTGGGAGATTTATAACAAGATGTCCAGATCATCTCATATCAAGGATAGAGTTGCTACAGTTGAACTCAAATTCTACTGTGTAAATTCTACTGTAAGGGCAGTGACCAGAGGTAAAATACTCTGAATAAAGCAGTGTTTCCAAGAATTCCAAATATCACCTAGATGCCTAAATATATCATTCAGATCTATTCATAATAGAAGTATCCAAATGTGCTTCTCAAGTATACTGAATTCAACAGTAAAGATAAAACAATTGATATCTTCTAATAGAAGATCTTTGCTGCTTGAAGATACATGCAAATTCATAACCAGAACATGTGGAAATTAAATATCAGCAGGCAAAAAGCTGTTACAGCTGACCACAAACATTTTACCTACTTTAAACATTAGGTATAGCTTTATTCAAACAAACATCCTTGCCACTTCAAACACACAGATGTGCATGTTAGAAACTGGCATAATAACCCAAGAAGTCAAATCTCTGTTGGAATGAATAAAATAATAAATAAAACAAAATGCTTTCATTTGAGGAAGCATGCATTAAGTAACAAAAATTCACTCTTAAACAAATGGATAATGTTCCTGTCAATGCCTCTTAAGAAACAATGGGATTTTCCAGATTTGGAAACTTATACAGATTTCAGAAGCCTTTATTGGCATTATAAATTACAATATTATAACTTATATATTACTTTAGCTTACAATCATATAGGAAACAAATAAAAGCACACAGTAAAGTCTTGTTTTTATGCAATTTGAAGTTATTTTAATGGGGGAGTGGTTGCTCTAGACCAGAGTTTCCCAAATGGTGTGTAACTAAATGTCTGGGGCTGGAGCCAACCACCTCACCCCCGTCCTTGCTTTGAGGGCACAACCCACCTGGAGCCTGACCATCTGGGACGATACAGCAGCTTTAGGCTTCTCCCCAGCCAGCCAACCACCTAGAAAGGAGTCAGGGATGGAGATGCAGCTCGCAGCAGATGCTGGTGCTGTGAGGGAGGTGGTGGCAGAAGCGGCACCCTGGGGAGCCTCCCTGATGCCGAGGGATGGAGCAATGGGAAACTGCACCGGGGCACGCGTGCACCCTGTGCCCCTGGTGCAGCTTCCCATTGCTCCACCCCTGGGCATCAGGGAGGCTCCCCGGGGTGCCGCTTCTGCCCACTGCACACCCCTGCCCTGGAACGCCGCCAGAACACCAAGCCATGCTCCCTCCATGGCAGTCACACCCCCACCGCTGCTCTGCCCGGGGCGTCATCACCCTGCCCCATTGGCGCTACGCCCGTTGGCGCTACACCAGCATGGGCAGATGTGTGGTGGGGTGACATTCCAATTTGGTTTATTTTACTAATAAATAGGCCATAAAATTTTAGTGGGTCATGGATAACAGGTATTAAAATAACCAAGCCATGGGGAAAAAAGTTTGAAAAACGCTGCTCTAGACCTTTAGACATGGCCACAAGAGGGAGCTGTTGTATGTAAAACATGGACAAAATATAATGGGCGCAATCCAACAGCAATTAAGCACTTTAACAGCGTGATCCTATGCAGTTATTTTGATCTAAACCCATTGAATTTCTACACTTAGTGAATTTTTTTACAAATTGATTTTATACAATAATTGAATTGGGTCATGACATCCTATCATGGTTGGGATAAATGATATCATAAAAGGACTTTAGAAATCACGAAGGGAAAGTAATGATCCAATAATATTTTTCAGACTCCCCAAATATTTCAGGCTGTACTTCAGGACAATTTAATGAAAATTTTAAAATACATTAAAATTATTACATGAGGTTAACAATATACACACCTCAATAATTACCCTCTAAATATATTCTGGATCAATATTCTGGATTTCTGTGCACATTCCTTTGCCTTCTTTCCTGCACCACCTTTTTCAGTGGTTTCCAGTATTTTATTAAGCATAGTAACTCCATCACAACTTAGTTCCATAAAACAAATTAGCTCATCTTAGATTCCATCCAGTTCTCAGCTGTACCTTCATATATTGTATAAAATGACCTCCAAAATATCATCCTGAAGATGCAAATAATGTCAGACATACAAAGTCATCCAAAAAGGTGGAATAAAAATTTCTACCACTCCAATCTCTTTGTTAAAAAGTACCACGTACATCCTTTTATTAAGCAGCATGTCAATCACCTTTAAAATTTGTTCAAGCAGCAACTAACAAATATAATACATATATACAAGTATGACCAAAATTTAGTTCCAACAAATCACAAGGCATTGATGAATTTACCACTACAGCTATTTCTGTGCCCTCAGGCCTCCCATTCTCCTTTATCCGTCTGCACTATTGTAGTTGGGTGGAGACTGTCGTTTATGTGCTGCCAGCCTTTCTAAACCACAACCACCAATGATTAGAAGATGAGAAAATATGCACTCATGTCCACAAATGGGCAAGTGCATCTGTAATTCCAGCACTCAAGCACATGGGAGGTTTCTCCATTGAGCTGACCATAGGGAAACATATATTTAAATTCAATAATGTTACCCAGCTTTCACAGGTTGTGAACTTATTTCTAAAGAATCTCCACCAGCTGCTAAGAGTGTAACAGCACACAACTATTTTAAGTAGCGATGTGAAAAATAACTTGGCTTGGCAATGCAAGAAGCAGGCTGGGTAGGGATCTTTTAAGACTATGTATACCAGAAATGGCTTGAAACGTATCTGCAGAGAATTCACAAAAAACCAAATTGTAGTTTTAAATATTTTTATATAAATTTTGGTTGCAAACAATCACACAGTGAGATGTTAAGGCACATACACACAGTTCCTAGTATATAGATAGGTAGGAAAGATAGGTGGGATGATAGCGCAGGGAGTTGGGGAAGCAGAGACTATACATTACCTAAATTTAGCTAAAGAAGATCTTGTAGAAGGCAAGGATTCAAATGACCAGCATCTGAATCCAAGCGAAGGACGATATCGTGTCTCAACTTAACTAGACCAAGAGAGGTGCAAGCCAGTATTGAGCACTGGAATTGGGGTGCACAGTATTTTTAAACCCTTTTGCGCAGGTGGGGCGGGAACAGGTAAGTTTAAGTTTCGTTTTCTTAAATTCTCTGGAATTTCCTATGCTGGACTTGCTGGCTTGAGCTAATCAAAAAGCTCTATCTATTATTCTAAATCCCGGGACAATGGAGTCAATTGCTCTTAGATTAAATCAGGAAGCACAGAATGGCTTTATGCAGAGTAACTTTTTGGAGCCTCCACTTAGGTTATTCAAATTTGGCTGAGGCATCAGATTAGGAAGGGACTGATTGGATTTAGGGAAAGTGTATCAATAGGTTGAGGAAATGCAGGGAGAAAGCAATGGTTTGGAGAAAGGTTTTCTCAAAAGCACAGTATCAGGGGGCTTCCAAAAGCAGCTTAGTGAAGTGTAGTGTTCAGGAGATGTGCAGATTCCATTATGTCAATGAAGTATTCTGGTAGGGTAAGATAATCAAAGATGCATGTCCTTGTTATGAGACGTCGAGATAATTGCCTGGAGTAACTCATAGATTAACTTTCTGAAAACAGGCTGTTTTGCCTTAGGCTTGCTCTTGGCTGGGACACTGTTATCCACCCATACAAACATGGAAACTGGCATTTTTGCAGCACATGGTATGACAAATAATATGAACTTCAATATTTTATAACGCAGGGGATGGAGGCCAGGGTTACAATAACATCAGCTGAACAGCTTCAGATAGATTTGCAAATTGTCACTTTTCAATCATAAACATAAATGCCAGTTTCAGCCCCATCCAACAGAAGGAATCTGCCACTGGAGGTGGCATGGGCCCCACTGTCAGATTTGCCTTCCCTGGGGCATTTGCCTTGGTGGAGGAGCAGATCCACTGGTGAGCAGCCACAACAGCCCTGCACAGTAGTCAAATGCAGTTGAGAGCACCATGCCAGCATTACTGTGCCCCTGCTGCAATGGGGCAGTCCAGAGGTGTGGCCAGGGAAGGAGATAACTCTAGTTGGCTTCCGTCTGGCTGTTGCCTCAACAACTCTAGTGCACAGGGCTTTGGACTTACGCCACCATTTCAATGGCATAAATCCATTCAGTCTAGTGGGACTTTCTGGCAGCATGGAGGCTTTTTTTGTGTTTCCCCATGCCATCAAAAAGCCTTCTTGGGAACGGCGGGGTGGAGCGGCTGCAGCACTGCGTTCAGGCACCTGACTCTTTGGATGGGGCTACCCATTATGTTGGGCTTCCTGTGTAGTCCACTCCCTCATTCTGTCTACATCCACTTTTTTTTGTATGCATATGACTGACTTCCACAGATTTCTGTAAAAGCAGTGTATGTATCTGCTGTCACAAAGATTACTGAGGTAGGGGCTTTCCCATGACACAGTAATCAGCAGTGTGTAGGAGGTAGATTTTGCTTGTGCCTCAACCATCTGTCTTTCAGAATAGGCAGAGATATATCTAGGGAAAATGTAGCCCAGTACAAAATCTGAGTTTTCTGCCGCTCCCCCCGTTATGGGCAGCCACCCTCCCCCACCACAACCAATCAACATTTTTTTTGCACCAGGTCTTGAATCAGTGTATTGACCCGGGGAAAGGAGGAGGGGTGTGGGGGGCAATTTTCTATGTAAAAGAGAATAATGATGACCCAACCCAATGAGAGATCCCAATGAATGTATATAGCTACAGAAAATTGCATCTAGGAAGCACTGAAGCAATAAATTATTATTATTATTATTATTATTATTATTATTATTATTATTAATATTATTATTATTATTATTATTAATCAATTAATTAAATAAATATACTGCCCCATCCCTGAAGGGCTCTGGAAGGAAATAACAAAAGAAGGGGGGGGACACATCAAAGGGGCAGTGCAGACAAACGTTATGGTAATTTCCTGGAAGTAGGGGTGGGTAGCGGGGTGGCCAAGTTTGCAGATGATGCCAAATTATGTAGGGTGGTGAGAACCGCAAAGGATTGCGAAGAGCTCCAAGCAGACCTTGATAAATTAGGTGAGTGGGCTCAGAAATGGCAAATGTAGTTCAATATAGCAAAATGCAAAGTGATGCACATAGGGGCAAAAAAATCCAAACTTCACATACATGCTACAAGGGTCAATGCTATCAGTCACAGACCAGGAAAGGGATTTGGGCGTCTTAGTTGATAGTTCCATGGGAATGTCAACTCAATGCATGGCAGCTATGAAAAAGGCAAACTCTATGCTGGGGATAATTAGGAAAGGAGTTGATAATAAAACGGCAAGGATTGTCATGCCCTTATATAAAGCCGTGGTGCAACCACACTTGGAGTTCAGTTCTGGTCGCCACATCTCAAAAAGGATATCGAAGAGATAGAAAAAGTGCAGAGAAGGGCAACGAGGATGATTGAAGGATTAGAGCACCTTCCTTATGAGGAGAGGCTGCAGCGTTTGTCTCTCTTTCTCTCAATACTAGAACCAGGGGGCATTCATTGAAAATGTTGGAGGGAAGAATTAGGACTAATAAAAGGAAACACTTCTTCACGCAACGTGTCATTGGTGTTTGAAATATGCTGCCACAGGAGGTGGTGATGGCCACTAACCTGGATAGCTTTAAAAGGGGCTTGGACAGATTTATGGAGGAGAAGTCAATCTATGGCTACCAATCTTGATCCTCCTTGATCTCAGATTGCAAATGCCTTAGCAGACCAGGTGCTCAGGAGCAGCAGCAGCAGAAGGCCATTGCTTCCACATCCTGCATGTGAGCTCCCAAAGGCACCTGGTGGGCCACTGCGAGTAGCAGAATGCTGGACTAGATGGACTCTGGTCTGATCCAGCAGGCTAGTTCTTATGTTCTTAATTAGGTGACTTGTGCAGAAAGGGCCAGTATATCTATTTGCTCTCCAGAACACATTTATTCACTCAGTAACTACGCTGTACAAATACAATACTATCTCTTTAGAATACAGAGTTAATGACATATTTAAGGTGAACACATGATAACGTTTCAGTTATGCCAACAGATCTAACAGCTCCACTGAAGATGACCATAAAGCAGAGAGAGACATTTGGCTGTTTACACAGATACAGTTAAAGAAGTAAATCAAAAATATAGTTCTGAAGTTCTATTTTTGGTTGTTTTGCAAGTAAATTTAATCTATGTGCTCCTCAGCAATATCCAAAACTACTTCTAACTTATATAAGAAACTAAAGGCTGTATTATAGTGTACACAACAGACTTTTTATTAGCATGTTCATGAAATAAGCACCATGTTGTTGGAGAGAAAACACAGATCAGTATCCAAACAATGGACATCTACTAGGAACTATAGCCACTGACCCTGTCTCCTTTACATAATAAACATATCAACATGTATGCATTTTTCCTTCCACCATTGCACTGGATGGTAGCATTCTACACTTGATGCACATATCAAGGCAGTCTTCTTGACTCTTGTACAACAAATAGTTCCCAGATTTTCACATTAATGAAATCTTAGTTTTGAAAATCAAAATTTTACTACATCTATTTTATCCTATATTGGCAATGAAATTATCTAAGTTAAGACATGATTACTACTGTACAAAAGGATTGCACAGTTAATAAAAAGAGTTAACATTTGGAGGAAAGGCCATCTGATTGCATGTAGGAAGTAGATCCAGGAGTTGGTTTTGTATAATAGCTTTTAGAATATTTGCGCTTAGGCCAAGTTCTAAGGCCAAGTTTTATAATATACAAATGGTCTGATCCATTAGAAGCTGGGATCAATTCCTTGAGGAACAAAAATAATTTTTCTATTACAACAGAGACAAGGCAGCAACAATACATATTGACTATTGCTCTACTGCGGTCAATAAAAAGATCCCTAAGTGAGCTATAAGATGGCCTGATTCTGTGTAATGGTAAAGTCTAACAACACCAGAACAAGGCAGAATCAAAGGCTCTTTTTGGACTGTACTGATTCTGGTTGCACATGCTGAGTTGCATATCTGAATGGTTTCTATATTTACCACAAAATACAGATAATTTTTCGTAACGTATGCTGTTCAAGAAAGGAATCTTTTTTTGTGCGTTAACCGCAATCAAATGTTCAGTATTCCACACACACCAAACCTGGCATTGCACTTTTTTTTAATAAAAAAAGGTTTTTGCATTTTTTCTGCTAAGACACCAACTCTATGTATGTTTACTCAGAAGCAGATCCCACTGATCTCAATAGAATTTCCACAGGATTGCAGCCTGAATGTATAGAACAAAGTTGAGTAGTACTGACGATTCAGTTTCCCTATAAAACTAGAACATTTTTATAATTAGTGATGTAGAATCAAATTACTACTCAGAAAATAATCAGTGAGTGAAATAGGTGGACAGAGATTCTTTTGAGTTCTAAAAAGCATCAAAGCTGTGACTGTCTGGCAGAGCTATAACTAGCTAATTTTTGTGCACAAGGCAGGAATATACTTTCATAGCAGTTGTTTTGGTAAAATGGTACATATATAAATAACAAGAATCACAATACAACACTTATTTTAGTCATGAGATCTGCATATACTCAAATAATACATGTAAGAACTTACTATGCATATTTGAAAATACAAGATAAACCTATATGAGATTGAAAATTTTGTACTTTTTATGTTTTCAAGTGAGACAAACTCACCAATAATGGCATCAGAATTAATAATATTTGCTACCCTGTGTTCTATTGACAAGGGGGCCATGTTTGTTAATCTTTCCTGATTCATGGATACTCGAAGGGTGTTTTTAATTATTTTAAGCACCCTGAAACTTGTTTTACAAGAAATCACAGTTACCGACAAGCAGAGAAATACTGGAATAACAGTTTCTAAATCTGGATAGCATTCAGCCAGGTTATACTCATGAATGAACTGGAGAAGATCCAAACTAGTATCAGATGAAATTTCTGCAAGCAGTGCTAACACCTGATATTTGAAACTGAATTTGTGACAAAATTTCTGAGGCATTCAAATTACAGTCATATTTAAGGCTTAAATCCACTGTTTTTTTAGTTTAACATCATAATTTCATTTAAATTCCACAATATTAAGAAATATTCCAGAATTAGTCAAGCTGTAAGAAGTCTGTCCCTGGTAAAAAAAAAATTTTTTTCTTGGAAGACAATTATTTTATGGGTGTATGTTTATTTGTTCCGATTTTAATTGTTTTTTTTAGGAAAGTGAGAATCACGCTGAAGTGTGGATTCTTTTAGTTGAAATAGTTTGATTACAACCTGAATGGAGTATGTAAATAACTTTGATTAATCAGTAACCACTCGCTTATATCCTTGGATATATTTCAAATACTTATGGATTTATATGTATATTTTAACATAGATTATTGGGTTATATAGAAGTTTACTCACCAAGTAATACCTTATCTGGAGGTATACAGGCCATTTAAAGTGCCCAGAACAGAGAGCTTCTTTAAACTTCAGTGGAACATGGTTTTATTTGGTTACTATTTAAACCTAATGGTTAAATTATATGTTCTGTAGCAACTATTATATGCAACCTCTGTGTATTGAGTTAGCATCTTGTGAATTTGATATTTACAA
Source organism: Sphaerodactylus townsendi (assembly GCF_021028975.2). Taxonomy (NCBI): domain Eukaryota; kingdom Metazoa; phylum Chordata; class Lepidosauria; order Squamata; family Sphaerodactylidae; genus Sphaerodactylus; species Sphaerodactylus townsendi. The sequence continues at coordinate 61,623,341 of NC_059430.1, read as the reverse complement.
TTTGTACATCCTAATTTTTTTGCTTTTGAAAAATATAAAAGAATCAAAAGACAGGATTTCACAGAAATTCAAGCTTTATTTTCGGTATATATACAATACTTTGTTACTGAGAACCTTATTAGTGCAGAATCTCTGTTTTCACTATTATTAGTGCACCTACCCCCCCCCCCCCAATTCTAATATGGTGAACATCCAAGTGAGGCCTGGAGATCTAGAATTACAATTGATCTTCAGCAATAGTGGTCACTTTCACTGGAGAAAATGGTAGTTTTTGACAGTAGACTATGGCACTGCACTTCACTGAGGTCTTGCCCTTCCCAGGCTCCACCCTTAATTCTCCAGGAGTTTCCCAATCTGGAGCTGGCCACCCTTCTCCCCCAATCCCTGCTATAGTGACCAAAGAGAACTTAGAAACCCTAATGCTATGTCATTCTATCCTACTGAGGTCCCTCCTCTTTCCAAACCCTGCCCTCAAGCTCCACACACAAAATATCCAGGAATTTTTTGAACCAGAGTTGGCAACCCTACTGAAAGCCCTGGACTTGTAGTAAGTTCAGTAAGGCAAGAAGGCAAGCAGCAAGGACTGACACCTTCTTCCCTAGTGGACCTGCCACCTCTGCTTGATTGATTCAACTAGAAATTATAGAAGTGCACCCTAACGATAAGGAAGCTGAGGTCAATAGATGTATATTTCTTATGTATACTTGCTGGCCAAGAAAACGTGCTCCCGCCTGTATTTTTCTCTCCCATTTGAACGGGGCCACTTGGCACACTACCTGTATTGCTTAATAAACCCTGTTCAAAGGAGAGCCATAATGCTCGCCAGGTTTAATGTTATGCCTTCTGCCTTGTTACATGGCAGATTTAATAAGCAAGAAAAGGCTAAAGATTGTGCCCATGTAACGATGGCTCAATTGAATCTCTGGCCCACCAATTACTACACTGTCTCAGATTCAAGGAAATCAGATCCAAGTATGTGAATCTTACTCCTTTACATTTACCCCATCTCCCCGATTTAATTAGATTACACTACTTGTTGGACAATCTGATCCTTCTCTCTGTATGATAGTGGCAGACTTTCTCCTGGAAATTACTAAACGCCAGTAGATTTCCTTCGACCTGTATTGTATATGCTTTTTAATCTGTTTTTTATTACTGTTGTACTGTTGTCTATGCCAATAAAGGCTTGCTTCCTTAAAAATGTATACTTGCTGGTATCACAGATTGGTGTGGCTATTATTACAGGATACAAATGTTCCAAAACACTTAAATAATATTATATGAGTTAGCTTTCAAGGCTTCAATGAACAGCCTTAACTGTAAAGCAGGAGTTTTTAACAGAAAGTTCAGCAGCTTGCCAGAGTGGCTTAAGTATCCTCTAGAAGACCCTAGAAAAGATTACCAAAACATTTGCTCTAGGCTTTTAAAAACATGCTTTTGTTTCATAGGATTTGTCTCTATGTTGCTTAGCTGACAGCTTCTTTTCTGGTACTCTTACTTGTCCACATTCTATTTCCAGGACAAAACAAAACTTACCTAAGAGTGAAGTAGCCTAAGAGGGAAGTAGCTGAGGATATTTTTCGGTTTTCAAAAGCTGTAAAGAAAAACATTGATGACCCCTGCTGTATGGAAACTAAACCGGCAGAATACCGCAGTTCAGATCACAATAGAATTTCCAATATATCTAAGTTTTAATGTGCTGTGAAATTATCCCATGGCAGTAAGCTGTTTCTTAGACGTGTGAATTTTAGTAGATAAGAAAATTAAACAAGTTCAATAATTATGTGAACCATCGTATAACACATTCAAAACCCAATAAATATTATTATCTGTGATATCACAAAATAAAAATAGTCTCCTAAGTTTTAGCTCATGAAATGTGAATGCTGTTTCAAACTACAGGAAAGAATCTCAACAGGAACAACATTATTTAAAGGAATGTCTGATGGCCTCCTCATTGTCTCCTAAAACCCAGTCAGCTCAGTTTACTTTAGGGTGTGTGTGTGATTTCTGCTAACAATGATTGGGCCCTCTGTCACAAATTGTCCTAGCTCTGGGTTATGGCTGCTGGCAGATGGACTCTGATTTGTGGTTTGTAAACTAAGCCAGAAGTGGGGTCAGTGAAGAAATACCATTATCTGATGTTGGACAGCATGAGTGAAAAACAAGGTTTAACAAGCTAAGCTTCACAACAGACATGTGTGAGCTGAAGTGGATCAGCTGTAAGGAATGCAAAACACAGAAGCCTGGTTTTTAATAAAAGCATTCAGTGAAAAGATTGCCTTCCAAGAGCCTGTATCTCTAAAAATAGGCTTTCTGCAATAATCATGTACATGTCCCCAGATATTCTTTCCACCCTGTTATTTAAAACGCCTAAATTCTCCCCCTGTTACTTACCCTCTGTGATCCAGGCCCACTACAATGTGATTGCATGTGTTGTGGAAGTCAGAGCCGACTTCAGTCTGCAGCCTTGAGTTAATTGACTTCTTCCAGCATCTTGGAAGAATACATCTTGGAAGAATACACCCATGTAATAATGTACTATCCTTCGGCAGTCTCTGCAGGCTGGGGGTGGTAGTTATTTCATTTAATTCAGACAAGTTATCCTGGAATCCAAATGTAATTCAGAAGCTAAAATTTAACTCTGTTGCTTTAAAAAAGTTAGAAAAGCTGATGTTTCCAATTCATCAATGAAATACAAATAGATGCATTATCCTATGACCACATATGGAAAGAGGTCTTGCTGGTTATGCTGCTGACACACCAGTAGGTCAGATGAAAAAGCTGCAGTAGCTCTGAAGCTGACATGTAAAGGAGAGATTCCTGAAGATCAAAATACACAATATCTGTGACATAAGTCAGGTCACAAGTGCCTACTCCCACTTGTAGTCACATTTATGATCAGGAGAACTCACCTCAAGTGTCCTGTTGCTCTACTCAGTTCAGGAATGCTGCAAGGGGGAGGAAGGGTTTCAAGCATCACTCCCACTCTGTTTTCACCAATGGAAAGATTTGAAGATGATTTCCTCATTTATACATACTACTACACATCAGACAGGTAACACAAATCATGTATTTTAGCTCTCAGACACACTGTAGGAAAATGGTGACCAGCTTGTAAGATCAAGCTGTGGGTTTGTCTCCTGTTGCAGGTTGAGATGGAATAGGCCTGCTTTGACCTGTGGGCTCTACTCTACCCAGCCCTCTCCCAGGGGTTCCCAACTCCTACTGAAGGGGTTTGTCTCTTTCTGTCTCTCTCTCTTGGGTAACCACTGCAACCACCTGACCTTCGAAGGATTCTCCCATGGGGGAATGTCAGAGTCCACCAACTTCTTTTCAACTCTGAGGCTTTGCCTCTGTGTCTCCTGCTTCCTAGATACCATGGGGAAGATTTACAGCCTGATGCACTCCTGGAGCAATAGCTGCTTGCCAATTGCCAGCCTTCCCCCCTCTTGGCACCCCCTTCATAAGATAGCATGTCCAAGATGGTGGAGTTCTATGCAGTTCCTCTATCACCCTATCAATTGTTATTTATTTATTTTATTTATTTATTTTTTCAGTTTCTATACTGCCCCATCCCCGCGGGGCTCTGGGCGGTGTACAACATCGTAACTAACAAGTACAAAGTAAACAACTAAAACTGTTAAAACTATTAAAAGCAGCGATACAATAGAAAACTAAGCATAGTAAATTGATTTAGAGGATGGCGTCCGACAATTCCATTTCAAACTCTCTTTCAGGAGGGAAGAGCAGCCAATCCCCAGATGGCAAGAGGCGTAGATGTAAAGGCCGGGGGGCGGGGGGCACCACCAACGGCTGGTTCCTCCAAAGGCCCGGCGGAACAGCTCCGTCTTACGCAGGGCCTGGACAGCTGGCGGAAGAGCATTCCACCAGGCTGGGGCCAGAGCCGTAAAGGCTCTGGCCCGCGTGGAGGCCAGCCGTATCATCGAGGGGCCAGGGACCACCAGTAAGTTGGCCTCCGCTGAACGAAGAGGCCGTACAGGGACATGTGGGGTGATGCGGTCTCGGAGATACGAAGGTCCCAGGCTGCGTAAGGCCTTAAAGGTCAACACCAACACCTTGAAGATGATTCGGAACTCTACTGGGAGCCAGTGCAGCTGGTGCAACACAGGCTGGATATGATCCCAGATGGCACTGCCTGTTAGAATAGGGTAGACTCTTACTTAGGATGTTTCAGCTATCTACAGAGTCTCCATTACCTGGAATATATCCTTCAGCTCTTTGGATGAGCAAATGGTTAAAATGGCTGCCTCCTCCAGAACTCAGGCAAGAGCTCTGTCTTCTTCAATGGTTCCAGCCAGAAAAATCCTTCCTCTCTACTGCCAAGAGTTTTATCAATTCCTAATCCCCACTCCTTGACCTGATCTGTCTTGGCCAAGGAAGCTTGATGTTTCCTGGTGGCTCCAGATATCCTCTTCCCGATTTTTACCTTTTAACTGGAGCCCTTGATCACAAGCCTCAATGCTATCTAACCCTTTGCTAAAGAGCTCAAGGAAATAATGATACCATTTGGACCTCAAAATACAGGCCATATTAATCTTATTGGGGCAGAGATCACCAGAAACTTACTTCCAAAACTTCCTGGAATCATTATTTCCAATTGCCTTTATAAGTAAATTCCAACGACCATTAATAATTTCCATCCTACTAGTTTTAATTTGCAAGGCTAATTGATCTTCTAGTAAAAAGTAAACTGGGGGGTAAATTACCCAATTACATGCTCTATATGTGTTGTATAGATCCCGTAGAGACTGCTTTAATAATCTGCACTTTGCACAAAAGCCAAAATTGACTTAATCAATTTGGGGATTGGGAGCCCTCTGTATTCCCACACAAAGGGAACCCCTTATTTTTTGAACACTATTTCCATACAACAGATCCCTAAGTCTAGTCACAGTTGAGTCACCCCAAGAAACCATAGGCGTGTTCTCAAGAATATCATCATCAGTCAGATTAAGAGGGGGATCAATTTGGTTGGTAGGGACAATTGTAGTGAAAAGGGGAAAGTGGTCACTCTTATATTGAAACATAAACTGAAAGTCTTTGACCCAATCCCGGCATTTAGATGATATTAAGACATAGTCCAGTACACTACTTCACTTTCGAGTTGCAAACGTGAACTCTACAAAATCTAAGCAACCAATTAAGGATTAATAAATTAAAATGAGTGGAGAATGTAATTAATTTTTTCCCAGTCTGATTGATTAGTTGAGTACAAGAACTTCTTGGAGCATAGAGAAACTCAGGAAGCAATTCCACATCCAAACCCAGGGACACAAAGAATTCCTGTTCATTCCCACTCACCCTGGCATTGAGGTCACCCATAAGGATGATCACTACCCCAGGATGTTGTAATTTGAAACTCTTAAGATAGTTAAAAAGGCATGAACATTGTGAATGAAGGTCATCTCCAGTAGAACCGGAAGGAAGATACACATTTACTAATATCAAATTAAAAGAATTCCCCTTGATCAAGATAGCTTGGGGCAATTTATAACAAGGAGGCATCTCAATTATGCAAAGGCTTAGTCCAATGTTAATCATAATGGCCAACCCAGCTTGGTATCTTCCCATAACATTAGATTTGTGGACGTGTAAGCAGGAGAGGTACCCAGGTAGCTGAATAGGCATTGGTGACGTTTCCTGTAATAAAATAATATTGTAACCTCTTAGAAATTGGAAAAAATCTGGGTTACCAGCTTTATTCTGCCACCCCACTATGTTCCAAGATAACAATCTGAGATGAGTAAGGCAACTACCCCTACTTCCCTGATGTCAGTCAACCACATTAACTGTTCAAGGGTCCCGTTGACATCATGGAACACACAACCATTAGATAAAATTGCTGCGCCCTCATAAGTACCTCTTTTAATAATACTTGAGGAATCCATTTCCTCTAGAGCTGCAATGCTGCTAGAGTCAGGCTCAATTCTGGGACCTGGTGTTAAACAAGGAGGGTCCAGCACTACAAACTCCTCAAGCTCTTGTGCCCAGATTTTGCCCTCAAATTTCTCTGGCAAACCCTACCACAGTGCAAGTTCAAGATCAATAGTATGGGGCACAGATTTGAAAAGGTCTAGTGGCGTGTTCGATGAGGAGACCATATGGTCCTCCAATAAATTTGCCGTTGGGGGAGGTGCTGGCTGTACTGAGGAAACTCCAAATTGGGAACCATCAGCCTCATTTTATAAATCAGTAGACAATGAGGGAGCTGTAGAAAAATTCATAAGATTTCTCATATCACTGGTTTCCTTTTGATCTTCCATTTCCAGCCAAGGTTGGCCACAAGAGGGAGATGTCTTTGTGGTGCACTTCATATTGGATAGGAGGCTTCCTTTAAATGATTCCAGTCTTTCAATAATTGTTATCTGGTCCAATTCCTGCAGTTGTTTACGGAATTCTCTACCACTTGTAGTCTAAAACACCATTCTACATCCATTAGAATATCCCCTAGTTCTTCTACTCCTACGTGATGTTGATTAAGAGGCTGGGGTTGCTCAGTTCTGATATTCGTTAGCATATTATGTTCACCAAATATGTTTCTCCCAATTAATGGAACAGTATTCAGATTTTTTTAAACTCACGTGGATAAAACCCTTTTCTTGTTAGAGCTGGAGTCTGCCTTAGAAGTTGCTGTGAGATGTTTTCTGATTCAAATAAAAGCATAAGTCTTTGTGGCACATAAGAGTAATTGGTATCATCAAGTCTTTGTACAGATACTGGATCTATGTAGCTTGGGTTCTTTTTCAACAGAACACTAAGATGGTGTCTGGCCAAGCCTACAGAGCTCCAGGAAGGACAAAGATTTCAATAGTTAAATACCCTGAGGCAAACTTTGTTGCCATCAAGGATCAAACTTTGGTGTCAGTTTTCTGAGTTGTTTTAAAATCATGTTGGTGCCTTAATTCCTCTGAAGTAGATGCTACAATGCTATTCAATTTAAAATTGATGTTGGTGAGTTCCTTAATTATAACCTCCACAGTACTTGCAATAAGGTTGCAAAGGCTGAGCAAGACCTCCATTTCAGTCAACAAGGGGCCACAAATGTGGAGCTTGTATTCACATTACTCTTTAAAGTAGAAAGCAAGGGAATCATTAGGACACTTCCTCAACAGCAGTACTACAAATGACAGCTTGAAGAGGTTTGTTTAGTCTCGCCCTTTCGTTAGTCCCCTTACTGTCCTTAATTAACTGAATGGGATGACAGCTGGAGACTTCCTCATCCAAAAGAGAAAAGCGGTTTTCTACAGATAATGCAAATTCTTTCTGATAACTTTTCTGCTGTGTTGCAAGGTTCTTAGGCCCAAAAAGGTCACCAATTTTAAGTTGTTTAACATAAGGAGGATTACCTCTTCTTGGTCTCGCTGAAACTTTTTACCGCCCATTTTTAGAAAGGTTTTAATTTATTTTGATAGAATAGTAAAATAAAGCAGTTATTACTGGAGAGATAATCTTCCTTTTCTTTTCTCCAAGACAGAGAAACAAGGCAGCTGTAGCTTCTTCCCCAATTAGCTGACTGTTGAGCTAAAGCTTACAGCTTATCACAACATTTAAGAGACGTTTTTTTCAGTACCACAATCAAAGCTAACATAAACACCCAGTTCCTCATTCATTACTCTAACTTCATCATAAAACATATCAATGTTCATAAACAGCTTCATGTGGAAGGAGCCATGGGAGGGGCTCTCCAATCTGTTCCGTTTTAAGAGTCAAAACTCCCTTCATCAGATACTACTTTTTTATCTGAACGTCAACAATCACCCTGGTCTCTCAGGTGCTACTGGATGTGAACCAAGCTCTTCTAATCAGAGGATTTATTCACATATCACATTTTTATCCTTGCAAGTCCTTCAAGGCTTACATAGTTTTCCTATACCTATTTACCCCATAATCATAACAAGCCTGCGCTCTATGTAGGCTGAGGGAGAAATGAGAGGTCCCAGATGACCTTGGAAGCAGCATGACTGAGTAGCGGTTTGAAAAGTTCTAGCCACATTCATATGACTGAACACCACACTGGATCACCATCTACGTCTGAAGTTGACATCCCAGAATGTTCTTTCCTTCAGAGTCCAGTACAAAAAAATCCAGAGAAATAACAACCCCTCTTTTTGAACAAACAAAACAAAACTTTCCCAGCTGCCTCCACCATCCAACCCTGGTTTTTCTTAATGTGATGATGGATTTTCAAAACTACCAAGATTCTGGGACAATTGAAGGTTACCCTGCACCCTGCCCAGTATAGTGAAGTGTCCCTCCCCATCTATTTAGAATAAAGTCCAAATAGAGGCTAAGAGCAACCCTGGCTACTACAGCCAGCTGAAACCTGTGAATCTTTGATTGTTTATTCACTCTCCCTGAACTGCTTCCTTTGTAATCACCTTTGATACTCTGGGGGAAAATCCATCCACTTCCATTATTTGTGGAAGGTGTTCTAATTCCAAGATAAAGCTTGCTATTATTATATGCTCTATTTGCCCTTGATTTTAACAAAATTTTCTGTTTCATATTTTCATATTGCTGCAAGACAGCAATACACATCGCTTTGCTTTCGAGAAAGGTTTTACTTGGCATAAACCCCAACCTTCAGAGTTCCCTTTTACCGGCGAGAGTGGATGTGACTCTTTCACAAAGATGGGTGTGGTCACTTGGTATAGATTGCGGTCACATCCGAAAGGAACCAGCCTAAATTTCAGGTCATACAGGAAACACAATTTCAAATAAAACCCTCAATCTTAATTATTAATAGCATTTGACCCCCCCCCCCCTCCATTTTATTCCTGTCCAGTGGAGCCAGCTGGAGAAACTCGGTTTCAGCAGAAAACAATGCATTGGCTGTATATAGTGAGACGAACGTGAATCCCAAACTAAGCAGACTTCCCTCCTGCTTTCCTCTCCCCCTCCTGCCATATGTCCTGCAGCCGGCATCTGGTTTAACTTTCCACGCCGGGGTCAAGGGCTTTCTCGCACTTCGCCTCCTTTCCCTAGCAGAGCCCCGCTCGCTCACCATATGCTGGGGGGCGGGGGGCGGAGGGGAGCGGGACGCTTCGCAGCCGGCCCCGGGTGCGACTGACACCTTCCTAGAGGCACTCGCGCCTTGCAAAACCCATCCGCGATTGTAGGCCCTTCCCCAGGGCGAGTCCAGGCAAAGGACCGCAACTCACCCCGGGAGGCCCACCGGCAGCCTATCTTGCTAGTCCCTCCTGCTGCGCTGCCATTGGGCGGCGGAGGAAGCGAGGCGTCCCCCATTGGCCGCAGGAGACATCGCTCGGCGCCAGGAGAGAGGGAACTCGGGAGGCACTTGGATGCTCCCGGGCTGGCGAGTTCGTGTCTCTGCCTGCGCGCTTTCCTGAGCGGCTTTGGAGGTCGCGGGCGGACGCCGCTTTGCCACCCGCTGGGCAAAAGGGAGGCAACGGGAGGCGCTTCACCTGCCAGGCAGGCAGGCAAGCAAACAGCAGGCGGGAGAGGGAAGCGGGTGAGGCTGAGCGAAGCGAAGGGTGCGGGAACTTTGTTCCTCCGGTTGACGCGGGGCTTCGCCGGGCTGCCGGCTTGCTTCACTTTCCCCCTCCACGAGGAGGCGGACGCTGCCGGAACGCAGCCTTGCCCGGGAGCCAACAGAGGCTGGGCTGGACGGAACGCAGCCTTGCCCGATCCTCCCTTCTGCAGCAGCTTCCCTTCATCCGACGCAGGCGATACTGCGGGCGCCTGCCTTGACTCTCGCCCTGTTTTAATCCAGGAGGCGCTTGGGCTTCCAGCAGCCGTTTGCCCGCCCGTCCTTTCTCGGTGGTGGAGCCTTGGCGAGATGGTGCCGGCCCCGGGATTAGTCTGAAGCCCACCTTGGCAGGCAAAGCCGGCGCGGTGGGCAAAGTCCCAGGAAAGGTCTCTGTGTTGGACGGCAACGGACGCCGGAGTCTGTCGCCTCTCTCCTCAAGAGAATGACCACCCCAAGCAGATTCAAAAAGGACAAAGAGATTGTAGCCGAGTATGAAAGTCAAGTGAAAGGTAAAAATGGGTGGGGTGGGCGGTTCGGGAAAGCCGGTCGCCTCTTTTCTTCCTCTCTTACTCCCTCCACGCTGCCCCACTCTTGCCAAGGAGAACACTGCAAATCTCAAACTCCAGATTAATTAACCCCGGGGCGGAAGAAGTACCATCCTTCCTTGGTTTTGGGTGCGGGTGTGTGTGTGTGACACTTAGTTCTCATGTCAATCGGCAGTGATTGGAAACTGGTTTTCAGTGCCATGAAGTGTTGGGGTGGGGAGAAGTCTCTCAATATCATACAATGATAAAAAGTGTGCCATGGGCCTAAACTAAACCATGTTGGGGATGACTAGATGAGTGTTTCAAGTTCCATAAGATTTTAAAATCCATCTTTTAATCTTTTAGAATCCATCTCTTGACAGCAGTAAAAAAACAACAACAGATTCTTTCCTTATGTATATTGCCTATAGGTTACCATCCTCAGTAATTAGAGTGTCAGACTGAAGATACCTTATAAGATTGCAGATAACATTTAAAGTGTTAGATCCTGTTGTCTGGCTTCACTACATTCTGGGCTCCTGATTAGTTGATCTTATTCTTCTGACCTTGGCTGCTCCTGAATTCCAAAAAACTTTTGGAAACAATCATGACCATCTTCCTACTAATATGGATGTTTGCATGTCACAGTATGTGTTGATACATATTCTTTGCTTTCTGTGACTGGGCATGGGTCATATTCCGTGCTGTACAATCTTTCTGCTTAAAGTACATGTAATAAACTTCATATCTAAACTTGAGTAGGCCATATGAATGTCTTAAAATATGTTTGGAGTAACTTTCTTCTGCAGAGTGACTGTTTTACTTTTAGTGAACTCTATTTAGAAATTAATTTATTCTAATAATTTTTCAATTGAGCAGATTAATTGTTTGCATCTTTATGAATGTAGCTGTTGGTAGTTCTGATGATATTCATCTCCTGCTACTGTTTTGATATTTAAAATTAGCTAGCAAGTAGATTCTTTGTGAAAATATATACATAAGCATATATATGATTTGCAACTTCACTGTGGAGTCTGGAAGTCTCCTGGAGTTACAACTGATTTCCAGCCTACAGAGATCAGTTCCCCTGAAGAAAATGGTGGACTCAAGGGCAGTTTGCCCCACTGAGATCACGTCCCTGTCCAAATTGTGCTGTCCCAAGGCTTCATACACAGATCTCCAGCAATTTCCCAGCCCAAAGTTAGCAACCCATTGAACATACAAATGTTGGGAAAACATTCCAGATCTTGACCAGAGCTAAAACTTTTGTTTCAATATTCAAATATTGAACATCCATCTTTATTCCCATTTTATGGTGTTTTCCACAGACTGCTCGTACTTCCAAATGTGGGCCATTTGGGGGCAAGTACTAGTCAGGACCAACCAATCTTAACTTCTGAGATTGGATGAGATCTGGCTAGCCTGGCCCATCCACCCCTAGATGAAGACCAATAACCCAGGTACAAGACAAATACAGTCCTGAATTCCAAATTTCCCTGACTGATTACCTTTCAGTTAATTCACCTTCCAATTATTTAGTTTCTTCAGTCTTAGATTTTCCTCCAAAGAAAAATCCCTTCTCCCCCCACCCATTCTTCTATGGACCCTTCTGTTCTGATCCAGCAGCAGCCTAATCCTACACTTGTACATCTAGCCATCTTTTCTCCTGACTATATTTCTAGAAGCTGGAGATCAGCAGTGCTGAAAAACAGCTGGCCAGTCATCATACATTCTTCAGTTCAATGCTGCCCACTGTGCTGATTCCCATATAGCACACACACTCCTTGGTGGTGGCAGGAGACAGCAAATGCCTTTCTATGCCTGCTAGTTGCAGAACCTCAAACATTTCTTAATTACTTTGTATGCTGGCTTAATTTTTCTTAAAAGTACTTAAAATGTCTTAGGTTGTGATTGTCTGAAGTGTTGGGGTTACTATTAAAAGGGCACCTTGGCCGCTAAGCATATTGTTCAGGAATTTGCCTTTTGACAAAATAGTGACATTGGTAAATGTTTTGAGACGTAATGATGTTCATTCTTGCATTTGACTGTGTGGAAGGGCAAAATCCACTCGCAAATAATTGCTATTAAGTGCATTGACAGCGGATTGAAAGTGTGTTATTTAGCATGTGTGAAACATACAATATAGCAGCTTTTAATTTTTTCTTTTAAAAAAGTAAAAAATTATCAAAGGAAGGAAAGCTGGTGTGAAGATTTCCTGGCTCTAGTAATAACCACATTTTGGGAAGATACCGTCTAACTTCTGTTCTCACTTTTGTAAGATCCGTTATGCTTAGATTTTCTTGTTGATGTTCCAAACCAGTACCCCTCACACACAATAGGGAATGACCTAACTCCAGCAATTCCTTGTATAATTTGCTGACATAGCTACTGCTCAGGTACGTATTGTCATGTGGCTGTTGCTCAAGCTTGCACCAAAACCTAAAAAGAGCTCAAAAGTAGTAAAAAGCGGTAGAACAAGAATAGTTAAAGCTTAAGAAGAAAGACACATGGTATTTCTGTGCATATTTTCACAGTTGTAACAAGAAGACTCATAAATATTAGGATAGAGCTTATAAGAACAACTATGATGAAGAATAGTCATAAGATTTTTTCTTTATCTACACACTTCCTTGGATTGAACGTGAACTATAAACAGAAGGAAAGAATTTATTTAAACATGTACATCTTAAATATGTTTTGCTAAAACTTTGCATAGGCAGTGTATAATGAATGAAAATGTTCAATTCTTTGAAAGCAGTAAAAATAAGCTGGCAAAATTACCACTCTTTTTTCGATTTTGACAACAATGTAAATAGTATGATAAGATGGCATTATATTAACCAGCTATTAAGATTACTTAAAGTTCATCAAGGTCATGAAAATGACGCAAAGAAAGTAATGTGAGGTAACAATGTGCATAGATATATTACCAACCAAATTCCTAGAAAAATAAGAAGGCAATTCTAAATTACTCTACTCAGAGATGTCTCATGTTAATCAGCTGAGGCTTACTCCCAGGAAAATACTGAATCTACTCTAGGGAGTGGCAGGACGGCAGCACTAGTGTATTCGCCTTCGCCAGGGCACTTAACCTGGCAGAGGGATGATCCCATTAGCACTCTCTCTTAGCCCTCGCAGAATAGTTGAGTGAGGATAAAATAAAGGACGGGAGAACAAAGCTGCAGCTACTATGGGCCCAAATTAGGGATGAAAGTAGAGCATAAATATGTAGACCAAGCCTTGTAAGGAGGAGAGTTTAAACTATCATGTTTTAGGTCACCTGGTGCACAGCTGACCTTTTCAATAAAAGCTCATGTTAGTTGGTTAAACCAATTAATTGGTAAGAAATATAAATAAGTATTAATTGCAGTAAACTTCAACCAACAAGAGCAATTCTTTTCGTTATATATGCAGATGGGTTCCACAGAAAGCAACTGGATAGCCTATAATCTCCTCCATTATCTTGCCAACTCAGATATGAAAGGTACACAGCTTATGGTGAGAGCATATCAATATGCTTCTCTAACCAGGTGAGCATTTGAACTACTGTTTATTCTAGCACTTAGATATTGTCCCCAAGTGAATTGCTTGATTTGTAGGAGTAAAGGAAATAAAAGTGTAGTGTTCAACACAATGAACTCCTAACCCAGAAGTGATGTATGCAGAAGCAGATTAATGCAAGAAAATGTATGAACATTTTCACCTTCATTTAGTCCAAGTTGAGCTGGGTGTGTGCTTTATGAGGACACACTGTCTCATCCAGGGTTAGGTATGTATGGGTGAAACTGTCAAGGCCAAAGTGTACAAGCCAGCAGTCATATTCTAGCTTTTCATTGGAATGGACTGCAAGATTATTGCCTGAATCCAACCCATTTTAAGAAACTCTATTTGATATTGACAGTATCCTACAGTATACAGTATAATTCTGCTTATCTTGGTAAATCTGAAAATAAAGATTTTTGGCAGAGCAACATATTATATTTGACAAACATACAATATTTAGTTTCAATAAATAAAGTGACATATTTGGTATTAGTCCTTTTAAATCTAGAAAATGTTGATGTTGAGAAGATAAATATTTGGATAAGATTAGCTTTGGACATGATCTACTGACTAAAGATTAATGAAGTCTATTGGAATTTCATTTGTTTTAAGGTTTGTATCTTGTAAGCCAACATAAAGATAATCAGCAAGACAAAGGGAGGAACTACACTTTGCATATTGTTTAGGCTGTTAGGTAATTTAGTGGAACAGTTCTGATTGAGAAATGAATAAAGAAAAAAAGCTGCCTTCTACTATTTCTCTAGGTTTGCTTATCTGTGGATTAGAAGTAGTTAGTTATATTTGTCTCATTCATGTAGAGGAACCCTGTGATTATATTTCTAGGACCAATTTACATATTGCAGCTGTCATGTGGAGGTTACTTTAAACTTGCTCCATGTGGCAGCTGTTCCCACATAACAAGCTCTTTGTCTGCTACATTTCAAGGTGCAGATTTGGCAGCTTTCAGAAGTGCAGTACAGGCTTCCAAAACTGAAGTTTGCAGTAGCATGTGGAAAATTCCTCCATCTACTGATAAACTGCCTCATGTAAATAGTTTGCATTTGGTAACCACTATCATGCAAAGTTATTTAAAGCAGCTTCTCTGTGGTGGCCATAATGTACAAACTACCTCTATATTGTATTGTTGAGGGCTTCAACAATGCAACTGGTTGTGGTGGGTTTTCCGGGCTGTGTGGCCGTGGTCTGGTGGATCTTGTTTCTAACATTTCACCTGCATCTGTGGCTGGCATCTTCAGAGGTGTATCACAGAGGGAAGTCTGTTACACACTTTGTCCAGTGAGAAGGGAATGTTTCCAATTAGAAGGGAAAACTTCAACAAGAAGGAAGAGACTCTGAGAATTAACAAAACTTGGCTACCAGTAATTACAAACACCAGAATCAAAGGCCAAGGGCATGCTAGGTTCATGGACAATGGACTCCATCCAGACACAGGGTTTGCATTCACTAAGACTGTTGCTTCTGCAGGGAATGCAAATATGAATCACTCCCTGAACTGAAAAATTCCACCCACAACACAATACTATCAACCACACCTTTGCATAGCAAGTTCCACCCAAACACTTACTGATTTGTTCCCCACCCTGGGACATGGACAATATATACCCCACTAAAACATTCTCTTCTCACTGGACACAGTGTGTGACAGACTTCCCTTTGTGATATACCTCTGAAGATGCCAGCCACAGATGCAGTCAAAATGTTAGGAACCTCGGAACAGAAGTCTGCAGGCTTGCACATCCTTTCTCCTTTCAGCCATGCATCAATACATGCTGTCTTCGTTGGAATTAATTACATTTTTTGTGATTTGGCTTTGCTTTTTGATGATCTAGTATCTTAACTTGAATGCAGCAAATTATGTTTCTAAACCAGAAAAGATTCAGTTTTGATTAAGTGTGGCAAAAGAGAAAGGAGTTGGAAAGTGGTGCTCATTTTGGGACCAAAACAAATGTCTCAATGCAGCCTGGAATATATCATTTTGAGAACTCCTAGTCCAAGGGACTTCACAGGATGGGTGTTAACATACAAATTACAGAACACTGAGATGTGAATCCACACTCCACAGACTAGGCAGCTACCACCAGTCCCTTTATCTACCCAAACAGCCAGAAGCCATGGGGAAGGTTTCCAACTCCCCTGAGATTAAAATCAAGAAAGGGGAAGGGAGGGGGAGGGGGAGGGAGGGGTGGCATGCAAGGGAAGGGAGGGAGCGGCCCAGCATCTGAACCTGGCCCACTCAACCATAGCAGCTTTTAATTTTTTCTTTTAAAAAAGTAAAAAATTATCAAAGGAAGGAAAGCTGGTGTGAAGATTTCCTGGCTCTAGTAATAACCACATTTTGGGAAGATACCGTCTAACTTCTGTTCTCACTTTTGTAAGATCCGTTATGCTTAGATTTTCTTGTTGATGTTCCAAACCAGTACCCCTCACACACAATAGGGAATGACCTAACTCCAGCAATTCCTTGTATAATTTGCTGACATAGCTACTGCTCAGGTACGTATTGTCATGTGGCTGTTGCTCAAGCTTGCACCAAAACCTAAAAAGAGCTCAAAAGTAGTAAAAAGCGGTAGAACAAGAATAGTTAAAGCTTAAGAAGAAAGACACATGGTATTTCTGTGCATATTTTCACAGTTGTAACAAGAAGACTCATAAATATTAGGATAGAGCTTATAAGAACAACTATGATGAAGAATAGTCATAAGTATTTTTCTTCATCTATACAACTCCTTTGATTGAACGTGGGCTCTAAATATAAGGGAAGAATTTATTTAAACATGTACATCTTAAATATGTTTTGCTAAAACTTTGCATAGGCAGTGTATAATGAATGAAAATGTTCAATTCTTTGAAAGCAGTAAAAATAAGCTGGCAAAATTACCACTCTTTTTTGTCGATTTTGACAACAATGTAAATAGTATGATAAGATGGCATTATATTAACCAGCTATTAAGATTACTTAAAAGTTCATCAGGTCATGAAAATGACGAAAGAAAGTAATGTGAGGTAACAATGTGCATAGATATATTACCAACCAAATTCCTAGAAAAATAAGAAGGCAATTCTAAATTACTCTACTCAGAGATGTCTCATGTTAATCAGCTGAGGCTTACTCCCAGGAAAATACTGAATCTACTCTAGGGAGTGGCAGGACGGCAGCACTAGTGTATTCGCCTTCGCCAGGGCACTTAACCTGGCAGAGGGATGATCCCATTAGCACTCTCTCTTAGCCCTCGCAGAATAGTTGAGTGAGGATAAAATAAAGGACGGGAGAACAAAGCTGCAGCTACTATGGGCCCAAATTAGGGATGAAAGTAGAGCATAAATATGTAGACCAAGCCTTGTAAGGAGGAGAGTTTAAACTATCATGTTTTAGGTCACCTGGTGCACAGCTGACCTTTTCAATAAAAGCTCATGTTAGTTGGTTAAACCAATTAATTGGTAAGAAATATAAATAAGTATTAATTGCAGTAAACTTCAACCAACAAGAGCAATTCTTTTCGTTATATATGCAGATGGGTTCCACAGAAAGCAACTGGATAGCCTATAATCTCCTCCATTATCTTGCCAACTCAGATATGAAAGGTACACAGCTTATGGTGAGAGCATATCAATATGCTTCTCTAACCAGGTGAGCATTTGAACTACTGTTTATTCTAGCACTTAGATATTGTCCCCAAGTGAATTGCTTGATTTGTAGGAGTAAAGGAAATAAAAGTGTAGTGTTCAACACAATGAACTCCTAACCCAGAAGTGATGTATGCAGAAGCAGATTAATGCAAGAAAATGTATGAACATTTTCACCTTCATTTAGTCCAAGTTGAGCTGGGTGTGTGCTTTATGAGGACACACTGTCTCATCCAGGGTTAGGTATGTATGGGTGAAACTGTCAAGGCCAAAGTGTACAAGCCAGCAGTCATATTCTAGCTTTTCATTGGAATGGACTGCAAGATTATTGCCTGAATCCAACCCATTTTAAGAAACTCTATTTGATATTGACAGTATCCTACAGTATACAGTATAATTCTGCTTATCTTGGTAAATCTGAAAATAAAGATTTTTGGCAGAGCAACATATTATATTTGACAAACATACAATATTTAGTTTCAATAAATAAAGTGACATATTTGGTATTAGTCCTTTTAAATCTAGAAAATGTTGATGTTGAGAAGATAAATATTTGGATAAGATTAGCTTTGGACATGATCTACTGACTAAAGATTAATGAAGTCTATTGGAATTTCATTTGTTTTAAGGTTTGTATCTTGTAAGCCAACATAAAGATAATCAGCAAGACAAAGGGAGGAACTACACTTTGCATATTGTTTAGGCTGTTAGGTAATTTAGTGGAACAGTTCTGATTGAGAAATGAATAAAGAAAAAAAGCTGCCTTCTACTATTTCTCTAGGTTTGCTTATCTGTGGATTAGAAGTAGTTAGTTATATTTGTCTCATTCATGTGTAGAGGAACCCTGTGATTATATTTCTAGGACCAATTTACATATTGCAGCTGTCATGTGGAGGTTACTTTAAACTTGCTCCATGTGGCAGCTGTTCCCACATAACAAGCTCTTTGTCTGCTACATTTCAAGGTGCAGATTTGGCAGCTTTCAGAAGTGCAGTACAGGCTTCCAAAACTGAAGTTTGCAGTAGCATGTGGAAAATTCCTCCATCTACTGATAAACTGCCTCATGTAAATAGTTTGCATTTGGTAACCACTATCATGCAAAGTTATTTAAAGCAGCTTCTCTGTGGTGGCCATAATGTACAAACTACCTCTATATTGTATTGTTGAGGGCTTCAACAATGCAACTGGTTGTGGTGGGTTTTCCGGGCTGTGTGGCCGTGGTCTGGTGGATCTTGTTTCTAACATTTCACCTGCATCTGTGGCTGGCATCTTCAGAGGTGTATCACAGAGGGAAGTCTGTTACACACTTTGTCCAGTGAGAAGGGAATGTTTCCAATTAGAAGGGAAAACTTCAACAAGAAGGAAGAGACTCTGAGAATTAACAAAACTTGGCTACCAGTAATTACAAACACCAGAATCAAAGGCCAAGGGCATGCTAGGTTCATGGACAATGGACTCCATCCAGACACAGGGTTTGCATTCACTAAGACTGTTGCTTCTGCAGGGAATGCAAATATGAATCACTCCCTGAACTGAAAAATTCCACCCACAACACAATACTATCAACCACACCTTTGCATAGCAAGTTCCACCCAAACACCTACTGATTTGTTCAGCCCCCTGGGACATGGACAATATATACACCACTAAACATTCTCTTCTCACTGGACACAGTGTGTGACAGACTTCCCTTTGTGATATACCTCTGAAGATGCCAGCCACAGATGCAGTCAAAATGTTAGGAACCTCGGAACAGAAGTCTGCAGGCTTGCACATCCTTTCTCCTTTCAGCCATGCATCAATACATGCTGTCTTCGTTGGAATTAATTACATTTTTTGTGATTTGGCTTTGCTTTTTGATGATCTAGTATCTTAACTTGAATGCAGCAAATTATGTTTCTAAACCAGAAAAGATTCAGTTTTGATTAAGTGTGGCAAAAGAGAAAGGAGTTGGAAAGTGGTGCTCATTTTGGGACCAAAACAAATGTCTCAATGCAGCCTGGAATATATCATTTTGAGAACTCCTAGTCCAAGGGACTTCACAGGATGGGTGTTAACATACAAATTACAGAACACTGAGATGTGAATCCACACTCCACAGACTAGGCAGCTACCACCAGTCCCTTTATCTACCCAAACAGCCAGAAGCCATGGGGAAGGTTTCCAACTCCCCTGAGATTAAAATCAAGAAAGGGGAAGGGAGGGGGAGGGGGAGGGAGGGGTGGCATGCAAGGGAAGGGAGGGAGCGGCCCAGCATCTGAACCTGGCCCACTCAACCATAGTGGAGGGAGCGGGAGGAGAAATTACTTTACTTTACTCCTGAGATTAAAGTCAAGAAAGTCTGCAAGGTAGACCAAAGTGAGGTAGACCAAAGTAAGTTTCACAAGAAAACTTGTAGCCAGAACCAATGCAAACTAAGGTACTGAAAGAGATTGAAGCTTCCTGAAGACAAAACACCACAAAATTATAGTTAAAGTGATTTTTTACAATTGTGCAAGAATATGACTAAAAGAAACAGTGAACAGTGTGGATTAAAATAATACAGCTAATTCAAAATGAGTAATTACACATTAATAGCATTGGTTCAAAATACCAGATGTTACCAATCTAGTTGAGGTCTCTCGATATTCAGGGTACACTCTTCTCCAGGAGTAATTAAGTTTCTGGTCAGAAATACTCACACAAGACAAGAAAGAGTCAGGGTCCAGGGCCCATGAATTGTAATTAAGGCACAAAACTAGAACATAAGTTCTCATCTGTATGTTCAGAGGTCTGAGTTGGCCTGATGTTTCCTGACAATCAGATACATGGACTGCGTAACCAACTTACTAGCCATATAACCAAGGGGGTCAGAAGTAGGATGCCATGACTGCAGCTATCTGCAGCTAAGTCTAGACCCCTCCTCACAGGTTCTTTTTCCATGATTTCATCTTGTTAATTAGATAGAATGTGGTTCTGACTTCTTGTCCTTATGTCCTTGGAAGCTCTTCACCCGCTGTACCTGGGTTTGTTATCTGAGTTTCTACAGGTCACAGCTTGCTGAATTTCAAGCAACAGTTCAGTTATTTCCCAAATTAAACTTGCCCATAGTAGGCCTGAAACCTGAACCAATTTTTGAGAAAACAAGAAATTGCATTAAGGCAGTGGTGGGATCCAAAAATTTTAGTAAAAGGTTCCCATGGTGGTGGGATTCAAACAGTGGCATAGCACCAGTGGGGCTGGGCAGGGCACGATGGGGGCGTGGCTGGACATTCCGGGGGCGGGGCATTAATAATTTCTCTGTTACTGTAAAAAACTCTTACTGTAAAAAAAAAGTTCCTAATTTCCAGCTGGTATCTTTCTGTCCATAATTTAAACTCATTATAGCAAGTCCTATCGTCTACTGCCAACAGAAACAACTACTTCTCCTCTAATTGACTGCCTGTCAAATACTTAATACTTTCAAATACTTAATTTTGTTTCTAGAAATCAAAAGAAGGATACTTTCCTTAAACAAGGAACTTTACCATATTTCTAAAACATGTTTTTAAAACAGCCCAACAGGGAGAATTATCCCGTTTTCTATCTTCGCTAACCAGCCACATAGGAAACAACAGGACTTTATGCCAACTGTGAAATCATGAGTGGTCACTACAGTTTAGTGAAGATTCACCATCACCACTGTTAACTATATTCTGAAGGGCTAATACATTCAATACTCAAAATAATTTGCACTTTAGATTAAGACACACATTCATTAAAACATGGATCCCATGGACCATTCCTACTGCATAGGCATATTCAAGAGCTAGATATCAAGGCTATTCCAGGATACACAGGTCATGCCTTTTTAAAAAATTGAGTTAGCATTAGTAGTTAGTACCTTTAACCTTTCACTTATACAAAATGCTTTGTAATCCTTTAGCTCCATAAATACCTAAAACCAGTCATTAACACTCCCTTTTTATTCCTGGGTGACCTTGGGCTAGTCACAGCTTTTAGCCCCACCCACCTCACAGGGTGTTTGTTGTGAGGGGGGGAACGGCAAGGAGATTGTAAGCCCCTTTGAGTCTCCTGCAGGAGAGAAAGGGATATAAATCCTTTGAGTCTCTCCTGCAGGAGAGAAAGGGATATAAATCCAAACTCTTCTTCTTCTTCTGTTTAAGGTAAAAAATAAACCAGAACATCATCCATTGTGAACTAGAATTCGCAATCCATACTGTATATTCTGCAAATATTTCACATTAATTAATCCAGGATTAGAGACACAGATTAGCATAACATTCTCACATACAGGAATACAGAGTTTTTAAGTGGCCAAGCATCATGGTAAATCACAATTTATCATAAAATGAACAGACACAGTGCCAAAATAAATAGCCTACCAAGCAAGTAAAGAGTCCCCTGGACCCAACAGTAGTTAAAGGGTCCTCTTACTAGCTGGCAAATTCCGGGCTACGAGAAAGAAGAAGAGAGGGGGAGGCAAGGACATGGAGACAGAAAAGCGGATCCAATTAGTAACCCCCTCTTGGCACACACAAATAATTAGTAACCCACTCTTGGGAACTGGTGAGAACCTGCTGGATCCCACCTCAACATTAAGGGACTTGGTTTCTTGATATATCAGATTTTCTATGAACAATATAAAATGAACAAATGAAGCCACCATGTGAACTTCAAGGTGGGGATATGCTTTGAGAAGTTAATAATCCTCAGAGAAGCTAGCACTGAGGTAGCTGGCTTCTTACGGTAATGTGCAGCCTTTTCCATAGAAATCCTGTGAATATTTACATTAATATATATTGCTAATCCTCAACAATTAAATTTCATTTTAGCTCAGTGGTTAAAATATTCTTTTGACATGTTAATTATATTGTTACATTTCAAAGCTATCTAAGGAAGTGCAGAGGTAGATGGATGCATTGGGAGCTGATGTGGTTGAGCAGTCCAACCTGGTCCTCTAGATACATGTTACATGTATCTGGGTTTTTGTTTTGTTTTTTCTTCTACTTTTTGTCTAACTGGAGGTCATAAACCATTTATTTTATGATCTAGTACAAATAATTGTTATAGTTTGTAGCAGTGATGGCTAACTGTTCAGATCAGGGACAGAATTATCTTTTTCAGGGGCAAGTTTTTTATTATTATTATTTTCCTTGCACATCATTGAACTGGTTCTTGTGTTTCCTATTAGGTTCAGCGCTCAGGATACAGGAAAAACATATATTGTAGGGAAGTGTGAGAGGTGCTCATTTGCCCACATGCAGTCAATGAATTTTGTAGCTGAGTGGGAATTTGAAGTAGGTGTCTCTCATCCAAAAGCCACTGTCCCATGCTGCCTGTCTTACAGCTCTGAGTGAGAGTCCCAAAGTTGCCCTTAGTTGAATACACCACTGTTGAGCCAAAAAAGATATTTTTAAATTTCCATGCATCAGACTCTTTGAAATTATATAATTTCCTTTGGTTTTGTTATATGACTGAGCCACTATATTATTACTAAGCTTTACTTGAATCTTCTGTGCCTACTTTTCCGTAGGTTCTGTATTCATAGCAGCTGTTTAGAAAGCTAGTATTTTAGCAACACAAAACAAAATAAATCTGTGCAACATAATTTTCATCTTCCAAAATTCTTAAGAGTTTTAAGAATTCTTCCTTAAAGAAAAAATGGCAACAAGGAGAGAGGCATGATTCAGTGAAACATATTTAATTCTGAGGTGCTCTCTCCTTTACAGAGTAAAAGGGCATGTTCTGAAAACGTAGTATGCAAGAAGAGATATTGTGAGCTCCCTAGCATTCAAAGCAGAATGCGCATGCGTTTTCTCATGCAAAGGGAAGAAACCTTTGTTTAGGTTCCCAAAGAGCTTTCTCAGTAGAGTGATTTGTGATCACACCATTTGTAATTAACTTTATATCTTATTTAACAGGAAAACTAATGATTCACACATGCTTGATATACTTTTTATGTCGCTTCTAAAAAGCAAATGCAGCTGGGAAGGAGAAAGTGTTAACCAGAGAGAAGAGGCGTACTGGGGGGAAATGGAACTGGAGACATCTGTTCTGTGGGTGCTCCCTGCTTCTATGCCTGGGGCGGGGACCAACCCGGCCCCACCCCTGAAGCCTGCCCCCTCCTAGCTGCCGGCTCTGGGGAGGACAGAAGCAACTGGAAGTCTCCGTGCTGGGATCTTTGCTTTTATAAGCTTGGGGGTGGCTGCACAAGCCTTCACGTACACAATCACTTCTTAGCATCCTATAATAAGAACAAAAACATTCTGTATGATTTGTTGTGTCTGTATGAAACTAAGAAAAGAAAATTTACCTGTTGTACAAGATCTCCATCTAACTATGAAAACTGTAAAAGTTTTAAATATTTGGAAGGAAGAGTGATTTTTTTTAACCATTTTCTCCAAGCATAGTGTAACTTAAAATGTTATTTTTTGCAGACTTAAGTTCTCATTCTACCTCATAAAGATGGGTGCAGGCAAATTAAAAGTACAGAAAATTTGGAGCCAGATGTCAAGATCCTGTCAAGATTTCAGTTTTTTCTTGGCTCGTACCATGAGACAATGGGGTGTACTGAAAGAAAGTGGCATCATGGGAGTCCTTAGCTTGTTATGCTGGTAGTTCTGTGCTTAGACAGTTTCATTTTTAGGTATATAGCAACTTTTATCATCCTTCAAGGCAGCCAGCACCTGGGCCTTATTTCTGTTTTGGCCTTGGAGGCTTTGCACAGCTTGGGAATGTTTCACCCCACTGGGATGCTGAGGGAAGGGGCTAGTTGGGGTTTGAAAAAGGGATACTAACCAGAGATTGTATGGTGGAACTCAGTTCCCACAAGACTTGCTTATATCCTGTTTGTTGTGTTCCTGTCAAAAAACCAGTTTATGAATTCAAGAGTCTGGTTATTGCAGAAGGCTGACAGATCCTAACACCAGTGAATCTACAATGGCTGAGTTCTCTATGATAAAGAGTGGCATTAGCCCCACAATGGGCCAACATTTTAAAAGGCTTAAGCGCAATGAAAATTCATAATGATCAGGGCAACAATTAAGAACTATTGGGAAGTGTACCAACAAGCCAAACATGAATTGCACTCTACCCTATGGCCATAAAGGGCTTTGTGTATGTGTGAATATGAGGTTTGTAGCGAATATTAGGTAGTATGTGGAATGAGAATAAGCATGTAGTTAATTATAGATTTATAGATAGATAATTTCTTGATATCATATATGTAGTTGTTGGAAATGAAGGCTCTATATAGGTTTTCCTAACCCTTTGGTACATTTTACTTCTTCTGCACATCTTCTGAGATCTGTCACCGATAAACTGATTACCCTTGAGACTAGATACTCCCAACCTCAGTGTTTCCACTTGACAACACAAATGTATTTATTCAGAAAGCACTTTTAAAACTCAAATAGCCCTAAAGGAAAATCTAGGATCAAAGATTTAGATCTCTATCTCAAAGCATATAAAGCTAGGCTGCGTGCAGAATTATCAAGAGCACGGATGCCTGCATGTGCCTCCTATTCCTTCATGTGAAAGAACACAAGGTGATGTTAAAGAGAAGGATAAGAAAGTGATTACGGTGGTGCTGGAGGAGGCGCACAGAGATACATTTAATTGCTTGGAGAATGAATAGCCATTCCTGAATAGACTTCTGCCTACCCCTGAACTAAAAGTTTGCTGCAGTGAGTCATGTATGCTGATGACTTAGCTGTAGATATCACTAAGCACTAGGGGCATTTTTTTCAAATACAAGCCAGTGACTGGAAGTGACTGAATGCAGTTAATCAACTGAATCTGAAACCAGACAATTGGGAGTGATATTGGGAACTAATCTCAGTATTCCTGCATCTATAATTTAGAAAGTGGTTGTAATCTGAGCAAATGTAAAGCCTTTAATGATGTCTACATAAAAAAGTAATGGTCAGGAGTGCCATTGAAATCTGCTGACTTTTGTTGATAGTTTTGCATTGTTGCAGTTCTAAATAAACCGAGACCAGGACAAGCTGTATTCATATGCCGCTCTTCCTGTTGCAGGCTCAGGGAGGCTTCCAATGTATAATGTATGGTATTACATTCGTGTATGTAATTTCACAGCTTTTGGCTCATGACACATAGAGGACAGACTACTTATTTTATCACTGTAATGTATGTGTATTTGAAGCCATCTTATAAGAGTACAAGAGGGAGCAAACTCGTGCAACTATCAGCATATAAAATATGATCATGAAATCCTGTGTTACACACATTACTTTAATCATTCGCAACCTCTAGCCTTTAGGATGTATATTCCACATTCTATCAATGATCCTCCCTGAGCTCTTTGGGAGCTATCTTATTAGCATTCTGCTGCACAGTCCCTAAAGGAATTAAAGGTTTAGAGAAGCCTCATTCACCAAATATTTTAGTTACTTTAACCTCTTGACCTAGTGTGAATACACTGACGCATTAACATTATTAAAATTAACTGAATAGTAAAAATGTCTCACAAAGCAAGTTTCTCCATTGCACAGAGCAGATGTTAGCTATCCTCAAGCAGTGCTGGGTAACTTGCTCTTTAATTAGTAACACAACACTGTACAATGGTGTTGAATTTGTGGCAGCTTTCTCTAAAAGCTCTGCAGTTTGTGCAATATTGATACTATCCACTTGAAAGGACAGAAAAACATACTGCTTGATGAGCTGCAGGAGTTTGACATTTTCTGGTTTTGTCCAGTAAAAGAGAAACTTAACCTTTTACAATTTGCAGGATTAAAGATTAGTGATCCATTATCAAACTCTAGCGTGCACCAACTCAGCAGTATTTCCCAAGATTCTACTCCCTCTAAAATCAGATTTCAAGTTGATTCTGTACAAATAACATATTTTAGCCCATTCCATGTACAGATTCTCTAGTCTTAAGATACCGTATATACTCATGTATAAGTCAAATTTTTCAGCACATTTTTAATGCTGAAAAAGCTCCCCTCGACTTATATGCGGGTCATTAATTTTTTGTGTGTGTTTTTACTTTGCCGGACAGCAAGGGGCGCAGTTTTTATGCTAGAGGCACCAAAATTTCAGGGTACCCTCAGAAGACTCTCCTGATGATACCAGCCAAGTTTGGTAAAGTTTGGTTCAGGGGGTCCAAAGTTATGGACCCCCAAAGTAGGTGCCCCCATTCCCCATTGTTTTCAATGGGAGCTATTAGTAGATGGGGCTACCCTTTTGAGGGTCCATAACTTTGGGCCCTCTGAACCAAACATTTCACTCAAAACCTGGCTGGTCTCATCAGGAGAGTCTCTTTATGATACCAGCCAGGTTTGGTGAAGTTTGGGTCAGGAGTTCAAAGTTATTGACCCCCAAAGGGGATGCCCCATCCCCCATTTTTTGCAATGGAAGCTAATAGTAGATTTTTCATTTCTGATAATATCCCTCTTAAAATCTAAGTTGGGTTACATTTGGACATACAGATGATGATGGGGAATCCAGTTTTGAAGGATTTTAACTCTTGTGTTTTAGCTTGGCTGCTGGTTGAGCTAAGGTTTTTGTACTTTTAAAGTTATTGTTGATACCATATTGTTCTTGTTGACCCTCTTTTCCACTTACAGAGCCAGTTTACTGTTTTTCTTTGAAATAAATATTCAAAAACATTTAACCTACTGATGCCTCAATTGATGCTGCATTTCCCACCCTCGACTTATGCGCGAGTCAATAAGTTTTCCCAGTTTTTTGTGGTAAAATTAGGTGCCTCGACTTATATGCGGGTCGACTTATACACAAGTATATACGGTATATTACACACGGGGTTTATATAAAGAAAATGGCACCCAGGGCAAGCACTGAAATTGTGCACCCAATGAAGTGCAAAATGCTCTCTCCTTAGCCTGTCCCCACTGCCAAAGTGCTCCAGCTAGCCCAGGGGTAGGGAACCTGCGGCTCTCCAGATGTTCAGGAACTGCAATTCCCATCAGCCTCTTTCAGCATGGCCAATTGGCCATGCTGGTAGGGGCTGATGGGAATTGTAGTTCCTGAACATCTGGAGAGCCGCAGGTTCCCTACCCCTGAGCTAGCCCCTCAGGCGGGGTGCCACTCACCATACAGGGAAGCACCCAGAAGTCCTCTCCAGGTATCTCCCACCCCGTTGAGAGAAAAAGTTCTCTTCTCAAAGATGGAAAGGGGGGTAAAGGCTGGGCACCAGCTGCAGGTGCTGGGTCTGTATAGAAAAATCTGGTCCATGGTTCGCTTCACACTACCCTTCCCCTTGACCTTCCCCTTGACCAGTGCTGACTTCCCTGAGAGGGTGCCACCAGCCTCTCCATCCTGCAAGTAAACAGGAAGTCTGAAAGTGTTTCTGATGGGTGGAGGCAGTGGTGGGATTCAAATAATTTAAGAATCGGTTCCGGTGGTGGGATTCAAATAATTTAACAGCTGGTTGTTTACAAGAACCATTTTAATAACCGGTTCTGCCAAAGTGGTGCGAACCTTCTGAATCCCACCACTGGGTGGAGGCAATGCAGGACTCCTGCCTTGGGCTGCGGCTGTTGTGGGGCTGGGGACATGGCCCTACCACCATGCCTCTTGTGCCAGGAGGGAAGGAGAAAGACACTGATGCCCCCCCATGCCCATACTGCTAACCCCCTCTTCCTGCCGGCTCCGCCAGGCATTGGGGCTACCTGCCATGCCTGTTGACCATGCTGTTCTCTGAAAGGACCAGAAAGGCACAGCCAAGACCACCATCCTCTGAAGTGAATAGCTGCTTGCCTGCTTAAGCATCAGCTTTGTGCTCCCACTCATGCAGGCTACTCTGACTGCCTCCTCTAGCCTTCAAAAGTACCTGAACCTGAGTGCCCCCATTCAATGTACAAAGAAAGGAATCAGAAGCAATGATGGCTCTTCCTCCATTTATTCTGCCTCAGCCCCAAACATAGGTTTTTATATACAAACTAGCGGGGCCCAGCCACGCATTGCTGTGGCAATTGTCCTTCTCATCACAGTCCGCAACCCACACAGATGTCCCTGCGGTCCAATGATCCGCAGCATAGGCTTTTGGGGTGGTCAAATGGAATCCCTCTTTCCCTTTTCAATTCACATTGTTATATGGTGGTGTCTTTTTTTTAGTATAAGGTAACCCTTTCCATTCCACAACAGAACTGTCCAGAGTGTGAATCCCGCTGTCCATGAGGCTGGTTGACACACACAGTTCTGGCTTGGGTAAGGCAGAACTGGGACAAGGAGGCTATTTCAGTAAGGCAGCAGAGGCAGGGTGGTGAGGCGTTCAGATTGAGGCCAGCTCCCTGGGTTCTTAAAGGGCCATGTGCAAAAGAAGTGGAGCCATTAGTGTTGGTTCGCTTTTAGTAAAAGAGAGCTGGGGCGAATATGGGTGAGGAAGTGGGTAAGTGGTGGTTGGATGTGGGGGAGGGCAGAGTGAGGTGTGTGAGGATGAGCTGGATGTGGATGAGAGTATGTGTGTTGTGTGGTAGCAGTGGGTGAGGCACAGAGAGTGAAAGTTACCTGCGTGTGAGGGGAGGAACCCCACCTTACGTCTCACATGGCAAAGTGTGTATGTGTTTCACTTCCACTCATATTACCTAACAGTATTACCTACTTAATTAATTAATTAATTAATTAATAATTAATTAAACTTTTATACCGCCCCATCCCCGAAGGGCTCTGGGCGGTGCACAACATATAAAATACAATATAAAATGATAACATATAAAAGCAGCGATAAAAATTTCCAATTCTTAGTCCAATTTTAAAAATCCAAAAATTTGAATTTAAATTTAAGTGTGAGGTGGTGTCCATCAATCCAATAACATAAAGTCCCTCCCTCCCCACGAAAAAGGGAGGCATGGCGAATTTCATTAGATGGTTAATGGCCCAGGTGTTAAGGGCCAGGGGGGCACCATTAGCGGCTGGTTCCTCCAAAGGCCCGGCGGAACAGCTCCATCTTACAGCGGCCCCTGCAAGTGAACTCCCCTGTCCCAAGAGGGCTTGGACAGCTGGGTGGGGAGAGCTGCTCCACCTCAGGCCGGGCCAAGGCCATAAAGCTGTCCTGGGCCCGTGGTGGAGGCTGTGCCGTGATCACCGAGGGGCTAGGGACCGCCAGTAAGCTTGGCCTCCTCGCCGATCGGAGAGGCCGCATTGCAGTGGGACTTATGGGGTAATGCGGTCTCAAGATACTATAGCGTCCCAGGCCACTCTAATGGCCTTAAAGGTCAACACTCAACACCTTGAAGATGATCCGAATCTTCCTATGGGAAGCCAAAGTGCAGCTGCCTCGCAGTACAGGCTGGATGTGTTCCCAGGAGGCGCTTGCCTGTTAGGCAAGCCGCGCCAAGAGGCTGCATGCTGGAACCAGTTTTAATCTCCTCGATCATCAAACGCGAAGTGGAAGGCCCGTGAGCTAGAGCGAGTTACAATAGTCTAATCTGGAGATGACCGTTGCATGGATCACAGAGGCTAGATCCGTTCGGGAGAGGAAGGAGGCCAGTCGCAGGGCCTGACGAAGATGGAAAAAGGCAGCCTGGGTTGTATGGGCCATCTGGGTCTCCATTGAGAGAGACAAATCCAGGTGGACCCCCAGGCTGCGCCATGAACGGGAGGGGGGTCGGCGCTCCAATGTGACCCCTTTCCCACACCATGGAAGCGGCTGGAAGGTCCTCCCCCCATGGGCTGCCAAGCCAGAGGATCTCCGTCTTCGATGGATTCAGTTTTAACCTGCTCTGTCGCTGTTTACTGTTTTCAATGCTCATCTCTGGCCTTCTGCGCGAACATTGTAAGGGCATACCAACCCCTCAGGCCACAGACATGCTGCACGAACATTCTAAGGGTGACAGTTAAACACAGCCAGCTTCATGGTTCCTAGTGCGCCAGGGAAAAAAGACGCTTTACCTGGGCCTCCAGTGTATGGACTTCTTGGCGATTTGGAAGGTCCTGGATTCCCCTGCCCGCAACAGGGAGGGATAAGCTCATGTAGGAAAATTTGGGGGGCTGCATCCTCGGTTCCAGCCCAGTAGTTCCCAAATCTTATTTGGCCTACCGCCTCTTCTCTCCAGAAAAAAAAAAAATATTACTTTAGCTTCCTGGAAATTAATTTTTTTTAAATTTTAATAGCAATTAAACAGAAAGATATATGTATTAATGTTTCTACCTGTGGCCATCACAGCCCCCTGGATCGCTGCAGCACCTACCAGGGGGCGGTGGCGCCCACTTTGGGAATCACTGGTCCAGCCGTTTCGGCGTTAGGGCATGACTAACAAAGTCACTGTTAGCTTTTTATATATATAGATAAAGATACAAATTACATTTTGTTAGATGAACTTCTGCACTGTTGAATGCAACTTATAGAAGCTAACAGATAGAACTATGCCTAACTGTAACACTTCAGATAAAAGAGATACTCCCATGCAGAAGCCTTAAGAGACTAAAAAAAAAATCAGTCTACCGTACTCATTTATTTCTCTCTTGCAGCTCAACGTAAAGGGTTGCAATTAGTACATGGCAGTCATCTGATAAATCAGCTAAGTTTGCAGCAGTAACAAAGATGGCTCTTAAGAAATGACACATAAAGAGTTCAATGACAGCATGCTGCTTGTCATATATTGCTTATGTTTTCTTTCAGTGACATTTTAATGAAAAATGTGTTTGTGTATTACTATACTCACCAGTTGGGCTTCCATCTTATAAACCCACCATACATTTAATGGATTCGTAGTTGGTCACTGACATTACTAGAGAAGAACAAAAGGATTTTATACAATATTCCCAGGCAGAGAGAACCCTCTGATTTAAACACAGAACTCTTGTCAGTTTGTCTCAAAAAAGTGTGCCTTGTGACAGCTGTGTGACTATTGAAGGGTGTTTTTATTGTGCACTAAACTGACTCTATTCAGCATCCATCCTGTAATTCAAGAAAATGGGTTTTCACAGAAAAAAAATGACACCTTAGAATTACTATGGTGTAATGGCTACAGCGTCAGACATAAACTAGACGAAACCAGTTCAAATCCCTCACTCTGCCATGAAATTCCCTGGGGGACCTAGGGCATGCTGCCTCAAACCTTGTAGGTAAAAATCTAATAAAAGAAGCATGTAGCAATAATGACTGGGTAAGTCAGTAGGAAAAAAAAACATAAGTCAAGTGACATCTTAAAGATTAATATTGGCCCTAGCATGAGCTGCCCATTTTGGAGCAGCTGTGTAACTTACTGCAGTGAAATCTTTGGCATGTATTTTAGGTTTTGTGAGCTCAATGAAATGTTCAAACAAAGCAAAAAGTTAAAAGCTTCAGCCACACAGGTAGTTGAACTAAAATAAGCGATACGAATAATTGGAAACCCACATAACCGCCCAGCTAATACTCACAAAATGTGAACCTGCTAAAATCTTTGACATTTTAATCTTTTAAACCTTTGTAAAATCAAGGGACCTACTTTTTAAATCCTCTCAATGGTGTTTCACTGTGCATCAAAAACTATGCTATAAAATTGTTACAGATAAGGCTTAAACTGCCCACAGCTTCATGGCCTATTACATAAGTAAACACATGGCCATGCCTTTCCAGCTGCTGTCAATGGATGTCAACAGCCTTCTGTCAGCTGCCTTGATTCTCTCAGTTGCATAATATGAATATTTATGGTTCTGTTAACACATCTAGCTGTGAAAGTCAATATATATGGGAGATGTTACAACAATGAAGGAGCTTTATAAAATAAGTAAAGTAGTCAAGGAGATGTAAAAATATGTTCTGTTTACAAATGTGATACTGATAGGCTTACATAGCTAATATAGTGTATAACAGGAAAACCAGTTATTCTAAGTTGGGTATAAATGAGGTACAAATGCCGTAAATAAATACAGCCAAAAAGGCAGATAAAAAATAGGTTCTTTGGTACATGGGAAGCAGAGAAAGAACAATGGAAAAGTGAGAATATGGGGGAGGAGTAAAAGAGGATTGAAAGGGGAGAAGACAATAGAGAGGAAAGTAAGATGCCCCCTGAAAGACCTTGTGGGTTCCCTTCTGCACAACTGGACTGATTGGCTAACACATGCAGCTTGCAATGGATGGAGGCTGCTAGAAGAAATGAAGGAGAGAAAGCTGAAAACCTGCAGGAGCAAAAAAAGGTGAGTTGACTGGTAGGATGACAAAAAGGAAACAGGAAAGGTGTTAGGTTGTAAGGGACTTCCAAGGAAATGAGATCCACCACCACCCACAATCCACAAATCCTTGTGAATCCCCTGCTTATAGAGAGATTTGTTTATATCTTTGTGTTTTGTATTTTTCATAAGCTGCTTTGAACCTCCAGAGAAGCAGGGTAAAGATATTCAGATATATTTGAAGAATATTCATAGCAAAAATGTAACAAATGGACGCATTGCCCCAAATAAGAAATAATATGATGCAATACTTTATGTAAAATTATAATCAGATTTCCTTTTATATGTGAGGAAACAAACAGAATGAGTCTAGAAATTTGGGTACAAATCTGTTGGAAGATGAAAGTTAGCAAAGGCTAACATCTGCTATGCTGTTGCAGTAATTCTTCCTATTGTTTGAATTTCGGGTCAAGCTTGATAAGGTCTTTCTTTCAAGCCGTGAATATATGTGTTTTCTTTAAATTTTCAAAGAGGTCTGAAGGTCTCAGCAGGAAAGGACGTGGCACCATTGAATTTAAATTTATTGTAGAACCTCCAGGATTATTAGATAGTCACAGATGGTCACTTCAATTGTCCCGATCAGTCTGCCACCAAAGTTGCTATTCAGGTAACACAAAACCTAGAAACAAAAAGTTTTTTCCCTGTGCTTGAAAATGGAATAAACCTATTTGCTGTGAAGCCCACATTGTAAAAGACTTTGTGGGTGAGAAAAATTGCTTTTACAAATCCATGCTTAAGATGTTACTGTTACTTGTAAATACAGAGTTTCTCTTAAGATGAACAATACTTTCTGACTAACAGTACAGTGGCTGTTTTTCATGACTGCTACCCTGGGATATGTCTGGTTAGGATATGGGTGTTGTTTATTTTTAAAAAAAGGTTTAAACAAAATGTGCATCTGTTTTTTTTCATTAAAGGAAAACTTATGACTGTACATATGAAATAATTTATTTGGATCATTAGCCATGTAGTATTTCTAAATTTAACATGCAAGTCTTTGCAACTCATTATGTATATATTTTGTTGCATTCAGTGAAAAATACTATTGTTAGGGCTCAAGGAACTTATAACGCTTTAAAAAAAGACAAAAGCAACAATTTTGAATAGTTTGCCTATATGTAAAATTACCAGTATAGTTCAATATGATACCATCTAAAGTTGGGATGTGTACTGATTAGTTCACAGAGGGCTAGTTAATGCTGAACATCATTCAATTCATCATGTCTTGATTGCTCAAAATTTACCATTTACAATTGTAATAGGGAGCTGAATTAGCTGGAAAATGTGCTATAAGTGATGTGATCGAAGTTGGGCTTTTTTGGTCTGTGATAGTTAA
This sequence comes from Sphaerodactylus townsendi, assembly GCF_021028975.2. Lineage (NCBI taxonomy): Eukaryota > Metazoa > Chordata > Lepidosauria > Squamata > Sphaerodactylidae > Sphaerodactylus > Sphaerodactylus townsendi. The sequence goes on along the minus strand of NC_059430.1, from coordinate 61,589,656 downwards.
TTCATATTTATTCCAATTTTGTTCCATTTTTTTGCAAGGACCTCAGAGCAGAGTCCATATTATTGTGCCCTCTCCCCAGTTTTATTCCTTATTGATACTGTGAGGTAGGTTGGAATAGGAAACTGTGACTGATCCAAGGTTAACAAGTTATCAGTTATGCTGTAGTCATCAGTTGATTAAACAGCCACATGCTTGGAGCCTCTTGCTTTCATCCATGTCATGCCCCAGGGATTTCAAAGTCTTTCAGAGTGACTCGCCATCATCCGGAGTAAGGAAGATTGGATATGCCTGTTTTATGAGTCCTTCAGTGCTAATTTTCAGTTAAACGTTTCCTAGATCAAGGTTGCCATTACAAAGCCACCCATTTCCACTGGGCATATGTCTTCGGGTAGCAACTTGGATTTTATTTGTATAAGGTTCATACTTTGCTAATTGAAGTAACGATTCATAAAACAAAGCTTCTAGTGGATATATCTCACTGTGTTATCTAGCAGCTTTAAAAAAAACATTTTTGGTACTAAAACAAAAGGCTTTTTGTGCAAGAGGGGTGGACAGAGTTATACCAGAGTTTGTGTGTCAGTTTAATTTATCCAGATAGGAGGGGAAAAAAGATTTCTCAAAATTTTTGAGACTGTTGCTGTTGCAGAGTGAATAAATAATAGCTGCTACAAAACTGTTCAAATTTTTGGCTTTGTGAAGATGGAGTTTTTTCTGTTTGTTTTAGAGTCTGAAATTGGCTTTCTATCTTTGACACTATAATGGCTACATGTCATCATTTCTGTTTCTGTGCTCTGAAAAAGTTTCTCATTCAGTTTTGACTTATGTATATCATTAATCACTGGATTTTAAAGATGCTTTTGGATGTGCCTGGATTTATTCAAATCATAAGAATTCCCTAAATGAATGCTGAATAAGCTTAAATTCTATGAAAAGGAGTATTCAGCAACATGACGCTATATTGTGTCTACATCCTCTTAGCTGCTTTGCAGTGATAAGGAGGCAGTGATGTATTCATGTTGACCTTGTGTCCAAAGAAGTCTTGTCCTGGAACAACTGAATATAAGGAATGATTTCCTGTGACAGTCTGCTAATGTTGGCATTTAAAGAGGAGTAAAATGAAATCCCGGTGTGTGACACATATTTTGTCTAACCATACAGGATTTCCTGTGTTGGAAGGGAAGCTTTGTAGAAGCCACATATTTCTATTCCCATTCATAATTCATTCAGAAAAGCAGAGGTCAGCAGTATGAATGGATATGACGACTGTTGCTGTTAAAAGCTTAATTCAGCAATTACTAATGGATGCAATGTGATACCAAAAGAATTGTAAGAGAACATTGTCATTTTTTCATTTTGCTGCCTGCATTATTATAATTATATATTATTTTAAAGTCTTCTACACAATTGCTTGCTTTTGACCAGTTTTGAAGGTTTTTTTTTAATAACTATGTCTTCAAATCTTTACTGCTTGCATGTATGAACTTGTAGTTCATACAAGTTATGCTATTTGGCTCCATTTCTGAAGATGTCTGTATTTGCCATATTTGTATGTCTTTCCCCCTTCATATCACACTAACCTAAGGCAGCCATGGGGGCTTTTATCTTTATAACAATGCAGCTACATGCTACTCGGAGAGCATATTTGATCAATTCCCTTCTTTTTTTTCTTGAACTGTTCATTTTTTAATTGTACCTTTGCTGTATTTGGTTTTGCCATCAAGTCACAGCTGGCTTATGGAAACCCCATAGGTTTTCAAGGCAAGATACATTATGAGGTGGTTTTGTATTACTTGCCTCTATGTCATGCCGCGGGTACTCCTTAGAGATCTCCCATCCAAATATTTGTCAGGGTTGAGGCTGAGAGTATGTGACTGTCCCAAGGTCACCTGGGTCTATGACCCAATAGAGATTCGAACCTGGGTTTCCCAGATCCTAGTCTGACACTTTAACCACTACTTAGACATATTTAAATGAGCCCATTTAAGTCAATTAGTGTTTTCCCCACCAACAAACTAATCCTGGAATCAGCACACCAGAAGCACTACTACTGATTGTGGCAAAGACCACAACATCTCTGCATATGATGACTGTTTTGCAACTTTCCATATTTTTTCAGAGTATCTAACTTGAAAGAATAGTAGCAGGTGTTCAAAAACAGTTTTAACAACAAATAACTCTAAATGGCTTTTACTGATTAAAGTGTGGTGTTTCCTTAAGTGCTTATGTGCTTTTTTGTCACAGTAAAAATATCAATGAGAGAAAAAAAAGGCAAGACAGTCTATACCTAAGAATAATAACAAAAACTGCTGAGGCTTGATATCTGATAGTTTTCAGAAGTTGATGTACATAAGTATTTATATCAGCAACAGCATGAACATTTATTTTATATAACAAAAATTGTTTTCACTAGCAAAATGTGCTTTCCAAAGTATAGGCAACATAATAAATATCAACTTATATACAACTTACATAGGCAACAACAAATATCAGCCTTACATCTAGTGACGTAGGTATAGATTTTAAGGGGGGGTTTCAGGGGCAAGGCAACGCCCCCACCCACCCCTGGGAGCGTGGCCACACCTCCCCAAGCCCCATCCCTGACCTCAGTGCTTATAAAAGCATCTCCCGGAGGCCAGAGATGGCAGACTCCCCTCCCCTGCCCTGCCTGCCCCCCCACCAGCTGGGCTCCCAGCTGGTAGCTGGCAGTCCCTTCTCTCTCCCCTCCAGGCAGAGCGGTAACTAAGGAAAATGGAGCCTGATGCAAAACCTGAGGTTTGTGGGGTGCCCCCATGGGTGGCTACTGTGATGCTGAAATCCACCCCCCAAACAGCATCACTTTCAATGGTGTTTAAATTAGGGAGCCCAGATTCTCCTTTTAAATCCATCTTAAAGGGAGAATCTGGGGTCCCCAGTTAAAACAACATTGAAAGTGATGCTGTTTTGGGGTGGATTATCCACCACCCTGAAACAGCATCACTTTCAAGGTTTAATCTGGGGACCTCAGATTCTCCCTTTAAATCCATGCCGAAGGGGTTGGATTCAAAAGGAGAATCTGGGGGGGGTCAATTTTCCTGCTGTCAGGGGTGCAATTGTTAAGCTAGCAGCACTAAACTTTCAGGGTATCTTTAGGAGACTCTCCTGATGATACCACCCCGTTTTGGTGAAGTTTGGTTCAGGGGGTCCAAAGTTATGGACCTTCAAAGATGTAGCCCCATCTTCTATTAGCTCCTATTGGAAACACTGAGGGATGGGGCACCCCTTTTGGGAGTCCATAACTTTGAACCCCCTGAGCCAACCTTCACCAAAATGGGGTGATGTCAGCAGGAGACTCTCTTGATGATACCACTTAGGTTTAGTGAATTTTGGTTCAGGGGGTCCAAAGATATGGACCCATCTACTATTAACTCCCATTGGAAACAATGGGGAATGGGGCACCCCCTTTGAAGGTCCATAACTTTGGACCCCCTGAACCAAACTTCTCCAAACTTGGCTGGTATCATCAGGGGTGTCACCTGATGATAGCCTGAAATTTTGGTGCTGCTAGCCTAAAAACTGCGCCCCCTGACAGCCGACAAAATAAAAACCCTAAAATATTTTTTAAAATACACCTCACATTACTCTAGTGCTAGGCACTTCTTTCAAGGAATCAGAAAGTGCCTATTAACATGCTGTGCAGTAAGAAGAATGTGCCCTTTTCCATAGATGATGAGGAGCACACGGAGAAGTAAAATAAATAATTCACTCCTTCCTGTAGATATAGTAAAGTCCTTGAAAATAGGACAAATAACACTGTTTAGGGGTAAATGTGCAGGTATGTAGACTTTCCAATTTTGGGGGGGGGGGGCTAGGTCTGTGGAGGAATCAGTGACATCACAGGAAGAGCCAGCGTGGTTAAGATCAGGTGCACTCTAATCTGGAGAACTGGGTTTGATTCCCTGCTCTGCCACTTGAGGTGTGGAGGCTTATCTGGTGAACCAGATTAGCTTGTGCACCCCAACACATGCAAGCTGGGTGACCTTGGGCTAGTCACAGTTCTTCCAAGCTCTCTCAGCCCCAACCATCTCACAAGGTGTTTGTTGTAGGGGTGCGAGAGGGAGGGAAATGAGATTATAAGCCTCTCTGAGTCTCCTTACAGGAGAGAAAAAGGGGATATAAATCCAAACTCTTCTCTTCGTCTCCATTGCCAGTATTTATGGAGATGGGGCCATGGAGGATTTAGGGAGGGGCAATGTACAGAGTTTAGAGTAGTAGCTATCTTCTTATCTCAAACTCATATCCTGTAAATTATACAAGCACATTTGAGGCAATTCAGAACAGTGCCCATAATCATGACCTCACAGAAAACCCACAATTATACCACCTAAGATTTTATATACCTTGCTTATCACACAGCTTTAAAACTCTACCTTAAAAACTCAGTCATCCAGAACAAATTATTATTAAAAGCACATAAATCAGTTTATGGGAAATTACTTAATTCCTGTGCATAGTTATTGTCTGTTCTTTAGGTACAACTTGTAAAACACATTTGGTTTCAAGAAATGATCTTCAGATAGCTGAAATACAACTTTAACCTTTAATTAACAACACAAGCTATTTCTTCATTTACTTAAACAAAATTACAATATAATCAAATGTTCTCCTAATCCCCTAATACACCTTCTGCTCCTACAACCATGCTCTCCTGCCATACATATCCCACCTTTCCTTCCTATTTCCCTATACAGACTGCCATATTTAAGTACAATCCAGTTGTTAAGATGTTACAACTACCGCACCAGTTTAGTTAACAACTAGATGAAGAGCCTGAACATGTACAGAGTACACATTCCTAACAAATGTTCTCTCTGGGCTGCACACAAGGCAAAAGGACATTTTAAAAAGACCTCTGATCTGCATTCCCCTCCCCCAAAGTCCATCTTGTTCATGCAGATGGGCTTTCTAATCGCTTCAGAGAGACAGCACCCAGGCCATAATATGAGGAATTGTCCTTTTTCCAATAGATACCACCTGACCATTTCAAAATGAAATGGAAATTGCTGGAAAACCCTGCTGAGCTAGCCCCATATCAAACAGAAAACCATCATGTATTTTTGTGCTGGATACTAGTGATTTTTTAGCTGTTGATGATTTTATTGTGTTTTTATTAGATTTGTACCTAATATATTTGAGACACTATTGTTAGCCGCCCTGAGCCCGGCTTCGGCTGAATCAGCCCCAAGGCTGTATGAATTAGCTGTCAGGTGTTGATTTGCATGATTGCTTCGACTTCACAAATTTTGTTAGAGAATACAATGATTCACAGCAGTATGTTATGATGAAAGTTGAGACAAGTCCTACATTGTTTTTCTTCAGTTAGGATATTTTATTTCTGGAAATTGCCTCCAGAACTCTTGTAGATTGGGATCTATGGATCATTTTTATGCCCAAATCCTATCATTCAGTTATTGCATTTCCACAGCACCAGGGGTTTGAGAACTGGACAATAACCATTATATCAATGGATTTACAAGAAAGATGAAGCAGGGTTTCAGATTTTGTAAGTCCTTAAATCTGTCTAGGAAAGCATGAAAATGTCCTTGTAATTTGTCTTTGGCTGATTACATGCAAGGTGTTTGCTGTGTGATGGGGGCAAATGTCCACCATGGCAAGATTTCTTGTACAGATGTATTTCCTCAAGCCCTGCTTTCTCTTTCCACTCTTTCCGTGGCAAGCAAATCCATTTATAGCACAATTTTAATTTTGCTTTGCTGCAATAGCGGGACAGATTTGCCAGTGGGCACAGATTTGCCCCAGACCTCTTCCCTATACCCACAACCAGCCTGCCTAGACTTCCCCCCCCCCCCCGCCCACTCTCTCATGCTGCTTTGCATGCTTCTTCCTTGCCCTCCTTCCTGTTCCCGACTACGTCCCGCTTCTTGCTCTGCCTTATCATTTCTGTTGCCCGTGACCTCCCTGCTCCTTCATATCTTTAGATCTTAAAAAAATTAAATAACCATATTGATAAATGGATAAATACTAGTGCTAAAAATGTGAAAATAATAAGACTGGTCAATCAGTCCAAACACTCAATTTACCGCTGCATTTGATCAACAAACTGGGATGTCTGCAGCCTCATAATTTTATATACAAGCAATCAGTGATTCCATACCATACAAGGAAAACTCTGTCGGTCTTGATGCTTGGGCTTACAACACATCAGGAAATGGACAATTGTGAACCTGGGGAACTTAGTAAACGGCAGTTCACATTGTCCTTTTGCAGTTTGCATGCCGCCATTACTCCCCCCTCACTTCCTGCCATAAAAGACAACCAGAGTTCGAGCAAAGTACACAGATGCTGTATTCAAGACTTTTCTTTAATAGTTTGCCTTTTTCTGTTATTATATCAATCTATTGCCTGTCTTACTGCAAACAGGGTGATGGGTAATAATGCCAAACATGCGCCAAAACAAAGACTTCCCAGGCAATTCACTTTAAAGTCACCAGTACTTCACCATGTGTAATTGGCCTTTGTGTTATTCCTGTTTGCAATCTTTTATTTCAATATTAGGGAATTCATTGACTCTCCTTTTGAGATTGGGGAAGTAAATTAATTTTTTTGACAATATGGCTCTTTGGAAAACTTTTTTTTAAATCTGAAAGCTGAAAATTGAGCAAAATCAGAAACAATTCTATCCTTCCCCCGGAGTGCCAAGTTGAGAATCTGTATTGGTAAGGAACATTATCTCTTGCATCCGTCCATAATAACAAAAGATCAAAGTGACAATGCTTAGAGCACAGATGGACTTACAGACCCCTTGCGAAAACTCTACAGAGATCAGGGTTTGGAACTCCACCTATCATGAAACCCATTGGGTATCTTGGATCAATCACTTTCTCTTTCTTAGCCTAACTTATCTCACAATGTTGTTGTGAGAATAAAAAAGAAAAAGAGAGACCTATATATGTCACATTGCCTGGAAGGAAGGGTAGTAGTAAAATCAGGCATACCGAATAGGAAAGGCAGCACAGACTCCTTCGGCAAAGGCCAAAGCTTGTGCTGTTCTTATCTGATCACCAGGTATAATCCTCATCCCACACATCAACAAATCAACTCTCTCCAAAATGCAGCCACTGTCACTGCATTACTTCTAGATCACTCCAGATACCCTTCCTTCATACCCGTTAGAAGGTTCTTCATGTCAGATCTTCGGGACTGGAAATAACAAAGACTGTTGGATCGTTCCAAAGCTGTTTATTCCCGTGATGCGTAAGGTACACTTCTCTCCACAGCTAAACCAGCTATGCCCCACAGTCCAAAATAGCATTTTCCTGGTTTCCTCTGGGGTGAAACCAAAGCAGATCTGGAGGGTTTTATTTCCTGCGGAATGGGAATGTTGCTAGTTTTGCTTATGGATACAGCAGGAAGGTGGGGCAGTCTCAGCTGCCACTGTAACTGTAACATGACATAATCATGTGATTATGTCAGTATGGCTTGGCACTGGTCATCTTGGGGGAATCTCAACCCCCATCAGCCAAACCCGGGGGAGGCTCAATCCCCTAAGCCCTCCAAAGTTTGCGCCTATGTACATGTGTATATGTCAAGAAAAATTGGACAAATGTTTTGGAAAATACAGGAGCCACATCCTTTGTTTACTCTTTTATTCATACAGCTTATATTTCAGTGTGTATGAGTTGCTGTGCTAAGGAGGTGATTAGTGGGGAGCTCAGTGCAGAACAGAAACCAACAGACACATGTTTTGGTAAAGTAGCTGCCTACAGCTTGTTTATTGAAATTAGGCACCAAGGAGTGTGGCGAACCTATGGCACTCCAGATGTTCATGGACTACAATTCCCATCAGCCCCTGACAGTATGGCCAATTGGCCATGCTGGCAGGGGCTGATGGGAATTGTAGTCCATGAACATCTGGAGTGCCATAGGTTCGCCACCACGGAGCTAGGGTGTAGCGTCTGATGGATCCTGGGTTCTCCAGGTGAGTTGGAGCCTTGAATTCTTCCAGGAATTTTCAGGTATACAACATCTGACTGTTCTGCGCTCTGCACTCAGGCCCAGTCAAGTTTCCTCAGAGTTGTACTGGGTCCTGGGGTTGGCCAGACTGGGATCTGGAGCTGTTAACCCAAGGCTTGTCCCTCAGGAGCTGGTTGATTCAGGAACTCTGCTCTTTCAGGGCATCGTTCAGTGATGGCGAACCTTTTCGAGACCGCGTGCCCAAATTACAACCCAAAACCCACTTATTTTTCGCAAAGTGCCAACGCGGCAATTTAACCTGAATAACCCCCTCGAGCAGGGGCCAGCCTGCTGTAGCCTCCAGCAAGTCTCACATGCGCCGCTCTGCACCTCTCTAGCATCTCTGCTGCCTCTGCCTCTGAGGTGCACGCACATCAAGTCCAGCGGCCCAGGCCAGCCTAGATGTATGGGGGGAAGCGATTTCCCCCCCACATGACAAACTCTGTGTGCATGTGCTCACAGAGAGGGCTCTGAGTACCACCTCTGGCACCTGTGCCATAGGTTCACCACCACTGGCAAAGTTCAAATAGGCTGGAACCTCAACTACACTGTTGGCAGTTGCTGGAGATCTTGAATCTGTTTTGAGTATTGGTCAGGTTGCTGCAAGGAAGTAGTTCCTCAGGCACACCGCTCTAGTCCTACATTGGGTGATATGCAGCCAATCTGACACTTTGTTTTCTCTGTGCCACTTCCACCTGAGCTTTCTATTGCCATTGCTTCTTTGAAATGGGAGTCCTTCAGGCTCAGGTTTGAGCCCTGACCAGCAGAGGGGTAGTGGCTACCTTGAGGATGGTGGTGAGATTTCTCTTGCAGGCTCTGGCAGGGTGCCCTTTCGATCTGATGGCACAGATCATCAATGCTTCTGCAGTGCTGGTCCCTCCCTGGTCCCTCTGATTCTTCTCAACTACCAACCTTGACTCCTCCCCAGAGAATTCTGAGTTGGAAACATTGAGCTGGTTGGAGGGCTCATGAAACTGACATAATCACATCCAACATTTGGCACAAGTCAGAGGCGGAGCTACCAGGGGGCCAGGGTGCACGCGTTGCACCGGGCACATGCCTGGGGGGCAGAAAATCGCGCCTCCTCGCAGCACCCCATTCCCCCGCCCCCCACGGCGTCCCCGCCCCCACACTTACCTTATTAAAATAGTGCAGGCTGGAGAAGCGGCCTGTTCCCTTCAGGCTGAAAACGGCCTGGACGTTTCCCAGGAGACCTTGCGAGCCCAAGGTCTCATGGGAAGTATAGTTCCCACCAGGCCGTTTTCAGCCTGAAGGGAACAGGCCGCTTTTCCAGGCTGAAGTAAAGTAAGTGTGTGTGGGGGCGGGGGGCGGGAAGGTAGACGCCGTGGAGGGGGGCAGGTGGAAAACACAGAGTGCTCACCAGGCACACTGGTCCAGCTACAGAAAACACAGAGTGCGCACTACACCTCTGGCACAAGCGCCATATATTGCTATATAACTTGACTGCACCAGGGTTCCATGTGAGAAGGGAAGGGTCCCAATCTTGCAATTATATTTGTATTAGAAAGTGCAGGCACTGACCTTTTGTTCTGAGCAAATTCTGGGGCTTAACTTGTAAGAGCTTTTGCTGTCTCTAAGCACTGCCACATCTGGTTTCCTGCAGTTCTGTAGCATTATAAGTCACTGGATTAATGTTCTATTTCTCTCTTAAATTTACTGGACTTATGGCATGCTTTAAGCCTTCACAGCCTGGCATTGCTCATTTTTCTTTACAAGGATATTTATTGAAAGACTTCTGTTCATTCTCACCAAACTATTTGTAGAAAATAAGAGCTTAACTTCTGTGATTATACTATTTCCTTCCAAGCTCTAAAACATTGTCAATGATTTTCACTCATTTACTTTTGCTTCCAACATGCCACAGTATATCAAAGGAAACATATTTAACCCATTAGAACTTTGTGGGTAAAGGGGATTATGAACCACATCTACACTGTGGCTTATTCTATGGCTAAGCTTTGAACAGTATATATATGGAAACCAGTTTCTCTTCCCTTGCCCAGTAATTCTGCTTCCCTTACATATGGTTTTCTTCATAAGAATGAGATCTTATTTCTTGAAACATGTCTAGATTGAAACAGCAATATAATTTTATGATAAAATAGTGAAATTGCTGAAAATTAGACTTCTTTTCTCAAAATGAGGTTTAGAATTTTCTCATCATGCAGTGGTTCTGAATTTTGCTCCCATCTGGAATGACAAAACCCGTGTGTTTAATAAAGCAGATAATGAGAAAGAAAGGGTTGTCCTATTTGTGACTCTAGTTGTCTGCAGGCAAGGAACTTGAAGTAGTTGGAATTCTACATCCTCAGTCAACTTCTATGGATTTGTTCATAACATGAAGGATGCGTAGATGTATTCTTACACTTTTGTAATCATCTTTATTATTTTAGGTGGGAGAAATATGCTAACTGAAACACAGCAAGAAATTTCTGTATCACAGCAGTTGTTTTTGAACTGTGTCTCTGAGCTGGTGGCTTAATATCTTTTGTCTTGCAGTAGACGTGTCTGATATATTTCCTCTGGAGGCCTGATGCAACATCATTCTGGGACTCATAATACATTATGAGCCATAGAAGTATCAAAACACATACCAATGTGTTTTTATGGCTAATAAGATCATGCATGTACTATGAATTTATGTCCAGAGGCACGGAGCAGTGTTCTTTTACATGCATTAATGGTTTTCCCTCTTACAGCAAACTATTTTTATCACTTCAAATAAAAGGGTGTAAGCAATCATTAAAATAAGCTGTTTAAGGAAAAGAAAACTTTAACCATATCAGGAAAGGATATAATGCATCAAAATCCCATGAAACTTATAAAGTGTTAATGGAAGGGAGAGAAGAATTTAATGAGGCAATCCCACAACTTGGATTGAGCTGCTGGTGAATCACCATGGCATCAAGTAATGAGTTGATAATAACAATGAAATGATATTGGTCTTGTAATCTGAAGAGACAGAGGAAAATCTATTCAGGAAATGTGCTGTATGCTTTGCCTTAAGCAGTTGCCTGGACTATATGTTTGCAATTCAGGACATCTCCATGATTAAATTTGTTTCATTTGTTCTGCATGTTGGTTAAACTAAAAGAAGGTTCATAGCATTATCCCCACCCTTTGAAGCATCATCTATTAGAAGTGTTCTTCAAAGCAGGTCTTATTTTTCATACCAATGACTAGTTAGTAGTGAGTAGAGCATACACACTGTATAACAAACAGCCATGATTTAACATTATGACCATAAGCTTTGGAAGACTTCAAGACTTCATGCTCCTAAGAACATAAAACCCTGCTGGGTCAGACTGGTGGCATATCCAGTCCAGCATTCTGTTTCACACAGTGGCCAACCAGTTCTTCTGGAAGACCAACAAATGGGGCGTAAGAGAATAGCCCTTCTCATGATGATGCCATTTAGCATTCAGAGATCTACTGCTACTGAATGTGGACGTTCCCTTTAATGACCAAAAATATGCATTTGAAACCATGTTTTCAAAATGTAGACAAGTGACTCCTAAGGCATACCACACAGACAGGTGCTGGGTTTGCCTGTCAGTGCTGCAAGTTCTTTCTTGTGGACAACTATGCTTGCTCCTAGCATGGGTGTCATTAGCTAGTCCCCGAATGATGAGGACTCTGACATAGACCCTGAAGATACCGTAAGGTCAGAACTGGTTTCTCGCAAGGAGATGCAAGCAATAGAGCCAGCCCCAAGCCCTTCCCTACCAGCCAAGAGCCAAGCCCTATCATGCCTGCTTGGGCTCAACCAGATACAGTGCAGCTGGGAGCAGCCCCAGATGGGCTAAGTCAGGGGTAGGGAACCTGCGGCTCTCCAGATGTTCAGGAACTACAGTTCCCATCAGCCTCTGTCAGCATGGCCAATTGGCCATGCTGGTAGGGGCTGATGGGAATTGTAGTTCCTGAACATCTGGAGAGCCGCAGGTTCCCTACCCCTGGGCTAAGTGATGAACCATGAAGAAGACAAAGGCTGAGACAGCAGCTCAGCAGTAAAAGGAAAAGAGTCTGCATTGCAGCTCATTATGGCAAAAGGCTTTGTGAGCTAGAGACAGCAACACCAGGGGAGGACTGAGCCTTTGCAGAATCTGGCCTTCTTTGTAAGGGCATCCTATATAAACCCTGTGTACCTCCGTGCCTAGGCTGCTTGCCTGTTCCTGGACTTGCTTGACTCTGGATTGTCTGACTACGCCTTTGCCTGTTACCTGCTTTGACCCTGGGACTCCCTGACCATGCCTTAGCTGACACCTGCCAGCAGCACAACGGCCATTTTTCTGATTTGGGTTGGTAGGTCAGATGGGAGACTGTATATGCAGAGCAAAGTAAAAGGGACAATTATAGGGTACAGAGCGGGATGGGGGAGACTCTGTAGGCCATTTAATTTAGGGTCTGGCTGCCTTTAACCTTTTCCACTATACTGATATTAACTGTTGGTGAAGACATTCTTAGAATAGTTCCATTTTAGGTGTATGACAGAGAAGGGACATTGCAGACACAACTGTGTATATTATGCATTGAAAATGTGCTATTTTGTTCTGCTAATTGTGAGATTATTTATAATTGTAAAATTCTACCTTTACTCATAGAAATATTTTGAGAATTTAATGAATTATTTACAGTGACTCATTACAGTGGCTGCAAATCGTGTGGTGATAGAATAACCATTTGCTGACTCAGTTATTGTAATGTATATTTAGTGTAGCATACTACTATGAAATCATCCTGATACTGATTGCCCTGTCTTCATTTCATTAGAATTATTTATATTGCATCTTGAGTCTGGTACTATGAAGCTTTGATAATTTCTAGCACATGCTTATTTTCAGTGGGACATGAAGGTAGCGGTGAAACTTTTACAAATGCTTAAGAGCCATTCAGAATTGGATCACAGGTTTAAAGGTAGTGTGGTGATTTGCTGTTCTTGAAAAATTCACAAAAATACAACTGTTAAATATAAACTATATTTAGCATCTAACTTTACTAATATTGGTTGCTGAAATAACATGTGATAGTGACACCATGCCTTTAAATTCCACAAAACCAGAAGAGTCCAAGTATACAGATTGGGAAAAGCTGTACCCTTTTTTTGGTGTTCAGCACCCTTTGTTGAGTGCTTATTTTCCACTTTGGCTCACTTCCAGTATCAGAGCCTGACCAAGGGAACGGTAAACTCTCTGGTTAGGAGGTACTGTAGAGAGGTAAGCATCTCTTACTGGAAACATGTTTTCTATGCAAAAAGTCCAGGTTCAGTCCTATGGCATTTCATGTTAGAGTCTGCAAAAACTGCTGGAAAAGACTGGTCCCTTCTTGAAACTCTGGAGGTATATTGCCAATCAAAGCGGACAGTGCTAATCTGGATAGACTATAAAGCAACTTCTTCTGTGTTCTTTGCATATATGTGCCATGTTGAAACAATAAGCCAGGGGCAGTTTAGGCCTTAGATGAATAAAATACTAACATCTTGCTGATGGTTTTATGTTACTAGAGTTTCAAGTTAGCAAAAAATGTTTTGGTAGCAAAAGTTAACAAAGTAGGAAATAATACATTTTTTGCTTTAATATAATATAATATAATAATGACCTAAAACAAAATCTGGTTAAAACTGGATAGAAATATCAGTGTATATTAAATGAGATGAAAGGAACATGGTCTTCTTAGCTAAAATATCATTTTAAGATTAATGTTATTGACAAAATATTAGATCTATGAATAGATGTGCTCTCATCGAACTCAGATCTCCAACCTCCCCTGTGCCTCGCGTATAAGTCGAGGGGGGCATTTTTCAGCACAAAAAATGTGATTAAAAAGTAGACTTATACACGAGTATATGAGGTATATGATCAAGCCAACTATGTAATTTATTAAGCAAATATACTAACAATACTTTTTTGTGGTAAAATTAGGTGCCTTGACTTCTATTCGGGTCGACTTATACACAAGTATATACAGTAACTAAGGAATTGGGAAGTGGTTGAATATAATATTCCATAAAATGCAGATCAGTATGTATGTTTGTTTTCAGTTTCTGAAAATGTCTCAGTGTAATTAATGGTGATGTGTCTTTTAGTGGTGGAGTGAATGTTTTAAAGGGCACTTCCTTAAAACAGCATCTGGCATTACGTTTGAATTATTCACAGGCAGCATATGGAGAATGGGTTAAGAGAATGGGTTAGGCTGAGAAAATGATTAGGCTGTTATCCTAGCAATAGTTACATAGTATAAAACACAATTTCACCTTAGATCGAGACTATATATGTAGCTCCCAAGTGAAAATCTATTAGCTGTGCATATGAATATTTAATTTCTACAAGGTAATGTACTATTTTTTAAATGTCCTTTAGCTATGAGCAGTTTATAGAAAGGCTGAGATGTATCTCGAAGATTTAAAAAAACTAATTTTAAAGTATGTTTTAGTAAAAGAGGACCAAACTTAACATTAGAATTCTTGGTAATTTTTTCCCTGATTTTTGGTTTTGAATGTTTTTGTTTTAAAAAAATCTGTATTAAAACTTCAGTTGTAATCTAGTTAAACTGCTCTACAGATGAGGAACTTTCAGTGATGCAGGTTTTTCATTTGCTGATTCACCTGTTGATGGAGGGGGATTTATAGAGAAATAAATTTATAGAGAAATAAATATTATTAAAGCTGAGTTTTCTTCTTTAACACAGTGCAGCTTAACGTGTCTGTAACACCCGTAAGTTTGTTCCTTCATGATATTACAGGACTACATGATGATCTGAATTTTGTCTTCACTGAAATTGAAACATGCACTTGCTTTTCAGAATGCGTATTGCAACTTTTTAAGAGTGCCAATGTGGTGTAGTGGTTGGTATCAGGCTAGGATCTGGTTGATTATTAATTACTTTTGTTTAATAGAAGGGTACTTATCGCCATTGAGGACAGGAAGGGGTCTGGTTTAGGAAGGGAACTGACTGATTTATTTTAATGCTGAATTTATGTATGGTGTTAAATGAATGTAAGCAGCCCCAAGGCTGCCTGTGGCCAGGGATGGGTAGGGTATAAGTATAATAAAATAGAGTATTAGACTAGGATCCAGGAGGTCCAGGTTCACATCCCCATTCTGCCATAGAAGCTCACTGGATGATCTTGGGCCAGTCACAAACTCAGCTTAATTTTCATAATAGGATTGTTGTGTGGATAAAATTGAGCAAGAAGAATGACTTAAGTGGAGAAAAATGGAGTATTATTTTTATTTATTTAGCTGCAGAACTCAAGGTGGCTTACAATATAAATATGCTTAAAGGCTGGCTTGCACCTTTTAATAACTAGGGCATGGCTATTTACCTTTAAGTTCTGGGTAAGTCTATGTTTTTGTACTGACTGAGTCCAGTAGTCTAATCCACAGAACCTTACCAGATCTACAAGTCTCTGAATGATGGAGGACAATCATTGGCAACCTTACTTCTCTTGGTTTATCACTGGAGGCCCTTGTTATGCTCAAGCCTCAAAAATATTAAAGGTAATTAAAACAAGATTCTTTGATCAAGAGCAGCAACATTTACTGAGCCAAGCAGGAACAACAAGCTCCCCTTTATACTTTGGTATCACACCAGAGGTTGGCAAGATAGCTATGTATTTACTGCAGCTTTCTGATCCTAAGCATCGATGGGCACTTACCAGGGCCAGATGTAATGTTTTTTCCCTACCTCTACTACAGGGCCGGTTTGGTAGAGTGCATCCATATTGTCCAACTCTTATTGAAATACTCAAACATATTTTATTCAGCTGCCCAAAATATAAGCTTCTTAGGGATGCTTTATTATTACGGTATATACGTAACTGTTCTCCAAAAGTAAGCATCTTAAAACTATTTAATAGTAATGATCCTTTGGTTCGGGGTGCACAGTCCAGTTTCTATTGCAGGTCCAGATGGTAAGAGATATCTAACCTATATTGTTTTGATGTGTTTGCCTTTCTCTGTTGTGATTTTTGTCTTTTGGTATTTAAGCCTAATAAAGGTTCTGAACTACTGTATAAATTAAACAATGATAAAACACAATAAGAACAATACATATAAACAAGAATTAATTATAAATGTACATGAAATGTCACAATTTAAAATTCCAATAAGAACTGTCAATAAATAAAAACTAAATCAGTTAAATGCAGTTCTAAATAAAGCTTTCTTCAACTGCCTCTTGAAGATCAACTGTGAAGGGGCCAGGTGTGAATCACTGTGGCTTAAACAGACTGAGCTAAAAATGGATGCAGTTGGCCACCAGCCAAAATTGGGCAAAAGCACTCCAAGCCACAGCAGCAATGTTATTTTGTAAAGTGACCATTGTATCAAGAGGCACTCCCAAACACTTGACTTGTCAAGGGGAGCATAACACAGTGGTGGGATTCAACTGGTTTGCACCAGTTCAGCAGAACGGGTAGCTAATTTTTTGTGTAGTTTGGCGAACCAGCTGAATGAATCCCACCACCCCAGAGGAGGGGGAGTGAGGGGGCTTTTAGAGCCCTGTAACAGCCAGGCGCAAGCAGGCCTCCCCCAAAGGCGCATGGCCCAGAGGCCTGTGGCCTCTGACGGCTGCCGTCCCCTGGGCCTCCTGGCCAATGCTGAAGAAAGGCCCCCCCAGGCAGCACAGTGGATACCAGGCATGCAGCCCTCTCCACCAGTTCCCAGGCGTGCAGCCCACTCCGCTGGCTCCCAGGCAAGGGCCCACTTGGTGAAAGAAGCCCAGCTTCTTTGGTGGCCTGGCAGCCAGCCTGGCAGCATGCAGACCAAAGGACAGTCGCTCCCTCCCCTCCCCTCCCCTCCCCTCCAGTGGTGGGATCCAAAAAATTTAATAACAGGTTCCGATGGTGGTGGGAGGTTGCTTTAGTAACCCCTTCTCAGCACTTAGAAAAAATTAGTAACCACTTCTAGAGAAGTGGTGAGAACTGGTTGGATCCCACCTCTGCTCCTCTCGACCCAACATTGAAAGGGGGGGCACAGCAGTCAGGTAAGTGGGCAGCGCGGGGGAACGTGGCGGGGGGCC
This sequence comes from Sphaerodactylus townsendi, assembly GCF_021028975.2. Lineage (NCBI taxonomy): Eukaryota > Metazoa > Chordata > Lepidosauria > Squamata > Sphaerodactylidae > Sphaerodactylus > Sphaerodactylus townsendi. Next base: position 61,572,607 of record NC_059430.1, on the reverse strand, counting down.
CGAACTGGTGGTTAAATCATTAGAATACTACCACTGGTATAACCCATCCAAAACTAGAGAGATTTTGAGTCCCTGGTCTGCTTTTCTATTAACCCAGACCACCTTTGTCCCATCAGGATAAAGTTTCAACTTGTTCATCCTCATCTATACCCTTTCCCACTAAAAGAACCAAGTGTGGTCAGTTGTACTTCAGCGGAAGTAGTATGCTTCCACAGGTGAAAATAGTCTCGTATGTCTATTAACCCCCCCTTCACCCACCATCACCATTGCTCGCCTGCTCACCCATCCTGTCCCCCACTTGCCACTGTTGCTCAGTTCCTTTTTCTGCTCACCCAGCAGCCACAGAGATACAAGCAAGTGTGTGTGTGGGGATGACATTGGATGTACTCACACAGATGCATGGTAGATGAAAGCCATACTTGGCATCCTCCTGGTCAGCAGGTTGTGACTGTAGGATAAAAGTTTCTCCAACAGGCTTATTCAGGCTCTTCATTGTTTGTTTCTCCGGTTCTTCTGCAAGCCAAACCTGCTGCCACTGCCCAAGAACAGCAAGTCATTCCTTTGCGGGAGTGCCAAGTTCAGGAGCACACTGCTCTGGCTGGACTCTCCATCCTTCATTCTGCTGCCGCCATAGTGTTTGTTGTGGGGTGGGGGAGGAAAAGGAGATTGTAAGCCCCTTTGAGTCTCCTTACAGGAGAGAAAGGGGGGTATAAATCCAAACTCTCTTCTTAGCGATTTTTTGAAAAAACCCGAGTTGAGAAGAATAAAATGAGCTGAAGTCATTATGGGGAAGAGAGCTGTACAAAGTTCTTCCCCCAAACGCTTTTTAAATGTCCTCAGGATATTATATTTACGCTGTGTGGAATCCATCAAAGTAACATAGTATTTCTTATTTTTAATGCTGAGAGACAGCTCAGTAGAATATTATCGTTGATAGTATTGAAAGGCACTGAGAGACATCATTCTCCCTGAGTTCTCAATAAATATCAGAGGTAGGTAGGTAGGTAGGTAGGTAGGTAGGTAGGTAGGTAGGTAGGTAGGTAGGTAGGTAGGTAGGTAGGTAGGTAGGTAGGTAGGTAGGTAGGTAGGTAGGTAGGTAGGTAGTCAGTCTTAAACTGGAGTGATGGTGTTTAGGATTCTGCTGGATATCTAATTAAAACTTAATGCAGTGTCCATTGATTTATGCAAGATGCTAGTGAAATTATACTCCATATGGTATTATAAATCTGATTTTTATTAATACCAAATTATTCACAAAATATAAACTACTGCCAGCAACTATCGCTTCTACAGAGTTTTATTTTTATTTTTAGTTATATATATTTAAGTACAGCTGACCTCAGAAACACTCCTACAGTTGTGTGGCTATTTTGATAGGTTTAAATATTATTTCACAGTTATAATTGATGGGTTTAAATATAATTACATAGATATAATTAATACAAAAATATATATAATTACACAAATATAATTAAAAGAGTAGAAAAATGTGTGCATACTGTCAAGACTGAATTGAAATGTTAAAATTCCCAATGTATTAAATAGAAAATGTAAAAAAAAGAATGTTATTTGTATAACTGTACTGATTGTAGAAAACCCTACAGAGCTAGCAAGAAATTTGAGGGAAGGGAATTGAATTGCCACAAATCTTAGTGGTGAATCCAATCATTGCTGTCTGTCTCATGTGAGTTGCATATGCATATAGTTAACAAGCTGGATTCTCTTATTAGCAGGGAATGATAGGTTGATTTTAAAAAAATTGTTAGCCTAGATCTGTTTTCAAAGAATAGGTTGTTCTGCTGTTTCCATTTATTATAGCTGTTATGTTTTATAACATAAATATATGCAAGGGTAGTAGCAGTGATTGGAAGGAATGAGAGCAGCCCCTTTGGCAGATTTGGGATTTTTAGCTGATTCAGGCATATCAGACAGGCATCAAGTATGTGATTGTCAAATGAGATGCACAACACTGTGTATTCACTGAGGTCTTCCTACCATAGTGGTTCAGACTAAAGCTGCCTGAAAAGTCTCAGTCTAAAAGATTCATTTTTCATACCTTCAGCTATGTGTACAGTTTAACTATCAGGCTTTTAAATGTGGATTTGTTTAGGATTGTATCATTTTCCTCATTACACATTATGCTAATTATTTTTACTTGGGAAAGAGAAATAAAGACCAGTTGTTTTTCAGAACTTTTTAAAAAAGCAATAAAAACAAACAACATAAAATAATCCATTAGTAACTGTGTTACCTCAAATTAAGTTAGGTCATACTAGCTGAGGTTGGTACGTTTTCAGGATGGGATATAATAGGATTTAAACAGCATGCAGAATTCCTGTTGCTATACTAGAATCTTCCCTGAAAATATACAGACAGTTAAGTCTACTTTTTTTACTGCATTAATTCTTGAAATATTTGAGGAGGATTTGTTGTATCTATGATGTCTGTTCAGATTTCAATAAGGAGGAAGTATGTGTTATGGTGGAGGCTCCTAACTGTGGGGTTCTGTTTGGCTTCCTGTTTTTATAAATGAGTGTTCTTTCCTTTCACAAAAGGCTCTTAGTATGTCCTGTGAAATAATTTCACTCCCATTACCACTACCATCTTAACTGCTGAGTATGCAGGTAGACAGCTGCTTAGCTTCCAGACACATTAGCTTTTTAAAGTGTAGACAATGCACCTCTCAAAAGCATGCAGGTGCTTTTTAGACGGCAGGAAACATGGGCAGCAGTTGTTTTCTTTCCTTATGACACAGTTCTGCCCTGACTACAGAACACTTTAGACAAAAATGATTTAGTGTCTTTTTTAAAACAACCAAAAATGTGAATGTGCTTGTATTAGATTTGTTAAAGATGTTTATAGATCAGTAAAAGCACTTAAACTGCATGACATAAATCACTTTTCATGCAAATATATCATGTCTTTTTGTACAGTTAGTTTACAGTTCCATTATTAGGGTTGTACTTTGTGCATATTTCAGATATAAAGTATGAAAGAAGCCTTAAGTAGAGTATCAGCAAATCAGCATCCTTTCCAACTTCCATATGCAAGACCTTCAGAAAGATACAGGGGTATATCTATGTTTTAAAAAGGGCCTAGAGCAAGCACTGAAAACCCTTCTCCCTCTTCTACAGCCTGGCCGGGTCCAGTTTTATACTTGTAGCTCTGCCTCCAAAGTCACATCGACTTCAGAGACCCACAGTTCAACACTGGACCTGGCCAAGTCAAGCCCAGCATTCAACTGCAGGCTCTGTCTCCAAAGTTCACATGGACTTGGAAGGTGGAGCCCACAGTTTAAAGCTGGACTTAACCAGGCAGAGACCAGTGTTGAATTATGAGCTCTGCCTCTGATATTCACATGGACTTTGGAGGTGCAGCCTGCCTGAAGTTTAAAACTGGACCTGCTCAGGTTGAGTTGAGTTCTTGGGAGGGGCCAGGCAGCCAAGGTAGCCCCACTTCTTGGTGCATAGGGCACATGCCCTGGCTGCCCCACCATAGATATCCCTGTGGAAGTCTGCCTCTGTGATTTGAGGACAAGACTCTGTCTGACAGATTTTCATCAAAAGTTCAACAATGTTGTATTTCACCACTTACACAAACATGATGTATAGTGAATAACTGTGGCTGAACTCTGTCCATTATAATTACAGAATGATAACAGTATAAGCATAAATACCCTTTCACCTCTTTCATTCAAAACGTAACTGTGCAAATCTACTTTTATATTTTGTGTTGCTTTTTAAGAGAAGATAACACCAAACCCGGGAGTGGCAAGTACAATGAAATACAAATACAATTCACCCAGTGGTGGGATTCAGCCTATTCACACCAGTTCGGTAGAACCAGTAGCTAATTTTTTGTCTAGTTCGGAGAACTGGTTGTAATCCCACCACTGAGTCCTTTCAGAACCGGTTGTTAAATTATTTGAATCCCACTACTGCATTCACCCTCTGCTGCATACAAAAAGATGAAATTTATAACAAAGTATCACAGTGCAATTAAAAACAATAATCACCACTATATTAAGTATTCAAATAACAATAGAACTCAAAACACAGGAAGAAAAGCACCTCTCCGTTTAAGACTTCTCTTAATATTGTAATCTCATTATAAACAAGACTCCGAGAATCAAGTATAATTAGTCCAATAGTAAACAAGACTCTGAAGTGGTTTTCGTGATAAGATGTCCGCTTTCAAGGATTTTTCTTCAAGGCACAAAGCTTCCTTATCATTGTAGCTTGTGTTGCATCACATTCCTATGCTTTCTTGAGTTTGAGACTGAAAACCATCCTAATAAACAATATGGCTTGTGCTGCAAACATAAATCTCACATTAAAAATATACAATGTGTATTTTATAATATACCTACAGACCCCTCAAAAATAGCTTAGAATGTATAATGAGTTTGAGCAGTCCACTTTTCTCACCTTGATACTCCTTGGACTCTTCTTGTTAGGCATGCTGCACAATTAAAAATCCTTAGTGCCTATGAACTGAAACTCAGTCCAAAGTGAGTTGCTGTTGATAAATAGTATGGCTAAGCAGGGAGGGGCACTAAACCTGCCCTGGAAAGAATTGGACTCCTTCTCCCATCAAGGTTCACAACTCAAAGATGCTGCTAGATCTGTGTTTTCAGGAATGTAGAATTGTTAACAAGTGTTGGTTGGTGAGTCATCTGTGGCTTTCTTAAAGAAGCACCACCTGGACACAGTTAATATATTCAGGTTATATTACTGCATTGTTCTTTATGCAGGGTTTCTTGATGTTTTTTGATATTAGTTTTATGCAGCCGCATTATTCTTTTGGTTTAGTGATTGTTTTTAGTCTAAAGTTGTAGGCCATCTCCAGAACTTTCTGTTGAAAACACAGAATAGAAAAAAATTGAAATAGATTTAGGTGAAAGAATCAATTTTGAAAGATGGATCTTTGTTTTTGGTTTCTTCCTTCTTTCCTCTATCATGCCTAATCCTTTTTTATTGAAGTCCCTTTAGACAAGAAATAGAATTCTCATTCATCTCAGTGGGTCACACCATTTTCTTCTGCTGTTTCATAAGTAATCACTTCTGTTTCTTTTACTGGACAACTACACTGCCAGGCTGCCAGACACTACTCAGCCAGTATTACAAATGGTTGTCCTGATACTGTGCAGCACTATCTTCATTTTTACATGACCTTATGAAAACCATAGCTCATAAATTCACTCTGGAGCTGAGGACAAATGTATTTGGGCAGGTCTTCTGCTTCCCTGTGGCCACTACCGTTGATACAGTGGAGTCAAGAAGCAACTGCCAAATTAACAGCAGAGCAGAATCATTTAAACTCGTCACCCATCCAGTGCATAAACACCTCAGAGTGCAGTTTATAACTGTATAGCCACTGAGGACCCCACAACAACTGGGGCTGACTGCCTAATGAGGTGATTTGAGGCAGATGCCACAAGAGACATGCTTTGCGGGCTCAACAACCTCCTTTGCTGCCAGCTACACACCCAACTTCCCCATCCAAACATGAATCTGGTAGAAACAACTTTCTATTCCAGACCTCTTCTAAAAGTGGTACAGCAAGCCTGCTGACCTGTTTCCAAATTTTTATGACATCCCTTCTTGTGTGAATGTGATCATAATTCCTGGTTGCCATTTTCTGGGCTAATCGAAGTAGCAGTCAGTTTCATGAATGTCCAAGAAGTCCTGTCAGGTGTGGCTTGGTACGCTGTTTTTAAAGAAAGCAAGGGAAATGAAGAAATAAAGAGGATTATCTCCTTCAGCAACAGTGAAGCATTGGGCATGGGTCCTTGAAGCATTAGTAGCACCAGAAGTTAAACCACCACTGTCAGCATTTGCTAGAATGACTTCTTGCACATAGGGAGGTTTCATCTCCTGGTAGTACTTGCAGCCTGAGAACAACTGACTTTTGATGGGTAAACTGAATCTTATTTTGTATTGAAATAAATGGTGACTAACTGACATATAAACTTACATAGCAATATAGAGAAGACAGGTCTAATATTTCTAATGCATTCACCAGTCAGTTTCATCAGTTTGTTGGTTGGTTCCACTGGGCTTCTCAGAAGTAGAGGAATAAAGCTCCCACACACCACACAGACACTGTAAAGAGGCAGTTGCATCAGTGACTGCAAGGTTAGTAAGAGAGCAGGGACTGCCTTGCAAAAAAGCTCCAGCTCCAAAGCTGATGGGGCACCTTAGTGTGTGAAATGTCCCTAAATGGGGAACAACAATGGTCAGTTCAAGTCACATTATGCAGAAAGTTTGCATTAGCCATCAAAAGGTAAAATGTACCTTTTAAGTGTTTCAGTGACAATGAGAGCCAGCATGGTGTAGCGGTTAAGAGCAGCAGTCTATAATCTGGAGAACCAAATTTGATTCATCACTCCTCTACATGAGCAGCGAACTCTGATCTGGTGAACAGGATTTGTTTCCCTTCTCCTGCACATGAAGCCTGCTGGGTGACCTTGGGCTAGTCACAGTTCTCTCAGAACTCTCCCAGCCCCACCTACCTTACAAGGTCTCTGTTGTGGGGAGAGGAAGGGAAGGAGTTTGTAAGCCGCTTTGAGACTCTTTACAGTTGAGAAAAGCGGGTTATACATCCAAACTCTTCTTCTTCTAGATTCAAAAAGATTGAGGAAGCAGCACAAGAACATATTTCCCACTTCTCAGAACAACTCAATAAGTGCACTGCAGCAGTAAAAGAGAGGAAAATGCTGATCATTAAGGTTCGTAACTCCCCAGGGAACAGTACACAGTCCATAAGCGTGTATAGACCAGGACAGAGACAACAACATATAGAGTGACAGCCTGTAAGAATGGATGGAACACCTTGTGTTTGTTTGGATGCTCAACAGTGCTGATGGTTACTTTCACAGTAGATCTTGCTATCCATCTCCTCTTTTCCTCCACTCTGTTTTTCCCAACTACATGATATATCAAACTGGTTGTGAGTTGTTAGGAGGCAGTCGTCTTAACTCTTGCTGTAATCAGAATACAGATAAAATAAAATCCGGTCTTGGAGGGTTTTTGTGTGTTTGTGTTAAGTGCTGTCAAGTCACTTCTGACTTATGGCAACCTTATGAATTAATGATCTCCAAAACATACTATCCTTAACAGCCTTGCATAGGTCTAGCAAACTGAGGGCCATAGCTTGAATCAATCCATATTGTGTTGGGTCTTCCTCTTTTTTCCGCCTTCCTTCAATCTTTGCTAGCATTATTATCCTTTCTAGTGACTCTTGTCTTCTCATAGTGTGACCAAAGCATGATAGCCTCAGTTTGATCATTTTAATTTTTAGACACAGACGTGATTTGATCTAAAAACTACTTATTTGTCATCTTGGAAGTCCACGGTATCTGTATAATTCCATTCCAACACCATTTCAAATAAATCAACTTTCTTTCTGTCATCTTATTTCATTGTCCAACTTCAGTGGCATATAGTTTGTGGGAATCATAGACCCCACTCCCAGGGACTGTCTTATGCTGAAACACATTAAGGTCAATGATTTAGGTAAGGGGGGTTTTCTCGGGTTCAAAACCCCCCCCCCCATTACATGTCTGAAGCTCCGCCTCCGTTTGTGTTTTTTATTTTTAGGGTTTTTTTGTTTTTGGCCTGTAGGGGGCGCAATTTTTAGGATAGCAGCACCAACATTTTTGGGGAGAGTCTCCTGATGATACTACCCATTTTTGATGTGGTTTGGTTCAGGGGGTCCAAAGTTATGGACTCCCAAAGGGGGTGCCCCATCCCCCATTGTTTTCAATGGGAGCTAATAGAAGATAGGGGCTACATCTTTGAGGGTCCATAACTTTGGACCCCCTGAACCAAACTTCACCAAAACTGGGTGGTATCATAAGGAGAGTCTCTTACTGATGCCACCCAGGTTTGGTGAAGTTTGGTCCAGGGGGTCCAAAGCTATGGACTCCCAAAGGGGGTGCCCCATCCCCATTGTTTTCAAAGGGAGCTATAGAAGATGGGGCTACACATTTGAGGGGCCATAACTTTGGACCCCCTGAACCAGACTTCACCAGACCTGGTTGGTATCATTAGGAGAGTCTCCTAAAAATACCCTGAAATTTTGGTGCTGCTAGCTTAACAATTGCACCTCTGACAGCAAGCACCTCCCAAGTTTCCCCAGATTTTCCTTTTAAATCCACCCTCTTCAGCATGGATTTAAAGGGAGAATCTGGTGTCCCCAGTTTAAACATTGAAAGTGATGCTGTTTCAGGGTGGGGGATAATGCACCCCAAAACAGCATCACTTTCAATGTTGTTTTAACTGGGGACCCCAGATTCACCCTTTAAGGCTGCCAGATGAGATCAGAGCTCTGCGGGATACACAGAGTTTCTGCAGGCCCTGCAAAATGGACCTGTTCCACCAGACGTTTGGCCAGCCGGGGTAACATCGAATTTTGCTACAAATTAACATCTGGCCTCCCGTGGGCGTAAGGAAGAGGAGGGGGAAAAACAAATTTTTCTGACACCATCAACAAATTATGGTTCTTTTAACTTTGTGAGGGTGGAATATTTTAGCTGTTTTAATGTTTTAATGTATTTAATTGTTGTGAACCGCCCTGAGCCCCTTGTGGGAGGGCTGTATATAAATTGAATAAATGAAATGAAGGTGGATTTAAAAGAAGAATCTGGACTCTCTAGTTTAAACACCATTGAAAGTGATGCTGTTTGGGGGTGAATTCCAGCATCACAGCGGCCACCCATTTATTTATTTTTATTTTATTAAACTTATAGGCCGCCTTATCCCCGGAGGGCTCATGGGGTGGGGGGTTGCAAAACTCAGATTTTGCACTGAGCTTCATTTTCCCTAGCTGCGCCTCTGTCCAGAGGGGATGGCAGAAGGGGCTGCCAGCTGGGAGCCCAGCTGGTGGGGGAGGGCTGAGGCGGGGAGTCTGCCATCCCCGGCCTTAGAGAGCTGCTTTTATAAGCACTGAGGCTGGGGCGGGGCTTGGGGAGGTGTGGCCATGCCCCAGGGACGGGGGGGCGTGGCCCCACCCGGAACCCTCCCCATAAAAAATCTATACCTACGTCCCTGATTAAGGTGAACAATGAACAAGCAAAACAGTACACAGTTGCCCATTCTTAGGGTTGACATGGGATACATACTCCATACTTTCCTTCTTTATCTGTCTGGAATGTCTCAGTTTGGAGGAAAGGATCTCTGGCGTTTGAATCTCTGTCTCCGGCGTTTTGGACTGATTCTTGAGAAGATAAGTGCTCTTCTTGCACCAATATTTTTTTTTATCTAGGACCTGCTATCAGGTCGCCATTTCTGTGCTTTTTTCCTCCTGTCATAAGAATAAAATACATTGCTTTATATTGCATATTTTTATATTTGGGATTTATATTTTGAGATCTTTAGTGGGAGTTGTTTCACTTAGGATTGCCCTTGGGCCACTCCAGTTACACTCCTAGGGATGATGCCATTTTTTGGATTTTGAAACAGCAGCAGTGTAACCATTGTGCTACAACTGGTGGTGTTCCCTGGTGTGTTTTTCTTCAGAAGGGTGAAGGATCCCAAACTTAGTTAGAATCCTGTCTTCTACTGGGGGGGGGGGGGCAAGACATCTTGCTTGAGATATGCTCGTCACCACTTGCAGGGAGGCAGGAACCAATCAGAATTCTTTTTGCCGCCCCTTCCTGTGTGGGTCTCCGCCTCTCTTTCCTCAGTATTTGTTCCTGCCTTTGCAGGGTGTGCAGAACAATCGGAGGACCGGGAGGAGGCAGGCTCGACCAGCGCACCAAGGCAAGAACCCGGCCCGGTCTGTACATAGGGAGAGGGGATGGCATGGTGCCCCAAACGGGCAATGGCGGCTCGTTAGCCCCCAACCCGGGCCCCTCCCACAGGGACTTAGCAGTTCCCGCCAATTTGGCTGTCTCAACCTGGCAAACAGCTCCCCCTGCTGACCTTGCGGAGCTATTGCGGGCTGAGATTGAAAAAGCATTAACGGCTAGAGAACAGCAAGCATTGTCCCAAAGGGGAAATTATGCCCAACGCCACCAAACTTCCTCCCAACCCAATTTAACCAGGGGAAATGGATCAGGGTACCATAGAAACCCAATAGCATTCCCAGAAGAGGAAGATGAGGGCTCAGACAAAGCAGAAGGGGAGGAAGTGGAAAGGTTTTCTGAAGGTGAAGATTCCTCAGAAGAGGCATCTGACCAATCTAACAAATTTTTTAAGAATGAGGACTTACTCATGTTAATAAATAAAACGGTCTCAGCCCTAGACCTGAGGGACAAAGAGGATGCAGAAGACCCAGTGGACCCCTTGGGGGAGGGCCCCTCTTCCAAAACCATTAAAGGATTCCCTAAAGGGAAAGAGAATTATTTTCCAAAAGATTCTGAAAAGGAAAAATTCTTTCCAGTGCCTGAGTACTACGTTAAGCGTATCAAAAAGGAATGGCTTAATCCTGCCGGCAGGAAAGCACTGCCAGCAGGAAGCACCACCTTCAAAAAGACCTACCTATTACCCCTTCCGTTCCATTCGATGCTTAAGAGCCCTCCTGTAGACTCCCCAGTAGCGTACCTACACACGGGAGGACTAGTTACTAAGGAAGGAGAGGGATCCATTAAAGACCTTCTCGACTGCAGGTCAGAAGCTGCCTTGCGCAGGTCTCATGACTGGTTAGTGGCAATCCTTAAATCCTTAACACCTGCATCAACAGTGTCCAGAGCAGCCATGGAATGGCTCAAAAGAATCTTAGAGAGGCTTCCAGCTGAAGAAACGGCCCTGAGGGAAGGGGTAGAGAGAGTACTGATAGCAAACGCCTTTATAGCAGATGCAACCATGGATGCCATCACTTTAACAGCTAGGACAATGGCCTCCAACAGGGTAGCAAGACGCAATGCCTGGCTACGCCCATGGCAAGCAGATACACAATCAAAGCATGTAGTAGCAGCCTACTCCTATTTTGGAGAAGCGATATTTGGGAAAGAGCTGGACCAGGTCCTCATAGAAACCAAAGACAAAAAGAAGGCCATGCCCAAATCTGTCAAACCAGAGACAAATCAAATGTACCAAAAAGCAACATTTCGTTCCCATAGAACGCTACCTAGGGTTTCCAGAGAAGGCACACGTCCCAGCTGGAACAGTCAGGGCAGCTTTCAAAACCAGGATTCCTTTCAGAACAAATCTAGCTTTTGCCCCTTCAACAAGCAAGGCAAGAACTTCAAGCCAGAACGTAACAAACAATGACTGCTTGGACCCCCCAGTGGGGGGTCGCCTTGCAAAATTCGGCTATCAGTGGCAGGGCGAACACGTGGACAAATGGGTACATCAAGCAGTGCAAAACGGCTACACAATAGAGCTTTGGTCAATTCCAAAATCCCACTTTGTCCACTCCCCACTGTCCAAGGACCCAAAAAAGGCAAAAATAACACTACAAGCGATAGAACACCTAATCCAGATCCAGGCTATAAAGACTGTTCCGATGCAGGAAAAATCACTAGGGATATATTCACACTTCTTTACGGTCCCCAAAAAATCAGGGGACTACAGAGCAGTGTTGAATTTGAGGCACCTCAACAAATTTGTAAAAACACCAAAATTCAAGATGGAAACACTGGGGTCCATATCACTTGCCCTACAGCACGGAGACTTTCTCACGTCACTAGACCTGAAAGAAGCATACCTGCATGTCATGATCCACCCGTCCCACAGAAGGTTCCTCAGGTTTGCGGTGGGAGGAAGGCACCTCCAGTACAGAACCCTTCCATTTGGGCTAGCAACCGCACCGAGAACGTTCTCAAAGATCCTACTAGCCCCCATCATTCTACTCAGACAACAGGGAATACACATATACCCCTACCTAGACGACCTGTTGGTCCGATCCAGGTCATTCCAACAGGGAGTCAAGGACATAGGAACAGTACAACAGGTCTTACAACAACACGGGTTCCTCATAAACAGAGAAAAAAGCTCCCTTACGCCAGCGCCACAATTAGATCACTTAGGAACCACGATAGACACCAGAGCAGACACTCTATTCATCCCACAGGAAAAAATATCAAAAATCAAACAGGCCACCAGAAAGGTAATTGCAGCACGCCAGCACTCGCTACTACAACTGGCAAGTCTTCTAGGGCTGTTCATATCGGTGATAGACTTGTCCCAATGGGCATGCTTTCGCACGTGACCTCTGCAACTATTCCTGAGACCATTCCAGACAGACATCATCCTGAAGAAAGACAAAAAGCTAATTCTTCCTACAGCGGTCAAGAACAGTCTACTCTGGTGGCTGAAACAAAGCAACCTCACCAAAGGGAAGAGGTATCTTCACGAACCCAGACCACAGGTGTTCACCGACGCCTGCCTCAAGGGTTGGGGGGCCACCCTAGACAGACAGTTTGTACAGAAGACCTGGTCAGCACAGGAATCCAGGTTGCCCATAAACTTGCTAGAAACAAGAGCCATACTCTTCGCGCTGGAACACTTCCAGTTGAGACTCAGGGACAAACACGTGATAGTCAGAACAGACAATGTCACGGCAAAAATGTATATAAACAATCAGGGAGGATCAAGGTCAAAACAACTCCACCTGGAGGCGGCAAAAATCCTCCAGTGGGCAGAAAGGAACGTGCCGTCCCTGGAATCACAGCACATCCAAGGGAAGAGAAACAAAAAAGCAGACTGGTTGAGCAGGCAACAAATCCAGGAAGGAGAGTGGCAACTCAATCCTTGAGTTTTCCAGAAGATCACAGACACCCTGGGACTCCCAAAGGTGGATCTATTCGTATCTTCGAACAACACCCAAGTGGAACTGTTCATGACCAGGTCTTCAACCACAGAGCGATAGACACAGACGCGTTGGCAACACCCTGGCCACCAGGGCTGATGTACGCCTTCCCTCCATTCCCACTGATCCCCAGAGTGCTAAGGAAAATAAAACAAGAAAGAGCAACGACTATACTGATAGCTCCAAATTGGCCCAGGAGACCCTGGTATTCATTGATTCAGGAAGTGAAAATAGCTCCCCCAATGCACTTGTGTCTAGAACCCGACCTTCTGCTACAGGGTCCGATCAGCTTCCCAGACCCAGAATGGCTGCAACTGACCGCGTGGCTTGTGAGAGGAGACGCTTGATCCGGAAAGGATTTTCCACCAAGGTAACAAACACCATCTTAGCAGCACGTAAACGATCCACAATTAACATCTACAATTCATCTTGGAAGGCGTTCGTGAAATGGAGCAAATGTCACGCAGTGGACCCGGAACACCCCTCTATTCAGAATATCCTGGGATTCCTGGAAACCTGGGCTTAGGAGCTCCACCTTAAAACGGCAACTAGCGGCAATAGCAACGGTGTGCCCATCCATAAACGGCACACCCATCACTACACAAAAAGACACCATGACCTTCCTCCGGGGAGTCAAGTTATCCCAACCTCCGACAATACATAGATTTCCATCCTGGAAATTACACACAGTGCTGACGGCTCTCACAAGGCAGCCATTTGAACCGATCCAAACCACAAACATAAAGTGGGTAAGAATGAAGACTTTATTCCTAATCGCTATCACGTCAGCAAGGAGAGTCTCGGAACTTCAAGCCCTGTCTACTAATTCCAAGTTGTGCATTTTTCACAAAGACAGAGTTACCCTGAGACCAGACCCAGCGTTCATTCCCAAAGTGAACTCTTCGTTCCATAGGAGGCAAGACATCACGATACCCAACTTCATGCCAAATCCTGAGCATCCAAAAGAACATTTATGGCATACTCTGGACGTCAGAAGAGCGCTAAAAGCCTTCTTGATAAGATCTGAACAAATCAGGAAGTCGGAAACCTTATTTATCAACATTCAACCCCCCCAAGGTGGGTCTCCCTATGTCCAAGGCAGCCATCAGCTCAACCTTGAAAGCAACAATAATAGAGGCCTACAAGGCCAATGGCCTACCAAGTCCACCGGGAGTGTCCGCGCACTCGATCAGGAGTGCAGCAACCAACGCAGCACTAAGAAACCGTGCTTCGGTGGAGGAGATATGCAAAGCTGCAATCTGGTCGTCAATCTCCTCCTTCGTAAGACACTATAAGCTTCCTTTAATTGCGGACACAGAAGTGGCCTTCGGCAAGAGAGTTCTGGAAACGATCATCGGAGATTAAAGAGACACATTTCACGAACGCCTTCCAGTGTCCCCTAATTGGGGACACTGCTCGGGGAGGTCCCAAGCAAGATGTCCCCCCCCCCCCCCCCAGGAGAAGAGTCCATTGGATACTTACCATGAAGGGCTTTTCTACTGGAGGGAAGGGAAGACATCTTGGCCCTCCCTGGTCTCTATTTCTTTCTGATGATACGTTCTGAACATTAATGTAAATAGGATAAGGGTAGGATGGAGCCAATCCATGCTGTAGTTATTGTTTTGTTCAATGTTGTAATTGTTATGTTGATCCGTTCTATGTTGAGTGGATGTTTGAGTGGGTCTCATTCCTACTGCTGTGTCAGACGGGATACTGAGGAAAGAGAGGCGGAGACCCACACAGGAAGGGGCGGCAAAAAGAATTCTGATTGGTTCCTGCCTCCCTGCAAGTGGTGACGAGCATATCTCAAGCAAGATGTCTTCCCTTCCCTCCAGTAGAAAAGCCCTTCACGGTAAGTATCCAATGGACTCTTCACACATCTTCCATAAATTGTAAATCATGCTTTGGTTGTTGTAGGTTTAGGTGACAATAGTGGTTTTGCTGTTCTCTCATACTATCTGCTGCTGTTCTTTGTGCTCCACTGATCAAGCCATTACCGTATATACTTGTGTATAAGCCGACTCGTGTATAAGCCGAGGCACCTAATTTTACTACCAAAACCTGGGAAAACGTATTGACTCGCTGCAGGTGATAAGCTTGCTGGGTGGGAAGCCAGGGCAGAGGGAGCTCCTTATTTGGGCAGTGACTCTTCCTGATGTCATTGCCCAAATAAGGAGCTCCCTCCACCTCCCAGTTGCCTGGGCTTCCTCAAACCCAGCCGGGAGGTGGAGGGAGCTCCTTATTTGGGCAATGACATCAGGGGGAGTCACTGCCCAAATAAGGAGCTCCCTCCACCTCCTGGCTGGGTTTGAGGAAGCCCAGCCAGCCAGGGTTCCCCTTCACCCTCCCAGGAGGGCAGCAACAAGCGGCTTGTGCAGCCGCAGGGAGGTCGTCCTGGCCACGCCCCCAGCCTCGGCAGAGGCCTGAAGAGCCGGTGACTCATGTATAAGCCGAGGGGGCATTTTTCAGGCTTAAAACAGGGCTGAAAAACTCGGCTTATACGCGAGTATATACGATATTTTCTCTTTCATTGTTAATCCTTTCATCTTCAGAACTTAGACATTCAGTCAGAATCATTGGATAACTTCTATGTTAAGCACAGTTGGAGATGAAAGCAGTTATTTAAGTAGGGTCTAATCTATCACCTTTTGTATAAAGAAGAGTTTAATAGAAAGGGTTGGGGCAAGTCTGAAGCTAGAATTGTCAGACAGTCATTACTTTAAAACTGCATTTCTTAGACCCATAAGGGTTAATAAATGACCTCTAATACCATTTATAAAATTTAGACATCTATCTAGCATATTCTATATTTTTAAGACTTTATTCATTCCAGCCAACTAATTATGATAACCCCAAACTTTTGTGGTGAATTAAATGTACCTTGGGCGGTTCCTATTTCTGTTTTTTATTGCCCTTTTAGGATTTATTGAAAAAAAAAGTGATTGGAATCTGTAGGCTTTCACTGTTCTTCTAAATATATGCTACAGTGACGTTGGTATAGAATTTTTATGCGGTGGGTTCGGATAGTGGGGCTCAGGGGTGGGACCACACCCCTACCTGTCCCTGGGGGCATGGCCACACCTCCCCGACCTCAGTGTTTATAAAAGTAGCTCTCCGAGGCTGGGGATGGCAGTCTCCCGCCCCCAGCGGGCAGCTGGCAGTCCTGCCCTCCCCTCTGGGGAGGCTGGGGGTGGGGCTTGTGGGGGCATGGCCATGCCCCCAGGGGTGGATGGGGATGTGCCCTGACCCCCACCCCCTGGACTCAGTGCTTATAAAAGCAGCTCTCTGATGCCAGGCTCTTCCTGCCCCTGCCCCTCCCTGCCAGCTGGGGTCCCAGCGGCAGTCCCTTCTGTGCTCCCCTCTGGAAAAGCCAGAAGAGACTGCTGTCCCAGCCTCGGAGAGCTGCTTTTATAAACACTGAGGCCAGGGGTTGGGGCTTGGGGAGGCATGGCCATGTCCCCAGGAGTGGGTGGGGGCATGGTCATGCCCCCTTAACCCCACCCCCCACCCTCAGTGCTTATAAAACCCGCTCTCTGAAGCCAGGGATAGCAGTCTCTTGTGGCCTCTCCAGAGGGGAGGGCAGACGGAACTGCTGGCTGCCTGCTCAGCTGGTGGGGCGGGGGACGGAGCATCTTCTCCAGGCAGGGGCTGGTGGGGGGAGCCCCACCCTGTGGGGGGCAGTGGGTGTTCAAGCAAGCCAGACATGTAAATGGGGGGGGGTTGAACCCTTGCTCAAGAAGAAACAGCTGTTAGAGTGATCCAGGTGGACATTTATAGTAGCTGGACTTCAGCCTGCAAGGAAATAAAAATGTGGCATTCTAAGTAAGCCGCTCCCTGCCTGTGTTCTCTTTTGCACTGTTAAGGGAAGAACAAGTGCAAATACTCAGGCTGGGTGCCTGAGATGTTGCAGAGTACTTTGGAATGATTAAGCATAGGTTGAATGATAGCTTGAGAAAGAAGGACATGGTTTCTTTCATTTTGTGAACAAATCATTCCACTGAAAATGCAGATGGAAAATCTCAAGAAATTCAAAAGAGTGATGACAAGTTTATAAGTACTTTCAGTTCCAAACGCTGAAATGATTGCTTATTCTAAGGTGCTCTTCTCACTTGACATTAGTTGTTAAGATGGTGTTTGGTTGCTGTTTTAAAGTAATGAGAATGAAAATTCTGTGAGGTCTCTATAAGAAAATAAGTCAACTGAGGCTTAATTATCTGCCTTGCTGTCAACTCAGGGATTATTTAGGCAGACAAAATAACCATTACAATATTTCATAATGGAAGCTATTTCAACAGTATTTAAGGATAATTCATTTAGTTGGTTAATTTGCACAGGATATTTATTGTTTGCCAGATCATGTTAAAATAAATTCCAGTTGGCTATGTTTAGTCTTTTATAGAAAAATCTTATGGCATCTTAAAGATAAACATTTGTTCTGGCATAAGGTTTTCAAAGCAATTGTAAACTGTTGTGGGTTTTCCAGGCTGTATGGCTATGGTCTGGTATTTTTGCTCCTAACGTTTTGCCCAGTGTGTTGCCTTTCCTTCTGCTGCTTCTGCTTCTGCTTCTGCTTCTCCTTTTTCTTCTTGAGCAAGGCTTCATATTTAGCTGAGCAGAGTCAGTGTATGACAAACGTGTGATTTATAGACATTAGGAGATGTTTTATTCACAACTAACTTCTACAACCATTTAAAAACGTATTTTGCATTGAGATCCTGGTCATACACACAAACGGAGTCATATAATATTGCTTATGATGGTTTCTTAATCAAACTTTTAAATTTGAATTTTCAACAGTGTAGTCATTGTAAACCCTTCTAAGCTTTGGGCTTGATTCAGTTACTTCTACCTTTTGGAAAAAAGTGGCTGATTGGAGACATTCAGAGATTTAAGGAAGACTAGATAATCTTTCTCTTCCGTCACTTCTTACTACTTGTATACTTGGTGATATTGACATGGGAGATGCAGTCAAGTGTTCAATTCATGTTACTCACAGGTGACATAAATCTTCAGAGGTTCATTATCACTTTTGACATTCTGTAGGAGATTTTTAATCAGTTAGGTTGCAGTATTTATAATAATATGAGTTGCAAGTAATACGGCCTGCATAACAAGATACATCTGCAATATGAGAACAAGAATGAAATGAACTGATCACTGCTTCTGAATATTGACTGGCTAGATATCAATTGCTGACCTTTCTTGAAATGGTTGAACTAATTCAGCGTCAGTGTGAATGAACATTGCTCTCAAAGGCATTGGAATATGATAATTTTGTTTTGGTCTCATTTCCACCTCAACATAGGGAAGGGCAAAATAGTCTAGTTTGCTTTTTAGGGCAAATGCTGTTCTTTCTCGCTAGTAACCCATGGTATTTTGATTTTCTAAAAGAAGTTCTGATATACCTCCTTGAAGAACAGTTACCTGTATTTCTGTGGTTATACTGCAAATCATTTTTGTAATATCCGATCCTTCAACCATTAAAAGCAACAAAAGTATTTCTTCTTTAGTTATGTGTGTGTGTGTATACGCACATATATAAACACACACAGGAAAAACATAATTGTAATACACTAAGTTATTGAT
Organism: Sphaerodactylus townsendi; assembly: GCF_021028975.2. NCBI lineage: Eukaryota > Metazoa > Chordata > Lepidosauria > Squamata > Sphaerodactylidae > Sphaerodactylus > Sphaerodactylus townsendi. The sequence continues at coordinate 61,554,265 of NC_059430.1, read as the reverse complement.
ATGGTAGTTTGAATAGTAAATCAGTATGTGGGATACCCAGGTTCAAATGCCCTACATCTGCCATAAACTTTTTTGGGGAACCTGAGCAGTTTACTCTCTTTCAACCTAACCATCCTCTCAGGGTTGTTTGTTAAGGTTAAAATTAAAAGAGAATGATGTATGCAGCTCTGAACTATTTGGAGAAAGGGTTAGCTAAAAATGTACTAGATAAGTCGATTGATCCTCACCATCATGTGAAATGGCAAATTGTGCTGTTAGTGCTTATGTATGAGTTCATAAATGCACTCATAGTAGAAGCAGGATAACAGCTATTAACAACTCTTTTGTATATATCCACTTACACACAGATGTAAGTTCTATGTATCTAGGGAGAGAAATTTGAAACTTGTGGAATGACAACTGACAAAAAGAACATTTGAAAACAGCATTTCTTTCTGAAATGCAAAAGAGGGACTTGCACATATATGAAAATTAGGATTGTTTCTGGTAATTACAGTGGCATACGTGCACTAATTCCAGATTACTCAAACAAGTGAAGCAAGTAAGACTAGACATAAGAAATATACAGTCTGTAGTATCACAATCTAGCAGGGTTGCCAAGCCTTGGGCAGGACTCGGGGCTGTGATGCTGGCTGTATTGCTAAGTCATTTCCAGGTTTTCCCAAGAAGTGACATAGAATAATAGCCCTAGGAATAGCTGGAAACTCTATTCCCATGAGCTTCCCTATGTTACTTCAAGGTTTTCCTCAGAATAGACATAGCAATGTAGCTAACATTGTCCTTTTTGTCCTTTTGTCACTGCTCCAAGTTTTGGTGGGCAACAAAGACTGCTGGTGGGGATGCCTTTCAGCATAGTGATTACATGACTAGAGCTATCTGCCTCCAAATGCTGTTTTTGTTCCCTAGTACCCCATGTAACCTCTGTTGTAGCTTTATGTTACCTACTAAATGTGCATTGTTGGTCAGTATTCATTTTTCTTTCAGCCAACCAACCAGAGTTCTACAATGTTATGCATATAGGTTGAATAGAATTCTTGTTCTAAATGTTGTTGGTAGGTTAAAATATTTGATACAGTTCCAGTAGGAACTGGTTTACATCATCATATTTTTCATTCTTCAGCATGCGATGCATATCTAGAACTTTGTCACATATAGCACCAGAATGATTAGAGGCATTAATCATGATAATTTTACCATTGCCACTAAAATGCAGAATTACAAATGCCTTTCATTTTGATGTACCTGAAAGAATTTGAGTGCAATCTAGAGAATATTTAAGTGGACAGATGCCTCAGTGTGCCTGAAGAGCCCTTGAAGTTTGTGAATCTAAATACACATCCCTGTGGCAGATGTTCATAGTATTTTGATTGTTCAAGAGAGATCACCTGTGAACCAAATGACCAATAGTGCTCTCTGAAGAAAAATGAAGTTTCAAATATACCACTAAACCTGTGAATTATTGGTATATGACAGTTATGGTTAAGTGTATTCCTGTTACACATTCCATTGTTTCAGCATTAAATGGAGGGTTTTTTTCCTTTTTAACACACGTTTCTTTTAAATGCTAAACGTGAATATTTGCATGCTTATTATTTAGGTCCCTGGTTCCAGGCATTTGGTGGAACAAGTAGAAGAAAGAACTAACTGATAATCTACTTTACACTTTCAAAGACACAAAATCTCAGATTTTGAATGCTAAAACTTTCTTTTTCTAAATCTGACATTAACAGGAACCCCAAGAGAGTCATCCACTCCTTTCTATGTAACAATTAAAGCTAAAGTTAATTAAACAGGCTCCTCAATCTAATTTAAACCCTCTAGCAATGGGAAGCTCAAATTAAGAATCTTTCCAACAGCAATCAAAGTGATTCATTCTCTCAACAGCTCCTTCTTTTTTGGACTGTTCAAACTTGCCCTACAAGTTTAGATTGAAATTAAGAACTTGACATTCTAGCTCAGAAATAACTCAGTCTTTCAAACAACAATTAAGGCTGACAAAATATGCGGTATTTTATAATTCTAGAAGCAAGTGCAGATTTGTCAACTTCAGACTGTAAAATGTAAAATGTGGTTCTAATTCTGATTTTCTTATGAGCAGATTTCGCTTTAATTACTGGGATTTGTGTATGTTTGCATAGAATTGTATCCAGGTTAAAACAAAATCAAACCAGATAGTAATTTAACATTTTAATGGATTCTAAATGTTGTGCTTAAGCCTTTCCCCACACAAAGCGTCAAGATTGGATTGTCAGAATTTTTATCCCTAGTATAAGCAACTTGTACTCCAGACAAGAAGCTAATGTTAGGACAGAATATGGAAAAACAGATCGGTTTCCAATGAGAAAGATGTAAGACAAGGATATATTTTATCTATCTATTTAATCTATATTCAGAACATATCATAAGGAAAGTTGAACTAGAGTTGATGAAGGTGGAGTGTGTGGGACATTAACAGTTTGGAAATATACAGATGACTCCACATTACTGGTAGAAAATAATGAAGACTTAAAGAGACTACCGATGCATGTTAAAGCAGAAAATGTCAAAGCAGGATTACAGCTGAAAATCAAGAACACAAAAATAATGACTACTGGGGAATTTAATCTTAGGGAAATCAAAAATGGTTCAAGATTTGCTGTTCCTTGTCTCCATCATCAACCAAAAGGGAGATTGCAACCAACAATTCAGAAGGAGATTGAGACTGGGGAGGGTAGTCATGAAGGAGATAGAAAAAAATTAACAGCCCAGTCTAGATGAGGGGAGCCTAATAGCCTTTAGGAGTGGCGGAGGGCTACTCTGACACATTTGCCCCGTCTGCCAGTGTAAGGGGAACCTACGCTGGCAGAGGGAACAAATCCTGCCACCCCACAGCTCCACGGCAGCAAAACCTGGAGGTGGACACCACCAGTGAGCAACACTAGTGTTCAAGTGGATGTGGGGGGGGGGGGGGCAGAGCATTCCCATGGTAGAGCCAACTTTAGTCGACGTCCTCCTGGCTTTGCTAACCAGGACTGCCACTGCTAGGGCTTCAGACTATGGAGGCCTTCCAGGCAGTTAGGTTTTTTCCTTTTTACTGCCTCCCTGTGCCGTCTGGTCCTGCCCCCAACAAGTCAGCCTGTGGATTGGGCTGTAAGTGTAAGGATGTGTCACTGGCAGCCAAGATAAATCAATTCATAGTGTTCCCCATTACTATGCATGGGTATGAAAGTTGGACAATGAAGAAAGTTGCTGTCCTGCTGTGAGGGGATATCTCCCACTTCCCCTATACCCAAAGGCAGGAATGTTCCCTAATTCTTCTGATGCCTGTTTCTTCTGATCTTCTCACTGGTCAGCTTTACTATAAATAACCGTCTAGGCGGGTTATTTAATTGCCCCACCCCATACATCACTAAAGTACATGTGTAAGTGAACCAGCTTAAGGAACTAAGGTGATCCTGTGTTTGATCTCAGAGGTTATCCTAGACTCGGCTTTTCAAAGTTCAGCCATAAAATATAAGAATTTTATTAACTCCTCAGAGGAATAGGATAAGGGTGGGGAGAGATTTGGTGAGATGGAAAGCAGCAGATTTATATACAAATATTAAGATGTTCTTAATAGTACAGTTCAGATGGCATTTGACTGATAAGATTTCAGTTTGTTACGGATTTCTAAATTCTTGGAAATAGGATAGTGGTTATGGAGCTTTGATTCAGACTTGCACTCAGAGGTTCTTGTGTAAATCCCGGTGCCCAAAATCTAGAAGGAATGGAATATTCACATAATTCCATTTTAACTGTTAGACTTCCCCAATCTGTACGATCACTTCAGAGCTTTTGAAGTAAATCTATCTCAGAACTAGGGATGGGAATTCTTCTCTCACATAAAATTTACTTTCCTCTCCTGGTTAGATGTTGGTCCCTCTCTAACAACATCTTTCTCACTCAGCCACCTCAATCTGTTCTGCATACACAGTTCAGGAGTTGAAGTTGCTGTGTTCTAGAACCTGGGCTAGGAATTCCCCCCCGCCCCAGGGGTTTATTCCCAGAGGTGTTTATTCTCTCAGAGGTGGACTGGTAATGGCAAATTATTTGGTCATGTGGGGGGGGGGGCGTCAAATCGGGCCGTTGCCCCACGCCACCCTCTAGCTCCCACCAAAGCCAAGTTCTGTGTGCTGATTGCCCATCATCGGTGCCGTTGCCCCGGCAGCCTGCTGCCTCCCTGCCTGTGTTGCCTTGACCTGCTGCCTCAGCTTGTTGTCTCTCTTCATCCTCTGTCCCTCAGCCTCATCTACATCATTGGAGGGAGGCCGAAAAGAGAGAGGAAGCTGAGCAGGAAGATGTGGGCAGGGCCAAGGGATGGAAGTCGAAGAGAGATCATGAGGCAGCAGCTGAGCTGGGCAGGTGGGAGAAACTGCTGGCGGCTGGGAGAGAGGAGTTCAGGAAGTTGCCAGGTTGCTTGAGAGAGTTTCACAAGAGCAAAGATTTCCAGGGGCAGGGTAAGATTATGATCTAGTAGTAAAGAGCAATCATTGCCAGAGTGCCGACCTTGGGGGTGGAGATGTTGGTGTTGTGACTTTGCGTGGCTGGAGAGATGTTGCATGCAATGGGGGCTCTCCACCGATTCGATGGGAGGTGGGGAGGATAGGGAATCCTGTCTTGCGTGCCCTCCTCCCCCCAAATATGCCTCTGGCGGGAGATGAGAAGCCCCTCTTTGTTCCCCCCTTGCTTTTCTCGGCAGGTCCTGCGGTCGCTGTGGGGTCCTTGCCAGCTTAAACTACACCTTAGGGAGAATGCTAGAACCAAGATGTTTAACATTGCTCTCAGTCTGCCTTTATTTGCCACCTCCCTCCATGTTTGCTGCTTCTCCCATATACCATGATTAGGAGTTTAAAAGACCGCAAAATACCAAGGCAGGTACAATGCATTGTACATCCCTCCCTGTTCTCAAAGGGAAAAATTGGTTATTCCTGAATAACTTGTTTACTGCCTAGCTTTCCAACAAAGTTCTATGGTGAATGGTCCCTGATTCTTTGGGTCTATCTCAGTTTTCTGTCCTAGATGGTTGATTGAAGCATTTCTCATGACACAGATGATAACCACTAATGTGAGAAAAGCATGTCTGTTTAATAATATTTTATCCCATCAGGTCCTGTTTACTCTGAAGTAGGTCCCATTGTATTCAGTCAGAATTGCTCCTAGGTATAAAATATTGTCAGTGATTGAAATAATATTTAAATACTAAAATGTATTGTACTGCCAATTTAAAACTTCATTTGATCTTTTATTTTATGCCTGGCATCACTGCCTTGTCATTAAGACTTTTAAAGGCAAAATCTGGTTGTCTTTTATTTTATTTTTGTTTGAAAGTGACTCTTAATTACAAAATTTACTGTGAAATCCTAGGAAGAGTTTCTCCAGTCTAAGCCCATAAAAATCAGTGGTTATAGACTGTAGTAAGTCATCATATTATTGCACTGCTAGTATATAGCTGTTAGAAAGAAAATAATCAGTAGTAAAATATGCTAAATATCTGTCTGAATAAGTGTAAGTAAATTTATGGCTCACAGCTGGGGAAAGAGGAAAAGATTGTCATCCAAAATGCTCTTGTTGAAAAATTTTAAGTGCATGGTATTTCCAACAGTGCTACAAAGGAAGGAGTCATTTGAAGGAGAGTTATTGAAGTCATTTTCTTTTCTGCTTTTAGAACTCTCAGAGCACAAGAGGAGTGCCGGGGAGAGCAGCTGGGGGATAAAGATATTCATCTTAAAGCAGCACACAACTGAAACCAAGGTGTCAGCTACATTTTGGCAGCTGTAGGTTTGCTAACCTTTACTGCAGTTTTGCTGAACTATTTGCAGGCATAAGTTTCCACAAGTTACTTAGACATGTGCTTAAAATCTCCTTTCACGAATTGTCAGAAGTTTTATACCTCTATGTTTTACTGATGGAGATTTAGCATTGGGTTAGTGTATTCTTATGCATTTGCGTTTTGGGTAGAAAGGTTCTCTTTACTAGTCAGATCTGGAGACACTAACAGTGTCTTCCTACAAACTCTTTACTGGGAGTAAAGGGAGTAAACCCCTTTGAATAGAATGAATAGAGTAGGATTCTGGTATACTTCTGAAGATTAATATTCCCAACTAGGAACACTGCTGTCTGTATCATACCTCATAGGAGACCTGCTACTGGTTGCATTGCTGACAACAAGCTATTACAGAGCTAGAGTAATCATCACCAGCGTGAAATAGAATAAACAGCAACGATAGTGTTGGGTTCATCAAACCATATTATCATATTGACTTGATCACTGAGTTCTACTATTATCTCTCCTGCTGTTTCTGGAGTATGTACTGTTCTTTTTTCTGGTGTTACAGTTGCTTTCTTTTCACAATTTTTCTGGATTCTTCTAGTTCTACCTCTGTAAACACTTTATTCCGCATGATTAATTACCTTTGATCTGTCACTCTTTGCTCAGTGATATTCGAATCTGGGTAGCGTTGTTTCCACAGTTCATACATCCGCTTCAAGTATCCTCTTTTTTCTGGCTCTGAGTTGTAGTAACAAGCCATGATGGCACGATTTTCTTGTGCACTATACTTCTTTCTTTTGGACGGTTGGTCCACTTGTAGCCCACTTGTCGATGCATGCCCGGGGACCCTAGCATGCGATGCGGCGTTGTTGTTGTTGTTGTTGACAAAAACAACAAACACATTGTATCACAACCACCAGATCACTGATTGGTGTTGGCCTTCAATCCGCTTCAAGTTCCGGCCTGGAACTTAGGAAGACATGATGTATCGGCATAAAATCTGCTTCTTCTTCTTCTTAAAATCCATTAAAAACTCAGTAGCAACTATACCCCATATATATTTATGTGACTGCGTCCGGTCCTACTCCTGGGAGGGGACCAACAAGTTGTCAAAGATGGCATAACCAGATGGGGGCATCAAGAGGGGGTGAACAATCCTCGGCCAGTCTCCCCAAAGGCCTGGTGGAACACCTCCCTTTTGCAAGCCCTGCGGAACTTACCAAGGTTCCACAGGGCCCTAACAGCTGAAAAAGTGTTCCACCAGACAGGGGCCAGGGCCATAAATGCCGTGGCCCGGGTTAAGGCTAGCCATATCATGGAGAGGTGGGGAACCACCAGTAAGTTCGTCTCTGACCAATGCAGGGAACATATGGGGTAAGGCAGTCTCAAAGGTATGAGAGCCCCAGGCCGTGAAGGGCCTTAAAGGTCAACACCAACACCTTGAAGACAATCTGGAATTCCACTGGGAGCCAATGCAGGCAGCACAACACAGTGGAGATGTGATCTCTAACAGAGGTCCTCATGAGGAGACGGGCCACCACATGTTGAACCAGCTTCATTTTCCGGATGAGCCACAAGGGAAGGCCTGTGTAGAGCAAGTTACAATAGTCTAACCTGGAGGTTACCGCTGCATGGATCATTGTGGCCAGGTCAGCCTAGGAAAAGTAGGGGGTCAGCTGCCCGGCCTGGTGAAGTTGGAAAAAAGCAGCCCAAGTAATATGCACCACCTGGGTCTCCATTGAAAGAGACAAATCCAGGTGGACACTCAGGTTGCGAGCCAAAGAGGTCAGTGCGAAAGAGACCCCTTCCAACACCGGCGGCTGAAAATCCCCAATCCCCTCCCCACAACCCAGCCAGATGACCTCCGTCTTCGATGGATTAAGTTTTAGCCTGCTCTGCTTCAACCAACCAGCTGCCACCTCCAAACAATGCAGTAGAGCCATAGGGGCAGAGGCCGCCCCCTCCCCATCAACAGAATGAGCTTAGTGTCATCAGCATATTGAAGGAGGATCACTCTCCCCACCTCTCTCACATACCCATTTGAGCCGGAGATGTTCAAATAAAACGGGGGTGGGGGGTGGGCGGGCAGCACTCTTGAGTGTTTTGAATCTTCTGGAAAGGTTGTTATTCTATGGCTGGCCTGCCTCTACGCAGTCTCCATGTTTGCCTGCAAAGACAGCTCAATGAACAAGTTATGGGTAGGTGCTACTCTGTCTTCCTTCCTTTCATTTTGACTTTAGGTTCCCAGATCCTGCCAGCTGAAGCACAGAAGACAAATTACACTGTGATCAACATGAAGGACAGATGTAGTGCCAGTGCTTAATTGCTGGCACAGATGGCCAGTTTCTGCAGGAGAGATGGTTTTCATAATGTTACTCAGCATTACCACTGGGATATTTTGGGCATACCAACTTGTCAGCAGGCCGAGTGCCATCCATTCAGATTTGTTTGAGTACAGGCAGCCAAATGACTATCAGCTGTGATTACAAATGGGCAAGAACAAAAAAACAAAGATTCTTGCAGCTGCATGGAGTCTTCTGGCACTCATAGCATGCCTTAGTGAACAGCATCTTAATACAGTCTAAACAACAGGGTTAGGTTGTATGTGCTGGGAACTAGTTGGTTGGTGGTGCTGCAAAGATCCACACTAATTTTTTTTTTAAGTTGCATTATCTGCAGAAGGAAAAAGTGCTGTAGAAGTTCAGAGATTAACTGGTCTATTTTAGAAACACTTTTATGATCAAACAGCCTGCTTTAATAATATCAGAATAAAAGAAATGGGCAAAAATTGTTTGTAGTTCTGTGTGTGTGTGTGTGTGTGTGTGTGTGTGTGTGTGTGTGAGAGAGAGAGAGAGAGAGAGAGAGAGAGAGAGAGAGAGAGAGAGACCAAGTGAACAAGTGGATGTTGTGGTTTTTCCAGGCTGTATGACCATGGTCTGGTAGATCTTGTTCCTAACGTTTCGCCTGCATCTGTGGCCAGCATCTTCATAGGTGTATCACAGAGAGAAGATGCCAGCCACAGATTCAGGCAAAACGTTAGGAACAAGATCTACCAGACCACAGCCGTACAGCCCGGAAAACCCACAACATCCAGTTGAATCCGGCTGTGAAAGCCTTCAACAATACAAGTGAACAAGGTAAGAAATACAGATAACAGCACAATTCAATTGCAGGAGCGCTAAATGCATTATGAAGATGATAAAACAGCCGAGATTTTTTTATAGTGAAAAAGCCACTGAGAAGGCTCATGCAAGCCCTCAGGAGTACCGTGTTTCCTCGAATATAAGACAGTGTCTTTTTTTGCTCCCAAAGATGCGCTATGTCTTATTTTCAGGAGATGTCTTATTTTTCTGTGTTCTGTTCGTTGGGCATGCTTCCAGACAAAAACTTTGCTATGTCTTACTTTCGGGGGATGCCTTATATATCGCACTTCAGCAAAACCTCTACTATGTCTTATTTTTCGGGGATGTCTTATATTAGGGGAAACAGGGTAGTATCAGTCTTCTTAACGTATTCCAATTTCTGAAGTTATTACAAAGGCTTGATTGATAGTTGCTAGGAGAAATGGTTGAAGGTTTGCCACCAGATGAAGGTGATGAACACCATTCCTTCCTAGTCAGAGGCTGCTGGTTTAGGCATAGCAGCAATTTTGGAAGTAGACAATGAGGCAAGCCCAGCATCTGCCCCACTGCCTTTGAATTACGGGGAAGGCCTGGTACTATTATTTCAGATTTATATGGATTCAATTTGCTTTCCCCTTTTTAATTTATATTTAACTGAAGGCTGCATGTAAGTGAACACATATGGTAACAGTCTTTGTGAAGTCGGCCCGCAGGGGTCGCAAGGAAGAGGCGAGACGCGGTGATATCATCCGGTGGAGAGAGCCAGCAGCAGGAAGTGCGGTCCTTGGATCCGGCAACTCTGTTGTGTGCTCGGCCCTGGCACCTTTTATTAGGGTTTACAATAGGGGCGGCAATGGGGGCGTTCCAGGAGGCGGGAGAGCGGGAGAATATCATATGATACATGACATCATGGGGTTGCCTACGTGCGGGAGGAAACGCTCGCGTCTGGGTCTAATCCATACCTGGGGGCAAGTGCCCCTTTGTCCCTTTGTCTGGGACACCTGGTGACCGTGAGTCAGGTAGTTCATGACCTGTGACTCACGGGGGTCTGGGGGATGGGGGAGCGTGTGCGCCCAGAAGGACACAGATGGCACAGGCATTCCATGCGCTCTTTCTGAGGTTCTGCTGGGTTCGCGGGGCTCACCCCTACATCTTTGTCCAATTAATATTTTTCTTTTGCCCATTCCATAAACCAATGGAATTATTCAATCTAATTTAACAACTTAATCAGTATCTTTACACATACACACTTGCACTTTTCATAGATCTGTGAAATATCAGGATACTGGAGGTAAAAGGTGCACCAGCCTAGACTCGCATTTGGTTATGCTACAACTTATGCAGCAGGTAGTTGACGAAGCCCACGTCATATGATTTTGAAAGATCATTCGAACAGCACAGAAAATTGGGATCGGAGTCTGTGATTGCCCCCTTTCTTATCACAAAGTCTGTGATGCCTGTGATTGCCCCCTTTCTTGTGTTTTGGTTTGTTCTAGTCTGTCCACATGCAGAATGGATCAGGGGGACTAGCTCTTTGCCTCAGCGCTCTGTAATTATTGTGTAAACATTCCTGCGACAGCAGGTTTCTTTTGCTCTTAACATATTAAAGGATGAGAATACTCACAGGGCTTGCAGACTTGTTGATAAAAATATAATTGTTTTGTTATAGATGCACATAATTCTAGATCATGAGCTCCAGAATAATCAGCAGAGGCTTGTTGTTTATCCTTAGTAATAGAGTTTTGGTTTTGTGATATCATCAGTTTAAAGGCACGCATACACACAAACTTGTAAGGACAGAAAAACTGCCAAAGTAATGTTTAACAAACTTCTTATTCAGCCTCCTGTTGTCTTTCATCCTAGATTAAAATGCTGTGTCTATTCTGTTAAGATACTGGGACAGCATCTTTGAGATACATGGAAAATAAAGCAAAGGGAATATAAGAATTACTGCTTCAGCAAGTCCCTCTCAGAACAGATCTTGATACTCCCACAGGAATGTCTTCCTCCAGGTCCATTGAAAGTTATAAACAATTTCTTCAGCATCTCCAGAGCAACCAGGCTTCTAAAGGAACTGCCTGGAGAGTCTGTGTAGAAGGAACTGCCTGCAAGAAATCTTGACAGAGCATAGAATAGAATTTATTCAGAAAACAAAGCCATATAACATCCTACAAAAGGTGCATGAAACTACTGGCAGGCAGTTTTTTATATGCATGACTTAATGTTCAATGTATCCATTGTCTCCTTTGACAAATACTATATTTTGGGTGATAGCAGGTGATATGAAAATTCTGTAGAATTTGAGTTACATTCCTTACGACTAGTCACTCATCAAGATTCATTACTTGAGTTGCATTCATTGAGTGAGAAATGGTCATATGTAAACTCATAGCTGTTATAAAGCTTCTTTTAGAAGGCTAAGATAGACCTGTGCATTCATGTCATTTGCAGGCTTACATGCTTCCTGCTTTCCTCTTCCAGTGCAGATTTCTTCCTCTGATTTCTATTTTATATGGTTGGCTAGAGCCAGCTATTTCACTCGACATATCATGTTGAAGAAGGAGCAAGCTTGTTTTCTGCTACCCAATAGACTGGGACAAGGAATAGTGGATTCAAGGTACAGGAAAAGACATTCCACCTAAACATTAGGAAGAACTTCCTCACATTAAGGGATGTTCAACAGTAGAATTGACTGCCTGGGAGAGCGATAAAGTCTGCTTCTTTGGAGGTTTTAAACAGCAGCTGAGTGGCCATTTGTCAGGAGTGCTTTGATTGTGTATTCCTGCATGGCAGGGAGTTGGACTTGATGGCCCCTGTGATGGCCTCTCTTCCAACTCTATGATTAATCTCATTCTGTGGTGGGGGCTGCTGAGTGCTGCTGAGGCTGCTGATTGGTGGGGCTGCTGAGAGGTGGGGCTGCTGAGGCTGCTGATTGGTGGGGCTGCTGAGAGGTGGGGCTTTTCAAATTTTTAAATCTTTTCAGTTAGTCTCCGGAACCAGCGGCGCGCAGTTGTTTTACTAAATAAGAACATATTTTAAGGGATAGTAGAAGGTATAGAAACCTTAAGAGGGAGGCACTAATTAAAACCAGTATTTGAATATCTAAACAAAATTAGATGTGAAGGCAGGAAGCCAGCAGGGGGGTGGAGGCTTTCCAGGGTTTTGCACTGAGTGTCAAATGTATGACTATCTGCCACTAGGACAGAAGTCGTGGGTGTGCCCTCGCTGCAACGAGCTCCTGGAACTCAGGAAATGTGTCCGTTCTCTTGAAGCCAAGGTGGCAGACTTGGAGAAGCTGAGAGAGGCGGAGAGGGCGACAGACGAGGCTTTCAGGGATCTAACAGCCGGGTCCCACTCCCAAGGTGACATCTCTTAAGATGTCATGGAGAATGAGAGTCTGGGGGACGAAGGGTGCCAGTCTGAGGTGGTGGAAGATGCTCCCTTGGATGGGACCCCTTCCTTAGCTGGTGATCAGATATCCTCTCGCGCTGAGGATACCCCTCGGGGAGGTGGGGGGCTCCTTGTAGTTGGTGATTCAATTATTAGGAATATAGAGAGTTGGGTTTGTGAGAGGCGTGATGACCGCATGGTGACTTGCTTGCCTGGTGCGGAGGTTGCGAATGTCACGCTTCGTCTAGATAGGCTGTTAGACAGTGCTGGGGTGGAATCAGCAGTTGTGGTCCACATTGGCACCAATGACATTGGGAAATGTAGCTGGGAGGTTCTGGAAGCTAAATTTAGGCTGCTAGGAAAAAGGTTAAAATCCAGGACCCCCAAGGTGGCATTCTCCGAAATGCTATCTGTTCCACGCGCAGGGCGAGCTAGGCAAGCGGAGATACAGGGTCTCAATGCGTGGATGAGAAGGTGGTGTAAGGCAGAGGGTTTTAGATTTGTCAGGAACTGGGGAACCTTTTGGCAAAAGGCAGGCCTGTACAAAAGAGATGGGCTTCATCTTAACCAAAGAGGAACCAAGCTGCTGGCGCTCAACATTAAAAAGGTGGCAGAACAGCTTTTAAACTGATCCTTGGGGGAAAGCCGACAGGAGCTGAGGTGACTTTGGTTCAGAATACAGTGTCCATGGGGATGCAGACAGAGAGGGAGGTTTTTCTAAATCAACCACATATAAGCGAGGAGCATAGCAATGTGACAAGTGATAGTGTTTACAAAAGGCTAGAGGGCAAAACACGTAAATCCCAGGTTAGGGACAGAGACAGAGTATACAAGTGTCTCTATGCTAACAGTAGCCGCCTTTGACCTAAAATGGGGAGCTGGAGTACAGAGTTTTGCAGGAGGACATTGATATAGTGGAGCATCACAGAGACATGGTGGAATGAGGAGAACCAGTGGGATGCTGTTATCCCAGGTTACAGAGCTCTACGGAATGGATAGGGCTTATTGTGGGGTGGAAGTGGGCCAGCCCTGTATATCAACGAGAGCATAGTGGCACATAAAATGTTTGACAATGCAGGGGAGCTGATCTAAGATCTACAGAGAAGCGCTGTGGATATATCAATACCAGGGGTGAAAGCTTATAGTTAACATTAGGGAATATATTATCATCCCCTGGACCAAAGTGCACAAGAGGATTCTGAGATGGAAAAAGAAATTAGAGGGGCTAACAAAAGCAAAAATGTAGTGGTAATGGGTGATTTTAACTATCCCCATATAAACTGGAAAAATGCATGTTCAGGTAAGAGTAAGGAGAGCACCCATTCCTGGATATATGCTAAATGACTGTGGCTTAGAGCAGATGGTTGTAGAACCAACCAGGGGAGAGGTGATCCTAGATCTAATTCTATGTGGGACCCAGGACCTGGTGCGGGAAGTCAGTGTTGTTGAGCCAATAGGGAACAGCGACCACAATGCTGTCAGATTCAGTATCTCTGCATGCAAACAAGTGACAACTACTAATGTAGCCACATTTGCCTTCAGAAAGGGAAATTTCTCAAAGATGAGGGGGATAGTGCGCAGGAAGCTGAAAGGGAAAATCAAGAGAGTCAAAACTGTCGAAGATTCTTGGAGGTTATTTAAAAACACAGTTAACTGTAAGGGAGGCAAAAAGGGATTATGAGGAACGCATGGCTGCGAACATCAAGACCAGCAACAAACAGTTCTTCAAGTACATCAAAAGCAGGAAGCCAGCTAGGGAAGTGGTAGGCCCATTAGATGACGAAGGAACAAAAGGTGTGCTAAAAGATGACAGGGAGATTGCAGAGAAGCTGAATGAATTCTTTGCATCTGTCTTCACCCAAGAGGAGGTGAGGAAAATTCCTGCACCTGAACCAAGCTTCTTAGGAGGTGAATCCGAGGAACTAGCGAAGATAGTGGTAGACAAGGAAGAAGTTCTGGCAGCCATTAATAAACTAAAAGCTACCAAATCCCCTGGCCCAGATTGCATTCATCCAAGAGTTCTTAAAGAGCTCAAGCATGAAATTGGTGATGTTCTCACTTTAATATGCAACTTATCCCTGAAATCTGCCTCCATCCCTGAAGACTGGAAGATGGCCAATGTCACACCAATCTTTAAGAAAGGGTCTAGGGGGGATCCAGGAAATTACAGGCCAGTCAGTTTGACATCTGTTCCTGGTAAATTCCTGGTTCCTGGTAATGATAGAATCTATCATTAAAGATAAAATTATTAAACATTATTAAAAATTATTAAAAATTATTAAAAATTATTAAACATGTAGAAAAGCAAGACCTGCTGAGGAAGAGTCAGAATGGCTTTTGCCGAAGCAAGTCCTGTCTTACAAACTTACTAGAGTTGTTTGAGGGTGTAAACAGGCATGTGGATAAGGGGGAATCAATGGACATTGTATACTCGGATTTCCAAAAGGCTTTTGACGAAGTTCCTCACCAGAAACTGTTGAGAAAACTCAGCAATGAAGGAATAAGAGGGGAAGTCCTCCTATGGATTAAAAACTGGTTGAGGAACAGGAAACAAAGGGTGGGTATAAATGGGAAGTTCTCACAATATGGAGGAGAATGCTTAGGGAGTGCCTGGAGTTGTCCCCCAAGGATCCGTATTGGGACCAGTGCTCTTTAACTTATTCATAAATGACATAGAAGTAGGGGTTGGTAGCGTGGTGGCCAAGTTTGCAGATGATACCAAATTACGTAGGGTGGTGAGAACCACAAAGGATTGCGAAGAGCTCCAAGCGGACCTTGATAAATTAGGTGAGTGGGCTAAGAAATGGCAAATGTAGTTCAATGTAGCAAAATGCAAAGTGATGCACATAAGGGCAAAAAATCCAAACTTCACATACACGCTACAAGGGTCAGTGCTATCAGTCACAGACCAGGAAAGGGATTTGGGCGTCTTAGTTGATAGTTCCATGTCAACTCAATGCATGGCAGCTGTGAAAAAGGCAAACTCTATGCTGGGGATAATTAGGAAAAGAGTTGATAATAAAACTGCAAGGATTGTCATGCCCTTATATAAAGCCATGGTGCGACCACACTTGGAGTACTGTGTTGACATATGCTGTGATGACATATGCTGTGATGACATATGAAGGAAAAACTGCAGATCAGATGGCTGCTTGCCAATTTAGCTTTCCTGACATTATCCTACCCCGTGCACAGCATTCTTGCTTAGGATTCCTTCCTTGACTGCCTTTTTACTTCTATTTTGTGGTGGTGGTGGGGGAGGTTATTAGGTTTCGGAAAGCGAAAGTTTTACTTCCCTCTCCCCCAGCCCCCACCCCTTCCCTTGCCAGGCCTCCAGTGTGATAATAGTGTACTTATTTCAGGGAGATTATTAGCATTAAACCTAAGACCTAGTTTTGGGGAAGAAGTAGGTAGCCCTGTTAAGCGCTGTTAACCCCCACTGATTTTCATGGGAAGAACTAAAGCTTTTACCTGGGAGTAAGCTTGGTTGCTGGCAATGGGGCTTGCTTCTGAGTAAATCCTCCTAGGGTCGTGATTCACCCATTCGAAGAGTTGCATGGTTGCTTCACCAAGTTTACTCCTGAGTAACGCATGCCTCAGAGCCAACCGTTTTTTTTTAATGAAAACCTCAGTATTCAGGTTAAATTGCTGTGTTGGCACTTTGTAATAAATAAGTGGGCTTTGGGTTGCAATTTGGACACTCGGTCTCAAAAGGGTTCGCCATCACTGCCATAAAGTCATTACATCCACAGGTCATTGGGTCCAATCCAAAAATTCTAACTGGGCATTTGTTTTTGTTTTATTTCACTTGGAGTTGTCCAGTGTTTGAAAAGCCTTCTGGTTGATAGGAGCCTTGTGGAGTTCATAATATTCTTAACCATCATTTGAAACAGTTTCATTTCTTGAGTGATTCTTATTGTACTAGCAGGCACTAAACTTTTTTTTAATGTGTATCCCATTCTTTCCTGATCAAGGTCAAGCTCAGAGTGGCTCACAACAAAACTGTGGCAAATTTAACCATATACCACATATATACTATATACTACATATATTAAATATACTTAATATACTTAATTTCTTATTAGACATCCACAAGGTGCCCTTAACATTGTAACAGTAATAGTGTTCCACTCAAAGAGGGGGAAGAAAAAAAGGGAGGAAAAATGAACAAAGGATGATGCTCGGGGCAAGGAAAAAGGGGAGGAAACTTATGCAAGGGTAAGGATAGGTGGGTGTAGGGAGGCCAGCTAAGATGGAACCCTTGCTTGCCTTAACCATCTCGGTCTTTCAGGCCCTGCAGCCGAAGAATTGGTTTTCATACCCCATTTTTCTGTACCAAAAAGAGTCTCAAAGCAGCTTATAATCACCTTCTCTCCCTCCCCCCAAACGGGCACCTTGTGAGGTAGGTGAAGCTGAGAGAGTTCTGAGAGAACTGTGACTAGCCAAGTCACCCAGCAGGCTGCGTGTGAAGGAGTAGGGAATCTAATCTGGTTGTCCAGGTTAGAGTCTATCACTCATATGGAAGAGAGGGGAATCAAACACAGTTCTTCAGATTGAAGTCCACCATTCTTAACCACTACATCATTCTGGGTCTCCGTGCTGGCTCACCATGCTGAACTGAGTCAGGCCTTCATGTCCTGGGTCTCTTGTTCAAACAGTCCAGCTGACATTAGTGAGGATATTGAGGATCTGACAGGCTGTATAGAATGTAGATATTTTCTAGAAGAAGAGGAGGAGGAGGAGTTTGGATTTATATCTCACCTTTCTCTACTGTAAGGAGACTCAATGTGGCTTACAAGCTCCTTTCCCTTCCTTTCCCCGCAACAGACACCTTGTGAGGTAGGTGGGGCTGAGAGAGTTCCAAAGAACTGAGACTAGCTCAAGGTCACCCAGCAGGAATGTAGCAGTGCAGAAACACATCTGGCTCACCAGATAAGCCTCTGTCACTCAGGTGGAGGAGTGGGGAATCAGACCCGGTTCTCCAGATTAGAATCCACCTGCTCTACACCACGCTGGCTAGACAGCGTTGGTAAAATATATTCCCTAAAAGACCAACAATGAGATTTCCTCTTGGCTTCTCTTCTTTAAAAAGCTTTAATTTCGTAGGATTTTTCTCTGTGCTGCTCAGCTGAAAGTTTCTTTTCTAGTTCTTTTCCTTGCCCACATTCCATTTCTTGGAAAGAATGAAATGTAGTAACATGCTGGGGTGAGGAGGGGGAATCTCAGGATATTTTTTGTTACTCATTGAAGAAAAGATTGGTGACCCTTGGCCTACTTGATAAAATAGCCCAAACCATTTTTCCTTCTTGCTGTTTTAGACTAACAGTTTCTGAAACTCAGCAGTATAAGTAACTATTTGCTATAGACAAATCCTTGTATTTTTTCCTAACTTTTCAGTATTATGAACATACGATGCAAAATTATCATTTTTTCAGTGTTATTGCTGGACTGATATTTTTAATGCAAGGGGGATATAAATGTTCAGTACTTGGAAACATAGCTTTTGACTGGGAATTGTTTCCTGTTGTGTTAAATTTGTGTTATGTTTTATGACAACAGCATTCCAAGCAGTTTTTATTTTAGGTGGTCTCATAATCTGAGAAGCATTTAGTACTCCAGCATTACAGTAAATAAAAGTTACAGATGTCAATGTGTGAATGTGCCAACTGGCAGGAAACTATATTCCACAATATCAAATGTACTTTTTATACCTCTTTCTATTCTAGATAAAATAGCTAGTCCACCAAGCACTGAGCATGTTTCATTCACTTTAGGACCAAACTAGATATTATAAGATGCAGTCCTCTGTGTTTCTTCTCTCTTTGTTTCTGATAACATCTAACAGAAACAAGCATGACATGACAGTATTGTATGCATCACCCCCACTGCCTTTTAACAATTTGTGTAAAGCTATGACCAGAGCCGTAGCGAGAAGGAACTGTGCCCGGAGCATGCGTACGCCCTGCACTCCTGCCACACCCCTGCCACGCCCCTGCACCAGTGCGCGCTTGATGTGTCACGCATCCCCCTTGGCGTTACGCCACTGGCTTTGACATAAAGTTTATGTTAGACATTGCAAAGACAAGGACATATCTAATATCTAATTAGGCCTTTGCATCAGCTCGATCAGTCTAAGCCTCTTTTTTTATTTTAGACCTCTAGCTTCTTCCTGTTTGTCCTGGAGCAAGCAGATAACAAGAGCTGGAGGCAAGAAATGTGGTCAGTAGGGCAATCCAAGGTCAAGGACAGTTCCTTAAGAGATCTAGGTGTCAATGTAAGAAAGGGTAGACCAATCTGTGAGTCAGGTCCGATCCAAAGCTTACCAAGTGTCCAAAGTATAGCACAGATACAAAAGCTAATACTTAAGGGATGGCAACAAGTTCCTCCCTTGATCGCCCTGCTTTGCTAGCGACTTATATAGACACATATCTCACTGGGAGAGATAAGCCATCTGTTGCTAATTAGGCTGTCCTGGCATTCCAAGCCAGGTGGAATGCATCTATCCTGTTCTACCTCATCACTGCTGTCAGGGGAATGATTTATGCTGCATTTGCAACCATGTGCTCTACTGTCTAACCTGAAAATTTCTTCTGAGCTATCTCCTCCTTTGTTCCAAAGGCTTTGGCAATCTAAAAGGTGAAACTGATGGTTGCTGGGTTTCAAGCATGGTTGAGGACGTTGAGCTAGAAGGCTTAAGCACCGTGAAGCCACTTCTTCCTGTGACTGTTCCTTTGTTCTCAGATGTTCGAAAGTCCCTCCACTTCCTCTTTGTCCTAACATGTCTCAGCAGCAGTGCCTTAACACCCACAGGGCGGGGCGGGGCGCGACGCCCCGGGCGGAGGTGTGGCTATGCCGGTGGCATTCTGGGGTGAGGTGGAGGGCGAAGCGGCAGGGGTGTAGGGTGTGCACACCCCGGGCGTAGTTTCCCCTCATTCTGCCTCTGCTCAGCAGGATAACCATGTTATTACTGTTAATTTTATTTGCTATATATTTTTATCTCCACTGTTGACCCATGAGGCTATCTTCCATGTGCCAAGCCAATGCACTAACCCCTAAGCTCCTTCCTTTTGTTTATTGCCGGGTAATATAGGTTGCCACACTGTGAACTGGCTGAACATTCTAAATGTTTTCTGAGGTCTTTTGTGTACAGAAATAGTTATGTTTACCATCTCTGTCGATTTGCCATGTTGTGTGTTTCTTCTTCACAGAGATTCGAGCACAGCTGATAGACCAACAGAAATGTCTGGAGCAGACGACTGAGATGAGGGTGCAGCTTCTTCAAGACCTGCAGGATTTCTTCCGTAAAAAAGCTGAAATAGAGACTGAATATTCTCGCAATCTAGAAAAATTGGCGGAAAGGTTCATGGCAAAAACAAGAAGTACCAAGGACCATCAGCAATACAAGTAAGTTAAAATTTCTAATTGCCTTTATGTTTTGTTTTAAAAAGCTATTTTGTATAGAAGTTTAGGTCTGCAAAATATTAAAAATGTATAATGCAAGACGTAACAGAAGCCCTTCTTTTTTCAATACAGACATCGTTAAAAACCACAAGTTTGTCATAGTCTCATTACAAAAAGAATTGCTTAATGCAAGTGTCTGTATTTAATTTATGTTCCATATCGCTACTTAGCTGGTTGGGACACTAGAAAGGAATCTTATTTATTTATTTATTTAAATATTTATATCCTGCCTTAAGGTGGCTTATGAGTCACAACTTTAACAAAAATCATATTGTAGAACCAACAAAAGATGTCTGCCATTTATAATCCACTTTGTTTTAAGACAGTCAAATACTTATTGAACAGGGCTCAGCATACAGCATTTTCAGTTAACTTCTGTGGCCTTTTAAAAACTGGTCTCAATAAACAAACATACCATTAATCTGTGAGCTGCTGTAATGGTTTGAACTTCTTTTTTCCTGCTTAAGAGTCCAACACGTTTAGGAGATATCTATAAGTAACTTCTAAAGTTCAAGCAGACCCATTATTCAAGAAAAGTGGATTCTTCTGCAATGCCTTAACTTCAGGTTTTTTCCAGATTATTTTAGGCTGATGGTAGACTTTGTTTCAACTCTTCTGAAATATTCAGATAGGACATTTTGGCTAACTTTAATAGTTCATGTTGCTAAGGAGAAAGTGCAGAGTCTTAAACTTTGTAAGAAGCATTTAAGAAGTGAATGTGTGGCTGCCATACTGTTTCTTCCAAGGGGCTTTCACATGAAGGAAATGACACTATGTAATGGAAGTGCAGAAAGCAGAAATATGACACATCATACACCTGCTTGTTGCTTTGCTTTGTGCCTACATTTGCCTTTCCAGTCTATACAGCTTTCTTCCCTTCATGAGTATTTGGATGCCCTGCCTTCCTGAGGTACTTCCTATCTTTCCAGTTCTGGGCTACAACACTAAACGGGAAATTCTAGGGCTTGCCATCTGGCTAGGTCCTTATTCTCCATTGTTGACTTCTGGGGCGATATGAATCCTGTTAACAATGGAGAGTACAACAATGTGAATTGTTATATATTATTTAAAAATACAGCATGTTTATCTTGGGGGTATTATTAATAGCAACATGCTGAATGTCACATACTCAAACTCCATGATAATTAATCTGAAATATTCATTACATTTTCGTTTAGAACATGTTAACCAGTAAAATACCCACTTCACACATAAACACATATTGAAAATGTATCTATTATTGTTATTTTTTACCATCCTGATTGTTAGCACTAAGGATAATTAAAAGAGTGTCAGGAAATCATTAAATGGAAAAATATCCATGTTTACTAGGAAGGACCAGAATCTGCTGTCACCAGTAAATTGTTGGTATTTACTGCTCAACCAAGTGAGACGGGAAAGTAAAGACCATGCAACTTTGAGTGATATCTACCTGAATAATGTCATCATGCGTTTTATGCAAATAAGTGAAGATTCCACCAGGATGTTCAAGAAGGTACTATGTCAAGATTTCTCAGACTTCATATTAAGATGAAAGTAGCTAAAAGGCATAAATGTTAAATGAATATTCTGTAGGAGACTTGATAATGTAATAACATATCCTAATTCAGCATTATTGCTGAGTCCCTTGTGACATTTCTTACTGTAAATGTAGGAGGAAAGTGCTTTTGTGATAGGGATTTTAAGAGCTTCACTCTTCTAAATAAAGAACGGGTAAATGAAACACTCTTTAGTGCCCTGTATATTGTGCTACCTTCAACAGGAAAAAAAAGTGAAACATAACCTCCAAGAGTAGAAGAATAACATTATTAAACAATTGTAATTTTATTTATGGTGGAGAATTGAGAAAATTCTCCATTCTGTGCTATTTAGTTGCCAATAGCTTAATTTTATTTTCTGAGAAAAAGGTGTAAAATCCAGATTGGTTAAACTGAGTTTCACTTGATACTAACATATTCTTTATTGTTGTTGATTTTCTTTGAAGTATTGTTTTAATTGTGTTTCTATATCAGTTTCTGCATAGTTTCTGTATTTGTATCTGTAAAATGTTAGTATTCTGTATCTGTAAAATGTTAAGGTGCTTCATAAAGGCTACATAGGTGGTTTTCATTCAAAAGCTGTTAAACTAGCTTCATCATATTGCATTTGTATTTTTGAATAAAACCATACCTAATAGATCAGACTGGATTATGGGTCAACATATGCTGAATTCAGCAAGTATGCCTCCCCCCGTCCTTTTTTTTTTTTTTTTTTTGGTATATGAGAATAGAATTGGTGAACTCAGAATGACCAGGAACTATTATATTCCGATTACAGTATTAATCTCTTTCTCACTATTTTTGTATGGATCCAGTTATTTTCTTACGTTGAGGAAGGAGCTTTCTTCTGGTAAAAGGTCTCTTTTTGCCAGTGGAAGCTCTTCATTTTGGTGAAACCAATTTGCTGGATCCAGCACTCTTGCGCATACCACTAACTAGAAGAGCATGAGGCTTTTTGTTTGAATTTTTAAAAGTATGTAAACACATTTATGTCCATCTTCAAGTAGGCTGCCTGTAGATATTTCTTATGCAAAAAGCTGTTATTACTGAATATCAACAGAATATGCTGGTGAACATTTTAAATTAAAGAAAAATATACAATACTAGCGGGCCCGGCCATGCGTTGCGTGGCTCAGTTTGGTGAAGTGGAAAAGAAAGAAAAGGGGAATCGAACGGTTCGAACATGTGTCATTGCACAATGATTGCAAGGAAGGGGAGGGCAATGGGCCCCTCGCTCTCTCCAGTTCCCTTGCATGGCAACCCGGCCGGTCCCTCCCCTAGCAGATTCCCAACTTCCTCACCTGCACTTCAGGGTTTAAGGTGGGCCTGGTCCTGTCCCTTTCACTCCCCTTCCCACTTGCAGGCAAATTATCTAGCCGGAAGAAGCAGCTGGGAGGCATGAGAACCTACGGTTGTTGTTCCAAATTTCAGAAGCGTTTGAGTCCAGCAAACCCCTGGACCCTTTCCCCCTCACCTTCCCCTTCCTCCCACAGCTTTAAGGAGTTGGGTGGAGCCTATGTGCCGAAGATGGCCTTCCCCATCCCTTTCACTCCCATAAGGCAGTTGAGAAGTTTTCAAAGGAAGGCATGAGATTTGCAGTTCCCTTGTTATCCAGAAGGTGTTGCCTTTTGTGCCCGGCCAGCAAAATGGCTGGCTGTTCGCGGAACAGAAGTGTGGTTCCAACTGTCACAGGTGTGGCTTGTACACAATAACTGGCACAGTTGTGACATGTACACAACAGGAGGTGTGGAAACAGTATAGAAACCTGGCAGCATCTGTCTCTTGAATAAAGGCCGATGTGAAAATTTCAAAGCAATCGGTCCAGTAGTTTGGGAGATTACCTGTCAGCAGAAAAACGCACTGATAGATTTTTATATATATAGATGGATTGCCCCTGTTGTTTGACATCTTATGTTCATTTACCTTTGAAAACCTCTTTCAATTGAGTTTTGACACTACACTGATGTGCCTGCACTAGAAAGGCAGCTCCGTTCTAATGACCCTCAATATGCTACCCGGTGAGTCTATTAGAGACTGTGCCTCTTTTTCTTCTGTTCCTCTTTTTCTTCCTCTACATCAGTGGTGGCAAACCTTTGGCACTCCAGATGTTACAGACTACAATTCCCATCAGCCCCTACAATTGGCCATGCTGGCAGGGGCTGATGGGAATTGTGGTCCATAATATCTGGAGTGCCAAAGGTTCGCCACCACGGCTCTACATCAAACTCTTTGGCACAGGACATTGTAATCTGAAATGTGTTTCAGTAGAATCTGTGACTCTTGCTGCACTTAGAGGTCAGAATAAAATAGATGAGCTGCTCTGGGATTTAGATCCAGTGCCCAGATTCTAAATTCTGTGTTTTACTGCATCTATAAGTGCGTGTGTGTTCATATATATGTGTGCGTGTGTGTGTGTTTATATGTAGCCATATGTATACAAAATCAAGGGGAGCAGAAATAAAATATAAGAGGTTTTTAGTCTGCAGTAGAAACTTTATTTCTGTGATGTGTTTAGGAGCTATAATAGTTACTTGTAAATTATGTTTCTTAGAAATTTTTTATAAGGTCAAAGGAATCCCTGTGTACTCTATCACAAGCCTGCGTGCCTCACAGTATTGAATTGTTTTATTGCCTTTTATATTCTGATTTCAGTGTGAACCAAATAAGTATTTTTAGATGACAGCATGCCCATCAGTCATTCAGCTGTAACCTAGTTTTAAAGATATTTTTGGTCTTCCATTTTAGTACATAACAAAAGCTGATTGGGCATTTCCACTGGGCTTTCCTCTGCCCAGCTGTCAGAGACTCAACTGTAAAAAAAACCCCACAGTGCTGTCTATTCAGCTACAAATATTCATATACAGTTAATCACACTATAAATGCTGCATTTTTATGGTTCGTTCTAGTGGCATTTGGAATATGTATTCAATGAAAATTGGTACATTTTTCTGCACTGCAGAATAGCAAAATTTTCTGCACTGCAGAATAGCACTGACAATTCAGAATAGCAAAACTATTTGGTTGATGAGGGAGATAGAATAGCTATATAATTCTTTCACAGTTTAATTTAATTAGAATAAGCTCTCCTTTCAATTAAGATGTTTACTGCAGTTACACTTTTAACTCTAGATTGGTGATGAACATTGCTTTAAAAAGAGATGGAAAGAAAGATTTAATTGGATTAAATCTGTTTCTTCTCTTGAATCGAGGTCCACAGAGCAGACTTTACTTTTATCCAAAAACACTGTAAAGCGTTTTGTGTCAATAGCATCCAGTTAACAAAAAAACCACTGTCGTTGGCTTTTTGATGTGAATGCCAAGCAGAGATTTGTGAAAATCTGAAGATATTTTGAAAGCTCACAAAAACATAGAAAGGCAGGCTCTGGATGGGGCTGATAGTGTCTTTAACAAAAGCCTTTTTTATGTCAGTTACCTGGATTCCCATTTTCCTTTTTGCTATGCCTAATGGCTTTGATGATGTAACATGTATTTGGAGTATCTGATGTCTAGATTACTCCTCAGCACTGCTGAGGCAGTGTGGCTGTTGCTGACAGAGAGGATGCTGCATGTATTTGTTGGTAGGAGGCAAAGATGGTAGGAGGTGGCTGCTGACTGGTCAGTAGCCTCTGATGTCATTAACATGTACCAGCACAAAATCTGTGAGCAACCAATCATGTGCCTTCATAGTTCTGACACAGCATCCCCTGTCTTGCTTCTGCCATCCAACTCCCAGTGATAATGTGGCATTCATCTTACTGACTGGCCGATTACGCACAAAGTATCTGCTGCGCAGTGTGGGCAGATGTGCATTGCTGCAAGATTTCTTGTATGGACATATTTCTTCAAACCCAACTTTTGCTTTCTGTTCTCCCTGTGGCAAGTGAGACCACTTCTAGCACAAATTTAATTTTGCTTCGCAGCCAGACCAGGCAGAGTTGTCAGTGAGCACAGCTTTGCCCTGTACCTCTTCCTTCTGCCCACACCCAGCCAGCTTAGTCTCTCTCCCCTCCCAGTCCTTTGCACTGCTTTACATGCTTCTCCTTCTCCACTAACACTCTGGTAATGGCTGAACTCCTGCTGCGTCATAGAATATTAATAAACATTCTAACCATGAAAGTGTCAGTTAGTGAATTCTGATAGTTTGTACAGTGTTCTCAGATGCCTGGAAGTTTCAAGGGAAACCTGTGCAGAAAGTTCAGGGAAGGAAAGAAGGTAGTATGATATTTGCAGTAGAAAAGAATGGAACAGAAAAAGGGTTTACAGAATCAGCCCAAGGAACAATGTATGCATTTTGACAAAAACCCAGGGAAAGT
The DNA here is from genome assembly GCF_021028975.2 of Sphaerodactylus townsendi. Taxonomy (NCBI): domain Eukaryota; kingdom Metazoa; phylum Chordata; class Lepidosauria; order Squamata; family Sphaerodactylidae; genus Sphaerodactylus; species Sphaerodactylus townsendi. Next base: position 61,528,653 of record NC_059430.1, on the reverse strand, counting down.
GTGGAAGGGACATACTGATTCTTTGAGTACAGTCATCTGTTAATACAGAGATTTGAAATGCTACATGCACAGTGGAAGTTAATAGAGTAAATAAGGTACAGTATAAGACAAATTATAGCTTTTAGGCTTTGTTCTAGCAGAAAACAATTGGCATGCCATGGTTAATCTTTTTGGCTTCTCAAAGTGGTGTTCACAAAATAGCTTTCATTACATTCTGCTCCCTCCAAATACTTTTACTTTTGGTTAACATCAACAACAAGTAATTGGTAGCATTTAATTAATGGAAGCATTTAATTTTCTTAACGTTTACCATATTAACAAACTTTTACCCAAAGTATTTTTCATGAGCAAAACTTGTACTATGTGTTCAAATTTTCCATTGCTTTAATGAAGCATACTAACTAATGTTGTGGGAAGATCTGTTATTATGGCCTATGAAATCTTTCTAAACCAATGTAAACTCTTAGGGAGAATGTAACTAGTTTAATACCAAGTCATCCATAATTTAAGTAAGATTATTGTTTCATGTATTCGAAAGAGATTTTATCAGTGCTTTCCCTGTTAGAGCTCAAAATTCATTGTTGAACTATATAAGTACAGAACAAAAAGGCATGTAATTTAAGACCTTTTATAATATATAAGTGCAGGGAAGTATTCTATCTTGCCAAGTTTTTCTGAAATACACTACATGCCAAATGAGTTAGGGTACATTACACATTTATGAAAGAAAAAAACTTATTTCTTCATTCTTCAGAGGTAGAGTCTTTAAGAACATCCCTGTAATATAATGTGCTGCATTATGCAGCCCAGACCAGCCCAATCTTGTCAGATCTCAGAAGCAAATCAGGGTTGGCCCTGGTCAGTATTTGGATTGGAGACCAGGGAATACCAGGGTTGCTATACCAAACCAGGTAATAGCAAACCAGCTTTGAATGTATTAGAAGTGGAGTGCCAGTTGCAATTTTCCGACAGGATTCAGTGAATACAAACTTCATCTAGTGGAACTATACTTTTCTGATATTACATGCTATCTCTAAATGATACTGCAGTTGTACTACTAGCATCTAGGACCTTTCAGTTTTGTAAAAAAAAATGTAGAAACCATCCCAAGTTATATATATCAACAAGATGGATGTCTGATCCATTTTTTAAAAGCCTTTTCTTCCATAGTAATTCTAAATCTTGTAGGATTGCCAACTTCCAAGTGGAGCCTGGAGCTCTCCCCGAACTGCAAGTGATCTCCAGACTATAAAGAGTAATTCCTTTGGAGAAAATAGCAGTTTCTCTATGTCATGACATCTAATCCCTGCTGAGTTTCTCTCCACTCTTCCTAACTCCATCTTCAAATCTCCAGGAATTTTCTATCCCAGAGCTGGCAACCTGTGTGGAGAGAACCCGTGTCATGTAGTGGTTAAAGATCAGACTAGGATCTGGAAAAACCAGGTTCAAATTTCCATGGAAGTTTTCTGGGTGATCTTAAGCCACTCTTACCCTTATCTACATACTTGGGGAGTTATTTGTAGAGAGGAAAAAGAAAATGGGAGGGAGAATGATGTTGGATTTCCCATTAGAGGAGAGAAAGGCAGTTTAAATGTAAAAGAATAAAGAAATAGAAAATAAATAATAAACCCCAATATGTCAGAGTTTCTGTTATACAAATGGTGGATAGTTTGTGGAACATTAACTGTCTTAGTATTGTCCACAGCTTTCATTCAGTTTCATGCCCTTCTGTAAATATCCACTAATTCTTGACTGTTCTTTTAGTGTTTATTGAGACAGTATTTGCCTGTTTTCTTTCTTTGTTCACACTTCATCCCTGCTGTTCTCTGTCCAGTTACTTTTACCCCAAATAGCATCACATTGCTTTCATATATTCTTTCTATATAGTCTTTATGTGGAATAAACTAAGTCTACTGGGCTGATTTATGTGTGTTCTTAAAATTAAATAACATAAAAGCAAGTAATGAAAATAATCTACTTTTGGACCAACAGTACAGACCATATGGAAACTGATTCTCACATTAATTGTAACTTAAAAGGATGTATAGACAAGAGTGAAATCAACAAACCCAATTTAGTGCTAGAATAAGTGTTCTTTTGGCTAATTTGCAAGCATTTATTTCTCCTCCATAAGGAAAAACAAAAACGATTCTGTGGTAATGATAAATATAATTATATCATTGAAATATACAGTTCACAAGCTCACAAGAGAGACAGTGTGGTGTGGTGGTTAAGAGCAGGTGCACTCTAATCTGGAGAACTGTATTTGATTCCCTGCTCTGTTTATCTGGAGGTTTATCTGGGGAACCAGATTAGCTTGTGCACTCCAATACATGCCAGCTGGGTGACCTTGGACTAGTCACAGTTCTTCAGAGCTCTCTCAGACCCACCCATCTCACAGGGTGTTTGTTTGAATCTCCTTGCAGGAGAGAAAGGAAGGATATAAATCCAAACCAGTGTCATATTTGTCCGGAGTACAACATGTCCCTGGGTACAACTAATCTGGTCACATGGGGGCGCAAAATCGGCCCCCCACGTGACCAGATTCCTTCCAGTCCAGCAGCCACTGTGCCTGCACAAATTTCTCTCGCGCTGTGGCTGTTGGGCCTGGAAGAGGGGCTAGGGGAGCTCTTACGCACAAGTAAGCGCTTTTAAAAATAAGCATTTACTCATATGTAAGCCCTGCTTACTTGTGAGTCGGGGTCCAGCCTCTCTTCTTGGTCCAGCAGCTGTGGCAGCAGAGACAGTGACGCCTGTCTGCTGGGCGAGGGGTTGGCCCAGGCTCTTACTTGTGAGTAAGCACTTACTCATGAGTCAGGCTCCAGCCCCTCTTCCCGATCCAACAGCTGAGCATGAGAGAAAATCGCACTTCAGCTGCTGGGCCAGGAAGAGGGGCTGGAGCCTGACTCATGAGTAAGTGGAACTCTTCGCGGGGGTCGCCCAGAGGGTTTTTTTTTGCCTCTGGGGCCATATGGCCCCAATATGCCTTCTTCACCTTCACCTTCACCACTCCTAATGACAAAATCCACAAAACTGGGGGAGTACTACTGCCTCCAGGTAGAAAGGCAATCATATTTCTTGTGAAAAGTAATGCTGGACACTGCATCATTTGCTCAGACCACAGGCTGACTACAAATTAGTGAAATTCCCAAATTCCAAATCCACAAAAGATAACAGTACTGTTCCATAAATTATTTCTCTCCCTATTACATAGGGATATAGAGGCTGCTAAAATTTCCTCTTTTTCTAGTTTTAAGTGACTCTTGCTAATAATTTCTTTTTAATTACAGAGCAAAGAAATCGCTTTCCAGCTTCATGATGATTTAATGAGGGTTCTTAATGAGCTATATACAGTAAGTGTACTGGATTTGTATTTGGTTGCAAGAATTGCTCATTGAAAATCTATTTTTATGCATTTATATATATTTTAAATTGAGTCAACATGTTATATTGTAATATTGTGTTTTAGATTGGTGACCCTGTTCATTAAAACTGTTGCTTTAATCTCAGAAGTTTTTTTTAAACTTTTCAGAATCTTATAAAAGTTTCTGATCATTTTCAGCAATTGTTGGGGGGTTTAATTGTTTGTTTGTTTGTTTGTTTTTGCCCCGTCCATTCCCCGAAGGGCTCTGGGCGGCCACAATTCAAGATAATATATTAAAATTCCAATAAGTAGATTAAAACCGTAAAACAGTTTAAAACAACTAACTAAACCACTCAGACACCAGATGGCGATTCAGCTTTGTACCCCATCCCCGCCCCAGGAGGCCAATGAATGATGTAACTACTGACCCAGCTGGCCAGCAGGGAAAGCCCGGAGGACAGCTCCGTCTTACAGGTCCTGCAGAAACTATTTAGGTCCCACAGGGCCCTGATCTCAAAATAAGAAATGTTTCTAATACATAGATTTCTCAGCTCTAGCGTCGTTCCAGGCTGGTTTTGTTTCAGACCTGGGATCCAGAGTTGCTTTCTCCTGCCCGGCCTGGATCAGAATATCTTTTGTTCCCTCTCTTTGGTTCTTAGGTAAACTGCATTTCCTGGCCATGCTGTAAATCAGCTTCTCTGATCCCCAACCATTTGGTCTCTCGCTTCCTCTGTGTAGTTTAATCAAAGCCTTTTAGTTTCCTATCCGGAAATCACAGGCCCTTGTCATGCTAGTGTGAGTCTGCCTGATACTGTAACCAGAGCAACTTCTTCACAGTTCCCCTCCAATGCACACGCATGACCCAGGCTCGTTTTCCCTTTGCTCTACCCCTACGTAGCCTATTATAGGTCTTGTCCTTATGTGCTTACATCAATATAGACAAGCATCATGGCTTTCATGAGCTAGGTTTTGTTTGTTTTTTAAATTGTGTCTAGTCAGTAGGATTATTTTATTGACCTGACTGGAAGCAGAAGAAACTGTGTTATGAGTTCTGACACAAGATGGCTTGTTTTAGGCATTATAAATGTGAATAACAACTGGAGGAACCGGGTTTGATTCCCAGCTCTGCCGCCTGAGCTGTGGAGGCTTCTCTGGGGAATTCAGATTAGCCTGTGCACTCCCACACACGCCAGCTGGGTGACCTTGGGCTAGTCACAGCTTCTCGGAGCTCTCTCAGCCCCACCTACCTCACAGGGTGTTTGTTGTGAGGGGGGAAGGGCAAGGAGATTGTAAGCCCCTTTGAGTCTCCTGCAGGAGAGAAAGGGGGGATATAAATCTAAACTCTTCTTCTTCTTCTTCTTCTTGTATGATCCTTCAATTCTCTGACTGGTCCTTTTTATATTTGAGAATTTGTTGACTTTTTGTATTATTTATTCATTCATTAAAACATGCAAAATTAACAGTTAATGAAGTGTATATAGGGAATAGGAAGGACATTTTTGGAAATTTTTCAGCTGTGGGAATATTTTGATATTATTTTTGACCTGCACTGAAAAAAGGACATTGAAATGTATGTATGCAGTGCTTTCTTTCTTATAAAGCCTGTCTATTTTACTACTTTATCAGCATGAAATATATTATATAACCTAGCACAGTGATAGCAAACCTTTTCAAGACCAAGTGCCCAAATTGCAACCCAAAACCCACTTATTTATTTTAAAGTGCCAACACGGCAATTTAACCTGAATACTGAGGTTTTAGTCCTGTGTGCACCCGCCGCTCTGCCCTCCCTGTGCTGCTCCAGCACCTCCACCCCACCCCTCTGCCTCCACCCCACCTGCTTGAGCAGAGGCCAGCCTGCTGTACCCTCCAGCAAGTCCAGCATGCACCAATCTGTGCCTCTCTAGCATCTCTGCCTCCTCTGCCCCCCCTCAGGCAGCAGCCACCTGGAGCACAGGCACCAGGCCAGCCAGCCAAGTCCTCTCTGCTTGCCACGAGGCATTGTGCCCAGCAGCCCAGGCCAGGCAAGATTTGTGTGTGGGGGGGATGGGGTGATTTTCCACCCCGCCATATGACAAACTATGTGTGCGCGTACCCACAGAGAGGGCTCTGAGTGCCACCTCTGGCACTCGTTCCATAGGTTTGTCACTACTGACCTAGCATATCAATCTCACATTTGTGTTCATTTTGTATAATTTGTAATATTCATTCAGTAGACAGGAGAGGAGAATATGTGTCCTTTTGTTAATGCTACTGCAACCCATTCTGGATGGGACTGGCTTGAAAGTGGATACGTAAGCTTGCCTAGAATGTGAGAGACAAAGAGCACTAAAACTGTGAGCACCGGAGTCTGTAGTGATTCCATATAGCTTTTCAGGCAAAATGCAAGGAGTACTAAAGTTTATGCACTAAGCTCTGGTCTTGAATTCCATAGTGGCCTCTTTCTTAAGATCTGAAATGCCAGAGCACAGATATCTTTCCAATGCTTTACAGGTGGTGTCTGTTTAAAAATAGTTTGAGTTGCATAAGCATTTTTAACTTCTGTTATCTTTCAATAGGAAAATATATTTCCTGTGACAATTTGGTAATAATGTACCGGTAATACTGAAATGAAAAACTGTTTTCTGCCTTCATTTGAAAATATTTTTAAATGCAGTGCTTTAGCACTTATGTAGCTACATGGTACTTCTTCAACAGGTCAATAGCTACTGAAATTTATCAGTGTATTTTAGGTAAAAGAAAGATGAGTACTGTTGTTGCAATGTTGCACTCTTTGCGTTGTGCACCTTCCCTGCATTGAAATAAACAGTTTTCAGAGGGCCCATTTAAAAATCAATCTTGCTGCATCTTGTCTGGCATTGAAGTATGTCGTAGAGTTGTGGAGTTATCTTTGGAAGAAGAGGATTAAAGTCTTTAATCTGCTACAGTCAGACAAGGAGAGAAATTTTTCATATGTGTGCTGCTTTACTATTAGAGATTATTTTTAAGTGACTGAAATACTAAACACTGCAACATTTAAGATTATTTAATTGAAGGTACATCAAATAATGTACTAATTAGATCACTAAATTACTAGGAGAGCTGGTGGAATTATATCATACTAGCAGCAAAACCCATTTCAGGGGGAGATGCAATGGGTCCTAGCAAAGGGGGGGAGTAGGCAAGCATTTTCCCCACAGTAGGCTTAATTGGGACTGTACCAATACCCCCCCCTCACTACGTGACACTTCCTACCTACCTGGTCTTGAGTCTGTGGCTTGGGGTGGAAAAAGGGTGGAAGGGTGAGCCTTGGAGTGGTGGGAGGGTGGAAAGGAGTGGCTTGTGGTGGGGGAAGGTTGAAAGGTGGGGCTTGGGTGAGGGAAGGGTTGAAAGGTGGAGCTTGGGTGGGGGAAGGGTTGAAATGTGTGGTTTAGGGTGGTGGAAAGTGAGGCTTGGGGGAGGGTAGAAAGTAGTGGCGTGGAGTGGGGGAGGGTTGAAAGGTGGGACTTGGGTGGGGGGAGTGGAATGGGGAGGGTTGAATGGGGAATCTTGGGGTGAGTAGGGGTGAAAAGTGAGACATGGGGTAGGGGAGGATGGAAAGGTGAAACTTGGGGTGGAGGTTAACCGAGAGGCTGTTAACAGGCCGGTGATGCAGCAAGCACCATAGTGTCACTGTTCTGCTGGCCAAACTGGGCTGTTGGGGTGATGGTAACCAGGAGGGTGTTGGCAGGCCATCAGAGCAGCGCTGGGCTTGCTCCTGGGTCAGGGGAAGGCGGGCAGGGGAGTGGATGGAATGTCACCCATCAATGGACAAGCAGGGTTCACTTTGTGAGTCCTGTTCTCAAACTGATGGAGGGTTTGTTGTCACGACATTCCATTGCGTAGACAATTATAGGTTAGGATAGATTAAATTAGCAAAATGCGTGCAGATAAGATTGCGTGTGTATGTGTTTCAATGAATATCGGTTTAGATGTGAGGAAGCTAATGTATTCGTTTTAATACCTGTGTAGTTCAGCGTATTCAGCCATACTTCTTGGAATTTATTTTCTCAGCCATGTTGTCAAAATGATGTTCTCTTGCAGGGCAGCATTAAATGAATGAAAGGAGCAGCAGTGGCGTAGGAGGTTAAGAGCTCGTGTATGTAATCTGGAGGAACCGGGTTTGATTCTCCGCTCTGCCGCCTGAGCTGTGGAGGCTTATGTGGGGAATTCAGATTAGCCTGTACACTCCCACACATGCCAGCTGGGTGACCTTGGGCTATCCACAGCTTCTCGGAGCTCTCTCAGCCCCACCTACCTCACAGGGTGTTTGTTGTGAGGGGGGAAGGGCGAGGAGATTGAAATCCCCTTTGAGTCTCCTACAGGAGAGAAAGGGGGGATATAAATCCAAACTCTTCTTCTTCTTCTAAATCACACTCATTTATATTGATAGAATGAGAGTTCAAGTTATACACTCCTCTCAAAATCAATTTGGAAACTCCAGCTGGTACAGAATGGCACAGCTTAGCTAATATTGAGAACTAGGTGGAACATGCATATTCCTCCCATTCTGCAGTCACTCCACTGGCTATCCATCAATTACCGGGCTGAGTTTAAGGTATTAGCTATCACATACAAAGCCCTTAAAAATCTTGGTCCCTTATATCTGCGGGACATCTCTCCCCCTGTGTGAACAGAGCCTTCTGTAGGTACCAACCTGAAAATAGCCAAAATCGTCCACTGTCTGTACTTATGACTGCTCCATTGTGTTCCACCACATTTTGAAATGGCCTGCCTGAGGAGGTCAGGAAAGCTCCCATGCTCCTGGCTTTCTACAAATTATGCAAAACTCAAGAAGGCTTTTGCATGTAGGCAGTATCATTGTACAGAATGATTCACAAAGTTACTTGGACAAATTGTTAGGGACTGTGATCTATACTGCTGTGTACAATTTGCTGTAAAGTGGATCCTACTGTGTAATCTTGGATCATTTTGTATGTCATGTTAACACCTATGTTTGCTTCAATTCTGTTTTTCAGATTTCTTGTTCTGCAACCCATATTTATCCTGTTTCATTGTTTATTATTGTATTGTATAATCCATCTTGAGTTCCAGTAAAAAAGGCGGACTATAAAAATGCAAATAAATAAATAAATCCAAATCAACTATTCACTCAATATCGGTGAATACACATCAAGACCAGGAGCTTGCTAACAGCACATTCATTACTGGATTTTGGATGTCATACCATTGACCAGAAAATGTTTTAGTTAAGGTCTTGAAATAGATAAATAATAAATGCCATGCATTTCTGAATTTAAAAATGGGCCAAAGAAGTAGTAGTAGCTGGAATCTAAAACACTCTCCCCTATTGAGAAGATCTTGGAACACAAAAAGCCTTTATGATTTTGAAAAATAATTCATTTTGCTCAAGGGTACTTTTAGCAGTTGAAAGTCCACCACTCTCTGATGCTCAAAATTATAGTCTTTGAGACAGACTACAAAGTGATTTTTCAGCATGTGCAGTTCAAAAGCTGAATACTCTAAGACATGCAAATGAAATGGAAAATATCTCCAAAATCCAGGTCCTTCTCTAGAATATTAAAAGCCAACAAAACGTATGGGAAACAAATGTTTTGAAGACCTCTTTGCTTTGTCTCTGTTTTCAATATATGCTTATTTGGGAAGGGGATTCAATTACTTTATTACTAGTTAATTGAAAATGAAAAACTGAGTACTGTAGTTTACTTCATTTTGCAGAAATGTTAAAAAGCAGGTCTACTCAGAATCATACTCATCCATTTAGTTGAACTTACTCCCAAGAATTTTTTTTTCAGGACTGCACTTAGATATGAGGTGTTGTAGTACCCCAAACCTAGTACAGAACATGGTAATTAACAGTGCATTCCCCAAGGGAGCCCTGAAAGTGCTGTGGAGGCACAGGGCAATAATGATGGAAGGCAGTGTGGGGGGTGGCACAGGGACAGTGGAACAGTTGTAGCAGGGATGCAGCACCACCGAAATCCCCTGCGCCATGTCAAAAGGGGCCAGATTCTGATCCCTCTGAGCCCAGGGATACCCATTCCCACAGACTTAAATTTACACCTGGCCAAAACTTGGCACAACCCATAGAGAGAACATGATTAACAGAGTGGTCACAGCAGGGCAGCCATGTGGCAGGACTCCTGAGCACCTACCCAATGCTGGGGGCCAACAAAAAGGCAGACCCATGTACTTATCAGAAGGCACACCCTCTAGGGCAGTGGTGGCGAACCTATAGCACTCCAGATGTTTATGGACTACAATTCCCATCAGCCCCTGCCATCATGGCCAATTGGTGGAAGATTGATTGATTATGATTAATAACTGTGTTACAAGAAGAGTTTTTTCTACCTTACAATTTTTAGCTTGAATTTATATCTTACACTTGAGTTTGGTTTCTTTTTCTCTTGCATGTGTATGACACAGAATTTTTTAAAGCTACCTGTAAGTATAAGATGTCTTTTCCTAAAGGCCACAATTTATCTGGCATAGGATCATGTTTGATTCTTGCACACTGCTTGAAGTTCACCAAAGAAGCACATAGGAACTCTCCATGTTTAGTGAGCACCCCTTTTAGCTATGTAGGACACTAAGCACTCTTCTACCTAATGCAGTCCTCTCCACTGTATGGGTTTTATGCCATCTGCTGAAACAGCTTCCAAGGATTCAGTGCCTGCCCATATTATGAGTGCAGCATGAGCTTCTGACAATTTGATGCAGTTGCCATATGCTGCTACTAAATGCCCTAAAGATCATAGCACAACTTTGGGGTTATTTGGGGACAAGAGTTTCCTTCAGATACTAAAGAAAAAGAAATCAGCAAATCTCTGTGCGTCACTCTAGCACCAACAGCAGCATCCCCTGGGTCACAGACGTTTCTCAGTCTTGACATTGTCATTTCAATTTAAGTAGTACAAAATCTGCCTGTGCCAACTGGACTTTTATCCACTCATAGTGTCAATGTCTCTTTCCATTTAACATGGCATAGTGATGATGCATAGAGAAGCATTCTCAAGCAGTGCTTCAAATTCCAGTCGCTTAAAGCTTCTCCAGCATTTGGCCTTGTGCATATTTTAAGGCATTTGGAGAGGGTTTTTTTTAAAAAAAATACTGTAACTTGCCCTGAGCCTTAGAAAGAGGGCAGGCAATAAAATGAAATATATCATGGTATTCTGGGAATGGGTAATTTTTTTTCTTCATCCCATTTTCTGTGACTGCCCTAGGTCATGAAAACATACCACATGTATCATACAGAGAGCATCAGTGCAGAAAGTAAACTAAAGGAGGCTGAGAAGCAAGAAGAAAAACAAACCGGAAGGTCAGGAGATCCTGTTTTCCATATTCGGCTTGAGGAAAGACATCAAAGGCGGAGTTCTGTGAAAAAAACTGGAAAAATGAGGGAAAAAGTAAGAAGCATTTTATGAAAGTATGTTACAGAAATTAGTTGTATAAGAGAAGTTTTGAAGTTTTTGTATTGTGTTTCATTTTAATGCAGAATGAACCTGGGATTCCTTAATTTTTGAATATGTATATAAGATATGTGAAAGTAATATACAAGGATATATTGAAAAATAACAGCAGTTATAGGTACTCAGTGTATAGTGATTTCTGCCATTAATTTCTGAAATACCGTCATCTTTTTATAATTGTATGAAATAATTAAAGTGTATTTGCCATATTGACACTACTTTTTTTCCTCAGCGTCAAGCAAAATATTATGAAAACAAGCTGAAATCTATTAAAGCCAGGAATGAGTATCTACTAACTCTTGAAGCAACAAATGCTTCTGTATTCAAGTATTATATTCATGACCTTTCAGATTTAATTGATGTAAGTAATGTTTGTGTAGTTGTATTGTGATTAGCTTTGTTGTTATTCATTTTGAAATCTAGCTTTACTATACAAGATATTAATGTGATATTTTTAAAAGTACAATGATGTCGACTTCAGTAGCATGGTCATCCTTTTTATAATTGCACTTACTGACCTGAGTATAAGAAATACTTTTCTCCCAAAATAGTTTATATCTGAGTCAAAGCTGAAAATATGTTCTGAGAACATTCTTCAACCATCAAAGAATGAGGACCTTCAAATAAATGGATTCTAGATCAAATCAAGTCTTAACTGTTCCTAGAAGCTAAAGTGACTAATCTGAGGCTGACGTACTTAGATAACGTTATGAAAAGACAAGAGTCACTGGAAAAGGTAATACTGCTAGGAAAGGTTGAAGGCAGAAGGAAAAGAGGAAGACCCAGCATGAGATGGATTGACTCTATAAAGTTTGCAAGACCTGAGCAAGGCTGTTAACAGTAGGACATGTTAGAGGATATTGATTTCTAGGGTCACCATGAGACAGCACTTAATAAAAGCACAGAGCTTCAAGAGGAGGAAATATGGCTTTTAGTACCTTTCAGGATAAAAGTAGCCCCCTCAGAATAACAGTTCAGCTAGTCTACCCATGTTGACTAATAGCAGTCTGCATAGTCACAGGTAAAAGTAAATACAGCCGTATTAATTGATTTGATTTTAGTTAGAATTGTCAAAGATAGAGCTTTGAATATGCAAAATAAATGCTGAGAATTGTGCAGTTGCCACTGTCATTTGAAGTGCATCCATTAGGTATTTTCTTCATTTACTGTACAGGGTCATTATTTAGTGTCTGTCAACAAATTAGGGAATCCAGTGATACAACAGTAACACTTTTTATAAAGGCAGTACTCAATATTAGATGGAAAAGTACATTTCCCATGGTGTAATTGGATGCTAGTAAGACACTGCAGTTGGCTAACTATAATATAATTTACTGGGTCTAAAAATGTACCACAGTAGAAGGGAAGTTAAGACACCAGTGGCATAAGGAGCTTCATAAAAAGGTTGACCTGCGAGATGATGGTTACAGATTCTTATGTCTGAACAACCAAATACAAAACAGAGCTGCTGCAGGGTGATTTCATTTGGTTCCTCCAGGCAATTTCTCATTCTTTTCCAGGAGGGGAGTCCACTGACCCTCAGACTTGGTTTATGCAAAGGGTCTCTTAAATATTTTTTGCCTTTGGTAATTGCTTCAGTGCTCCCAATACACCTTTCCATTTTAATCTGCAGCTATGGTACTAGGTGCTGGTAAAGAAGCAATGTAAACTAAAAGATAGAAATGGGAACACATTTGATTGTGCTTTCTTAAATCCAGTAATCTGGGTTCTGTCTTTTGTCAGAACATAACTATTCTTTATTTGCTTTAAGAAATGCTGCCTGGGATAGACCATGTGAGGTAACTAAGTCACCACATAGCCTTCTGTGTCACAGCTTTTCTACCATTCAGTAATTAGAAGGACCAAAATTACTCAAGAACAAGCACAGTGTAGCGGTTAAGACTGGCAGACTCTAATCTGTAGAAATGGGTTCTATTTCACACTCCACATGAAGCCTGCTGGGTCATCTTGAGCTCATCACTGTTCTCTCAGAACTCTCTCAGACCTACCTATTTCACAAGGTATGTGTTGTGAGGAGGGAAAGGGAAGGTGATCGTAAGCCACTTTAAGACTCCTTCCAGTGGATTATAAAAACCAAGTCTTCTTCTTCTTGTAATCCTGGGCTAAAAGTGACAAGAAAAAAAAAACTACTGTAGTAAGTAATTTAGTTTAATGCAGAATGAAAACCACATTGTTGTCATTGAAATTTATTTGGGGGTGATACAGACCCGTAAATATCTAAATAATTCCAGGTGGACAGCTGTGTCTGTAGCTGCAAAAGGGGGGCAGATCTTACAAAGAGGGATGGCTATAAAACAATACCTCATCAAAAGAGTAATCAGCCCTCTCAGACTTTTCCCATCTGTTGACAGATAAGCAAAGTAGGTTTAAAATAAAATAGGTCTAGTGCAGAGCAAAAGTATAGAGGTGACAGCTGAACTAGGGTACAAATATAAGGGATGAGATATGCTGAGATATTAGCAACTATGCTGAATGAATTTGTTGTTCTGGCATGGCAAGGAGATAGTATGGATAAATACTAACTGAGCAGTTTCCTGAGGGTTTTAAACTCTTTGAACTTCCTCTGAATGTTGCAGACCTTTTAGGGAAGGAAGTGTGACTCTTAGTACCTTTCAGGATATACCGTATATATCGCATATAAGTCGAATTTTTCAGCACATTATTTGAGTTGAAAAAGCCCCCCTCGACTTATATGCGAGTGAGGTGTATTTTAAAAAATATTTTAGGGTTTTTATTTTGTCAGCCTCCAGGGGGTGTAGTTTTTAGGCTAGAGGCACCATAATTTCAGAGATTTTTCAAGGGATTCTCCTGATGATACCACCCAAGTTTGATAAAGTTTGGTTCAGGGGGTCCAAAGTTATGATCCCCCAAAGGGGGTGCCCCATCCCCCATTGTTTCCAATGTGAGTTGATAGTAGATGGGGCTACATTTTGAGGGTACATAACTTTGGACCCCTTGAACCAAAGTTCACCAAACCTGGGTGGTATCATCAGGATAATATCTTGCTGATACCAGCCAGGTTTGGTGATGTTTGGTTTAGGGGGTCCAAAGTTATGGACCCCCAGAGTGGGTGCTCCCATCCCACATTGTTTCCAATGGAAGCTAATAGTAGATGGGGCTACCCTTTTGAGGGTCCATAACTTTGGACCCTAACCAAACTTCACCAAACCTGGGTGGAATCATCAGGAGGGTCTCCTAAAGATACTCTGAAATGTTGGTACTGCTAACATAAACATTCCTCCCCTGACCAAAAATCCAGTTTTGAAGGATTTTAACTCATGTGTTTTAACTCATGTGTTTAACACATGTGTTCATGTGTTGCTGATTAAGCTAAGGTTTCTGTTATTGTTGAGACCATATTGTTCTTGTTGACCCTCTTTTCCACTTACAGAGCTAGTTTACTGTTTTTCTTTGCAATAAATATTCAAAAACATTTAACCTACAATTCCTGTACTTTTATTGCTATCTATTTTTATTTTTAAAATTTACCAGTAGCTGCTGCATTTCCCTCCCTCGACTTATACGCAAGTCAATAAGTTTTCCCAGTTTTTTGTGGTAAAATTAGGTGCCTCGACATATATGCGGGTCGACTTATACACGAGTATATACGGTAAATAGTCCCCTTAGAGTAGCATCAACAGAATGCCCTGGAAGATTAAAGTGTTTGCTCTCTAGTTTCTGAATAATGTGCTTTTAATGTTCATAATTTTTATTGTTTTATTTTGCCATTGTTACAAGAAATGCACTGGTCAGATGAAAGAAAAATCAAATTTCTCCTGTCAGATAAGAACCCTGAAATAACAATGCAAGTGGCTGAGTGTTTAGCATATGTTGCTGTATGATGGAACCTGAATTAGTGTAGTGTACTACTTTTGTATTTTATTCTTATTTTTTTATATAATTGTTATGCCAATAAAGGTATTTGTTTTCAGTCAACCAGTCAACCTTTATTAGGCATTAATTATAAAGTTATATCACTCAGTTATAGATCAGGAAACAAGACAAAAAATACTAATGCCCAGACTCATCCTCAGCTCATAGAGGATTATCCATACTTCTTAATTACATATAACAGGAATTTGGATGTTGTCAGAGTTACGTTATAGTTATCATTATTTAGCAGCTGAACCATTTTTTCCAGATCCGAATGATATGGTTTCCTGTCTAGAACCAGTAGAAGTAAGTTAGTTCTTAAAGATACAAAACTAGGACAATAAAACAAGGTGTAACCAACGGTCTCAGCTTCATTCAAATTGCATGCACAGGTTCTGTCCTGAAATTGGATTTTTAACTGCTGACCTTGTAGTATGGCAGAAGTGAGCATATTGCATCTAAAGTGGGTAAAAGCCTGTTGCTGGCAAGGCTCAATTAGTTGGAATAAATACTTAGCCATACAACCAGCCATACAATTTCAGGGAGAATTCTAAAGTGCAAAGGAGAGCAGAACTTTCTGGCTTCACCAATCAACGTCTGGTATTCTTGATCTATTAACCGTCTCTTTGGGGTTTGTACAGTGGTGGAATTCAGCAGGTTCACACCACTTTGGCAGAAACGGTTGTTAAAATGGTATTTGTAAACAACCGGTTGTTAAATTATCTGAATCCTACCACTGGGTTTGTATAATTTCATTCGCTGAGAGCATTGTAAGAGCTTCACAGGAGAGACCTAAAAAAGTATTTTAGGTTCAATAAGCATCAACCAAGCCAAGGATTGGAGCTCGGGTAACAATAAATAGGTGAGAATTCCAATCTCCTGATTGAAGCATAGGCGAGTCCAAAATTTAAATATAATTATCCAGGCCCTTGTCTCCAAAAGATGTTGTCCCAATTCTAAATATAAGATGGTGGTTTGTTTGTTATTGAGCAGAAACTGTTATATTTGCCTAAGGTAAAGAGAAAGGCATTGCTGACACATGATGGCATTCTTTGTCTTATAGATATATCTTTATCCTATGGATGTAATAATTAGACTATCTTGTAAAAGTAGTCACTGCCTAATGTGCCTTCTACTATTTAGAATAAATTAACCAGAGTTCTCTTAGAATTAACATTCATGAAAAGAAACAGCAGGACTGACCTGCTTTCTTGTTGTTGTAGCTTTTTAACCATTCCAGTCAGGATGATTTGTTAAGTGCAAGATATTTCTGCATATGCACAAAAGGAAATAACAGGCATAATAATGTCAAATTCATGATAAGGCATATTTTGAGAGGCTGTGTAGTTTGCAGTGTAAATTGGGTTTCAGTGTAAAGGCTAATGTTTTGTTTCGCAGAACTGCATTGCAATTTCTAGTGTGAAGTCTCTAAGAATTATATGTTCTAGGTTTAAAATGTTATTACTTTAGTACTGATATGTTTTAGGATATGTTTTTAAGATAGTTAATATTACTTTTATCACATTTATAATGTGTGATTCATCTGGCAATATCAGAATTTTTCAAGGTATTGATTACAGAATTGTAATTTTACTATGTCTGCTGCTTTCCTCAGCTTTAACTCTCTAAAGTGTATACTCAAAAAATCCGGTTGGTCTGTAAGGTGCTACAGGTCTCAAACCTACCTGTTCTACTTCAGGCGAACACAGCTACCCTCCTGAAACTATCTTTATCTGGTAGAATTGGGATAACATGAATATGTAACTGCTGTTTTGATTCTGAAGCTTTTCTCCAGAAATTTTGTTTAATATTTGTAAAACCTGTTGAATATTAAAAAAATAAAACATTATTGATGACAGCTTTAAAAAAACTTTTAAAAGAGTAAAGATATTGAAATGTCTCTTTTTTCACCTTTTTTCACCTTTTTCATACTCTGTCAGTGTTGTGATCTTGGATATCATGCAAGCTTGAACAGAGTCTTAAGAACATACCTCTCTGCAGAATATAACCTTGAAACCTCTCGACATGAGGGTCTGGACATCATTGAGAATGCTGTTGACAATTTGGAGCCACGAAGTGACAAGCAGAGATTTATGGAGATGTATCCTACAGCTTTTTGCCCTCCAATGAGATTTGAGTTCCAGCCCCATATGGGTGATGAGGTCAGTAGCTGGTGACTCTTTATAGATAGACAAAAATCCAAACAAATTTTTGTTGGTGGCTAGATGAGCAATTTCCTCTGTTGCGAACTGTGATTTCCTTTTTGTTTGTGTCTAGCTTTTGTGCACTTGAACAAAGAGTCTAGTTAGGGTAAAATGAGAGCCAGTATTATTCATATACAAACAGCAGATCAGCAAACAAGCTCCTCCAAAGAATACTAGTCAGAGAACATTTTGTGTAGAACTTAATTTGCCAGCTGCTCTAAACAAATCCCATGCCAAAGGACCCTTCATTACTGCATATTGAATTTTGCCACCACACTAGTGAACCTTCTGTACTTTGGCCAAACAAGTTTCAGCATAGAAACAAGGACAGCAAAAAAGTTTATTTTAGACTATTATTATGCTATTTGGTGCCCTTTTGTTACAGCAGTGGATACATTCACTAGTACAGGGAGGTACCAGTTGGAAACAGATGCTAGACAACTTTTCAGAATGTGAAACTGATGTGTACCATAGAATCATTATTAATTAGATATAGATATATACAGGATGCAATGATAATTAAACTTGATTAGCTTGAGCATTGCTTGATAAAAATTGAGACTAACTTCCAACAGCACAGTTTATGTTCTATAATGGATGCATGCATGTAAAGTTTAATCTTTATATGTATGTATGTATGTATGTATGTATGTATGTATGTATGTATGTATGTATGTAATCTTTGTTGAATAGTGCCTGTTCAACTATTCATTTAGCTGAATTCTTCATTGTAATGAGTTAGTCAAGCTTCAGTAAATTTGCTGTCATGTCTTAGCAATTACTGTACTGCTCATTTTATTTGCTGAACAGTAGTTAGCATTTAACCACTCTTATTTTAATGTTCCATTAGGTTAATCAGGTCAATGTCCAGCAGCCAGTACAAGGGGAACTCATGCTTAGGTATCAACAGTTACAGTCACGACTGGCCACACTGAAAATTGAAAACGAGGAGGTAAGACTTGCCTCTGCTTATGTTGGGAGGAAAACCATGCTATTTCATGATGTCAAATATTGTCTCAGTGTCTCACACAGAGTTAAAATTGGATTGAATTGGTCTGTTGGATACAGTTTCATAGTATTTTTGGAAGGGAGGATATCTTTACAAAAATGCAGGTCCATGCTGTGGGACTTGGGGGATATTAATCCTTCATAATAATAATTTAAAAAACCCTCTACCTTCATCTGTGTGCCTACACTTGTGCTTTACTGTGTGCCTACACTTGGTTCCTGGGGGCTGACAACTGGGATTTTTTTATCAGTGTAACTATTCCATGCCTAGATCAGTCATATAATTAAGTTGGGTTCTTTTGTGTTGTCTTGTTTTATTTTTATGTCTAGAAACAAGGGAGCTGTTACGAAAGTGTTGTATTTTTACAGTGTGGTTTGTGATTTTGATATGCCACAATTGTATCAAGGATTGCATATCAAAGACTTTAATAGAGTACATTAGCACTGCTATTCATTCACAAGGTATGGGTGCTAACCTTTAAGGCCTTACGCGGCCTGGGGCCTTTGTACCTTCAGGACCGCCTTACCCCATATGTCCCTACATGGCCTCTGCGTTCGGCAGAGGCCAATCTGCTGGTGGTCCCCGGCCCCTCAATGATGCGGCTGGCCTCCACTTGGGCCAGGGCCTTTACAGCCCTGGCCCCTGCCTGGTGGAACACTCTTCCTCCATCTGTCTGGGCCCTGCGGGATCTTGGTGAGTTCCGCAGGGCCTGTAAGACCGAGTTGTTCCACCGGGCTTTTTGGGGGGGGGCAGCCACTGATTGGTGCGCCCCCTTCCTGTCCTGCTTACATCCTGGGACTTTTAACATCTATGTAACCCACCATTCTTCCCCCTCTTTGGGGAAGGTTTTTTACTGAAAATGTTAATGTCGGATGCCGGGAAGTTTGTATGTATTGTTGTATTTATTGGGTTTTAGTGATTTTATGACTCATGGAGCCTATTATTTATTTATTATTTTATTTTATTTTGTGCTCTATTTGTCTGCTGTTTATTTATTTTTTGTTCACTTCCCAGAGCCCTTCGGGCAAAGGGTGGTATATAAATTTGAAAAATAAATAAATAAATAAATATTCCAAGCAGTGATTTACACCCCAATAAGCCCACTGACTTCAGTGGACTTAGAAAGGTGTTACTGTGCTTAGAATGACACTTTTAACAGCTTCCCTTTTTAGCCATTCAGAGTACATTAAACTGCCTTCTTTTCAATAACATTATATTCACTTGTTAACTTCAGGTTAAGAAGACAACTGAAGCTACTTTACAGACTATACAGGATATGGTTACCATTGAGGACTATGATGTTTCTGAATGCTTTCAGCATAGTCGCTCAACTGAGTCTGTGAAGTCAACAGTTTCCGAGACTTATTTGAGCAAGCCTAGCATCGCAAAGAGAAGAGCTAACCAGCAGGAGACTGAGCAGTTCTATTTCATGGTATGTTGGATGCTTACCAGGCCATATGATGACATCCAAATACCTAAAGTTAGTTTTTCAAACTTTTTAGATTTTAAAGGAGCAAATATTCAGACATCAAATGCAGTGATCTCTGTCTCTGTAGAAGTTTAGAGAGTACCTGGAGGGAAGCAATCTCATCACGAAGCTTCAAGCAAAACATGATTTACTGCAGCGAACGCTTGGAGAAGGTGAGTGATTCAAAGTAGAAACTATATAGACAGTTCATTTTCTTGGTATTCTTGTGTGATCCTTGGATTCTTCCTAACAACCTGCTGGGTGACCTTGGGCTGGTCTCAGTTCTTTGGAACTCTCTCAGCTCCATCTACCTCACAAGGTGTCTGTTGTGGGGAGAGGAAAGGAAAGGAGTTTGTAAGCCACCTTGAGTCTCCTTACAGGAGAGAAAAGTGTGGTATAAATCCAAACTTTTCTTCTTCTTCTTCTCTAATCTAGTGGCTCTTTTAGTTGATGCTAATTTTTGGCTCTTTTAGTTGATGCTAATTTGCAGTGTAGAAATTGTGGTCTTGATGCAATGTAATGATGCACATCTAAAAAGTTTATACAAATAAAGGGATTCTTACACTTGTGACATGGATTTATAGAAAGGCTCTAGCCCAGTGATCCTCTCTGGTTCTATACCCATATGTAACCCTATGACATGGCCACTATGAGAAGCATTCCCCAATGTGATGCCTGCGTTATGTTTCAGGAAAGTGGGAAAGGCCCTTGCCCCATGGGGACTGTGGCTGGCAGTTGGTTCCCACCTTGACTCTGGTATTGCTGGAGGAATGGAAAACTTGTGAGCCTCCCTAGAGTGGAGTCCTCATGATGGGCAGGGAAATAACTGTGGCTGTTTTAGTTGATGCTAATTGCAAATATGACTCCCATGACTCACAGAATGAGTGCCCCTGCTACAAAGTGTATTTTTGTGCCTTGATTGGTTTGTAAGACTGGTTTGTAGATATGACATCTATCTAAATACTTTATTCTGGACTTTTATCAGGGAGGCTCACAACAAGCGGCTGCCTGCTCCATTAGACAGAGGGGTTTTCCTGCCGGGTGCCACTGCCTCCCACAGCGTGAGAGGCATCAGCACCTGGGAGGCTGTGGATGCCATCCCCCTCTGCCCCACGGAGCAGGCAGCTGCCTGCTCCGTCGGGCACAGGGAGTTTCCCTGCCCGGCACCTCCGCCTCGCACCACTGGAAGGAAAGCTGAGTGGAGGGGAGGAACTGGAGGCATCTCCGTGTGGAGCCACCTCTCTGGCTTGATAGATCTTTGGGGCTGTGGAAAATGGGTCCAAATGGCTCTTTGGGTGGTAAAGATTACCAACCCTTGCCCTAGAGACCTGGTCTCAAACAGAGAGTTCCACCAGGCTGGGGCCAGGGCCGAAAAAGCTCTGGCCCTGATTGAGGCCAGGAACTTCCAGGAAGTTACTTCTGGAGATGAGTAAAGCCCTCTGTGGGAGATATTGAGACATGTGGTCTCACAGATAAGAAGGTCCCTGACAGCTCAAGGCTTTAAAGGTTAATACCCAAACCTTAAACTTACTTGATCCAGAATTCAACCAAAATTCAAAATTCATTCAAGGCCCAACCTTTCCTTTGCATCTGCTTTGATACAGTCTGTAGTGAATCTTCCTTTAAACAGCATCAGTTTTTACTGCACTTCTGTTGAATGTGTATATAGGAATATAGATATGGAACTCTTAATTTTTACTTTTCGTCCTTCAGAATTTTAGGTTTAGGTTTTGTATGTCAGTGGGAAATAGGTAGGGCTGCAGCAGTTTCTTCAACCAGAATAGGAGTCAGAGACTTCTTAACAGAATTCTGGATACAGGTTCAGTTCAGATGCAATGAGCAACAGTTCTGTGGGCTTGTGTATTACCTTATCTCTTGTGTATCTTTCCTGTCAGTTTCCTTGATGATGCCATGGGGTCCATATAAGCAAACTGTGACTAGCACTTACTCTCCCCACTCCAAGCTACTTCTGTTTTAGAAGGGCTATTTATAAACCATAATTGGCATAGTTGCTTTTTCCATAGAAGAAAAGGAAAGTATGCACAAGAAAGCCAGAAGGGAGAAGAAGTGCATGAACCTGGGGTGCTGTGTGCAAGCTAGATTGCACCCTTTACTATTAACAGACAATGGTTCTTTCCCCCACCCTGGATACTCCAACAGGTATATATACTCCTACTTGCTTTCCTACTATCAGATCCTCTGAAGATGGCAGCCACAGATGCAGGCGAAACGTCAGGAGAGAATGCTGCTAGAACACAGCCATATAGCCCAGAAACCACACAGCACCCAGTGATTCCAGCCGTGAAAGCCTTTGACAATACAGTGCATGAACCCATGGCTGATTTGTTTAGAAATCCTCCAGATCATAATTTTGAAGGATTGTCTGAACCAAGCAACTGTGATAATTTACTGGATTACCACAAAATTTCTTTTGAAATAACAAGTACTTGTAATTATTGAAATTAAAAACAAAAATTGAGTAGGTAGGACAAAGTAGAAAAGAATATATAGAGAAGTTGCTTTTGTAGAATTAGCCATCCCACTGTGCCAGGACATATATGACCCATTTTTTGTGTGAAACTTTGCTAGGAATCATGGTATCTTTCTTTCTTAATAGCATTTACCTTACATCTTCTGCTGTAGTTCTTATTAGCTGCTTCCCTGTAGGCTGAAATAGGGCCTCATAATGAACAGAATACATTAGCAAACCTGCTATGCAGCAGCATGATGTTACCAGTTAGTTCATTTTATTACTGAGGAAACGTGTCTTGCATTTCAAACTGCAATCCTTGTAACAGCAGGATTTCCTATGTTGTTATGAATCACAGAAAATATTTCTCTCGACTTTTCAGAGGGATTAATAATAATGCTGTTACTGCCTTGCAGAAATGAGTTTAAAAGATCTTCAGCCTGCAGAATTTTATATCCATGCAATTATATATCTTATCTGTTGCACAAATATATCTTATGTTTATTCCTCTATAGGGTTTATAGGAATATTTATATGTTATTGTGAAACAAAATCTGGATTCATTTCTGAAAGCACCATTAGTAGTTTTCCACATAAATGCAAATTCTTCAAGTTCAAGTTGAGCAAAGTGACATGATTGGGGTGTTGTGTGGTTTCCGGGTTGCATGGCTGTGTTCTAGTAGCATTTTCTCCTGACGTTTCACCTGCATCTATGGCTGGCATCTTCAGAGGATCTCATGGTAGTAAAGCAAGTGGAGTATATATACCTGTGAAATGTCCAGGGTGGGAGAAAGAACCATTTGCCTGTTAACAAGTGTAGGAGTGCAGGGTGCTGGCAGTGACATAGGGAAGTATCGAGTTTCTAGCCCATGGGTGGGGGTTTCAAGGGGCAGGGGCTCAAGGGCAAGGCCCCAGGGGCAAAGAAGGCGGCACGACTCTCAAAGCTTATACTCTGGAAATCTTGGTCTTTAAGGCACCATTGGATTTGAGGCTTTCTCTCCATGGGCTTTGTTATACTCCTTCCCCCATTTCTTTGACAACCTACAGAGCCTTCCCTGTAGTTTGGCATCTTTAATTTTCCCAAAAAGCTTTTTTCACAAACTCCCATCAATCAACATCAGCCTTAATCACCACAACCTTCCTCAGAGGGGTGGATAATGCTGGCTCCTCTATCAAGAGGCACTGCTTCACAGCTACTGAGTTGTTGGGCTCCTTACCCTGTCAAATTAACCTACCTCACAGGGCTGTGTAAGGAAAAAACAGAGCAAAGAATTATGCAAACTGCTTTTGGGTCTGCACTGGGAAGAAATGTGGGGTATAAATGAACACTCCTGTAAATCCTTTTTATCAGGAATAACCAGTGTGCAAACTTTCAGATCCCACATGCCATTTCACATGTGGGAGGATTGAAAATCCTCCGAGTTTGCCTTTTTCTTCTAAGAAAATCCACCGGGTGGGGATGAACCTACACTACTGGCTCCACTTCTTTTGCACGTGGCCCTTTAAAAACCCAGGGAGCTGGCCTCGATCTGAGCGCCTCACCACCCTGCCTCTGTTGCCTGACTGGGATAGCCTCCTTGCCCCAGTTCTGCCTTACCCAAGCCAGGACTTTGCGTGTCAACCAGCCTCATGGACAGCGGGATTCGCACTCTGGACAGTTCCGTTGTGGAATGGAAAGGGTTACCTTATACTAAAAACCAAGACAGCATCATATAATAATGTGAATTGAAATGGGAAAGAGGGATTCCATTTGACCACCGAAGAAGAAGGAGGAGGAGGAGGAGTTTGGATTTATATTCCCCCTTTCTCTCCTGTAGGAGACTCAAAGGGGCTTACAACCTCCTTGCCCTTCACCCCTCACCCTGTGAGGTGGGTGGGGCTGAGAGAGCTCCGAAAATCTGTGACTATCCCAAGGTCACACAGCTGGTGTGTGTGGGAGTGCACAGGCTAATCTGAATTCTCCAGATAAGCCTCCACAACTCAAGCTGCAGAGCTGGGAATCAAACCCGGTTCCTCCAGATCAGAGTGCACCTGCTCTTAGCCATTATGCCACTGCTGCTCCCAAAAGGCTATGCTGGGGATCATTGGACCTGCATGGACATCTGTGTGGGTTGCGGACTGTGATGAGAAGGACAATTGCCACAGCAACCCGTGGTCGGCCCTCGCTAGTATTACATAAATGTTATACTTGCTTATGTGGCACCTATTTAAATAGTTCTTTTATAACTGCAGCCATACTGGGTAAACACTGTATTTAAAAAAAAATCTATGGACCACTGATAAAATGCCAGCTGGTCATGGCAACCCACTATTTATTTTAACTATGAATAGCTAATTGAAATAACTACTGTCCAGACTCAAGTGTTGGATTCCTGAGCAAGGTGTTTGAATGAATAGTGGCTGGCCAATTTCAGAGATTCCTGAATGAAGCGGATTGCTTAGATCTGTTCCAGTTTGGTTCAGGGCTGCACATGGGACTGAAACAGCCAGGCAGCCCAATCCAAAGGAGGGGGGCAGTATAGTGGCAGCCAGGGACTATAATACAGTGTTACCTTCAAAGAAGCAGTCAGCGACTCAGGTTCCCCTGGAAAAGAGAAACTCCTTTCTCTCCTGGCTGTTCTGCCCCTTGGGTTTTTGGCCCATGGTGTTCCCAATGTTCCATCAAGTTCCATATGCTTTTCAACATCTGGATAAAGCTGATGGAAGATGTTATCCAGGAATTTGGGCTGACCTACCACCAATACACAGATGACACTCAGCTGTATTTCGCATGACTAGAAAATCCCTGGGAGTCTGTGGAACTGTAAAGAGGTACCTAGAGATACTTTTGCAGTGGATGCAGGCTAATAAACTGAAACTTAACAAACTAATAAAGTGGAGATGCTGCTATTTGGAAGAAAGTCTAACCCAGCAATCCCCTGTTCTGGTTGTGGTTGCACTCCTTTAAAAGGCAGGTTCATAACTTGGGGGAGGAGGGGTTCCTGGACCTGCGCCTCCTGTTAGATAAACAGACAGAAGCAGTAGTGGTCAGGGGTGCCTCTCAGCAACTTTGGCTTGTGAGCCAGCTGCAGTCCTTCCTGGGAAGGAAAGATTTTGCTACTGTTGTATATCCACTAGTGACATATAGATTAGATGACTTCAGTGTGTTTTATGTGGGGCTCCCTTGAAGGCTGTCTGGAAAGCTATAGTTGGTGCAGAATGCAGTGGCCAGAGTATTAATGGGAACTGGTGGTCACTCCAGTCTTATTCCACCTACACTGGCTTCCAGATTGCTTCCAGGCTGAATTCAACATGTTGGTATTGGCTTTTAAAGCCCAGTGTGGCTGTGGACCTATATACCTTAAAGACTGCCTTCTCCTATATGAATCTACACACACACTATGGTCTTCCTCAGAGGCCCTGCTTCAATTGCCTCTGCCATCTGAAGGTAACTGAATGGAAACCCAAGAAAGGGCTTTCTGGATCATTTCTAGGACTTAAAAAATTTCCTAAACGCAACTCAGGAAGGTTGAAATGTGAATCTAAATCAACTTCCAATCCAAATACATTTAGAATTGAATTCCTGTTTTCATGTGAACTACTAGTAGGAAAAGGGCTGATAAGCATTTGCTGTGGTTTCATTTTGAATTGAGTTTTTGTGCAATCAGAAGTTATGTGATGCAAATGCTGACATTGACATTGGAAATGGTTGAGGACTGAAGGTGAGCTGGACAGCTTATGCAAAGGTACGGTATTTACATTTCGTTCTATTAGTCAGAGGCGTACCTAGGCAAACTAGAGCCTTGGGCAAAACCTGAGTTTGATGCCGCCCCCCCCATGGGCGGCCACCTCCCCCACCATGACTAAACAATGTTTTTTTCCACCAGGTCGTTTCAAAGTCACCATCACAATATAGAACATGCCCCAACTCACAAATCTGAACGCAGCAATGGGCCATGCCACACAGCAGAAATATTTTTTTAAAAAAATTCAAAATGCTTTCAAAATGTTTTATTACTGCTATGAAAACATTTTATGGTGTTGTATCCAGTCCCCCCAATTGGGGGAAACAGCATCACTTTCAATGTTGTTTAAACTGGGGACCACAGATTCTCCCTTTACGGTGGATTTAAAAGGAGAATCTGGACTCCCTAGTTTAAACAAATGATGCTGGAATCCACCCCCAAACAGCATCATTTTCAATTGTGTTTAAACTAGGGAGCCCAGATTCTCCTTTTAAATCCACCTTAAAGGGAGAATCTGGGGTCCCTGAATTCAAACAACATATTGAAAAAAATGATGCTATTACAAACTGGATTCTCCAGCCCCACCCTGAAACAGCATCCCTTTCTAATGTTAAAACTGGGGACCTCAGATTCCTCCCTTTAAATCCATGCCGAAGGGGTGGGATGTAACAACAACAACAACAACAACCTTTATTAGGCATTGAAAAAAAAAAAAAAAAAAAAAAAAAAAACAAGCCTTGGCAGGAAGGGAGTGGATTTAAAAAAGAGAATCTGGGGAAATTTAGGGGTGCCTATTGTCAGGGGTGCAATTATTAAGATAGCAGCACCAAAATTTCAGAGTATCTTCGTGAGATCCTACTGATGATACCACCCAGGTTTGGTGAAGTTTGGTTCAGGGGGTCAAAAGTTATGGATCCTTGAAGGTGTAGCCCCCATCTCCTATTAGCTCCCATTGGAAACAATGGGGGATGGGGGCACTCCTTTTGGGAGTCCATAACTTTGGACTCCCTAAACCAAAACTCACCAAACCTGGGTCATATTATCAGGAAATCTCCTAAAAAATCCCTGAAATTTTGGTGCTGCTAGCCTAAAATCTGCACCTCCTGCAGGCCAAAAATGGAAAAAACACTATAAAAACAAAATCCCCCACAAATGAACCTGCAATTTTTTCGCCCACCACAAGGTAGCGCCCTGGGCAGCTGCCCACTTTGCCCAATGGGAAGAACGCCTCTGCTATTAGTTCTCAAATAATTTTTCCATTATTAATCTCTTCTAGGTCACAGAGCAGAATACATGACCACAAGGTAAGATCTGAAAAACTTTTGCATATAGGAATCTTCAAATATAATAAAGCTTTCAAACTGGGAAATGCACACCTGAAATGTCAGGTAAATACAATGGGTTAGATACTGTCTTTAGTGCAAAAAGGGATCTTTCCTGTCTTCCTTTTATTTCTGAGGGTTGATAAACCCTCAGGAACTGTGTGGAGAGTGGATTGGGGGCTGCTGCTTGGCAGAATCTCACGGACACACTTGCATGAACTTACGTATCAGTGGAACAAAACAGATATTTGAACAAGAGCCAACCAGACCCTGGGCCCAGAGCCCCTGTGCTTCCCAGTCTGCCTGCAAATGAGCAGAATCCTGCTGTCTTTAATTTGCTGATTTATATTGCTGGTAGGTGTACTTGTGAATGTTTAAAATGCTGTTCAGTATTTTAAAACCAGCAGTTGAACCAAGAGTGGAACTTGACAGTTATGTTTTAAGTCCAATTTTTTTAAAGACATGGCTTTTAGAAAACAAATATAAGATACTTAAGACATTTATACTATGTAAAGATATACTGCTGTGTTTGCAGGATATTATACACATTTTTATATTATTATGAATCACATTTTTCCCTTTTTTACATTATTATGAATCAGTGCACTCAATGTACTTTTCATTAATTATTGCTTTGTAGAAGGTGCTCTATTATTTTGTGACTTGTATTTACTGTCTCTGTCTAATTTTCTCTATTTCTAAAAACTCTTATAGCCGAGGACGAAGGAACTCCCACACAAGACATCAGGTACCATCCTACTGATATGAAAGTACTTCACTGGTTTTGTATGGCCTTTTGTTTTCTCCTTATAATTAGATGTGTTTTCATTCACAAAGTGAGAACAGCATGTCACAGCTGCTGCTCATGTTCCATTTACAAGGACCCCCAGTGTGCAGAGCTTCCCCAAATTATGTTACTTTGTTCTTATAAGATCAGGGGATTTGACTAGTTTCTAAAGCACTAAAGTTGAAAATTTCTGGTCTCCATGCACTAAAGTTCAAATCTGAGCATAGGAACAAAGATTAGCAGGCAGTGGCTATGAAAAGGGAGAACGATTGCTTTTCCCCACTGCATCAACACAACACAGGGATTTCTCTTCAGAATTTCATGTGGAAGACTTAGTGCCGTGGTGGCGAACCTTTGGCACTCCAGATGTTATGGACTACAATTCCCATCAGCACCTGCCAGCATGGCCAATTGGGGCTGATGGGAATTGTAGTCCATAACATCTGGAGTGCCAAAGGTTCGCCACCACTGACTTAGTGGGAGCAGCCAAATGGAGAACTCTATCAGGGCCAAGCAATACACAACTGGTAGTTTGGTGCTTCTGACAGCTAATTATAAATTATTTATTTATTGATAATTTAAATTGAATAGACCGACTGCCCCCAAAGGGCTTTGGGTGGTGTACAACGTATTTAAAACCAATAATACACAGTTAAATAACATAGATCTTAAAATCAACATTTAAAATCTCAAAATACTGATTTAACATGGATAATTTAATAATCAGATAACACTGATCATACAGTACAGATCATACAGTACATGTCATGGGGGATGGTTGAGATGGTATTCTAGAGTGTATTCAACAGGAGTGACAACCTTTCTATGGCTGACCCCCCTCCCCACCACCAAAAACCCAGTGGAACAAAGCCATTTGCAGACCCTGCGGAACTCCCCAAGGCCCCAAAGGGCCCTAACAGAAAATGGTAGTGAGTTCCACCAGACGGGGGTCAGAGCACTGAAGGCGCTGGCTCAGGTGGAGGCCAGCCATATTATATAGGGGCCAGGGACCACCAGTAAATTGGCCTCTGCAGAGCACAGAGACCAGATAGGGACATAGAGGGAAAGACGGTCCCTAAGGTATGAGGGCCCCAGGCCATGGAGAGCCTTGAAGGTTAACACCAACACCTTGAAGGTGATCCGGTACTCCATTGGGAGCCAGTGCAGCCGGTGCAGCACAGGAGAGATATGGTCCCATATAGAGCTACCTGTGAGAAGCCACGCCGCTGCATGCTGGACCAACTTCAACCTCCAGATCAGCTGCAAGGGTAGGCCCCCGTAGAGCAAGTTGCAATAATCTAGCCTGGAGGTGACCGTAGCATGGATCACCGTGGCCAGATCTATCTGAGAAAGGTAAGGGGCCAGTCACCGCACTTGGCGTAGTTGAAAAAACACCACCTGGGTTGTACGGGCCACCTGGGTCTCCATGAATAGAGACGAATCCAGGTGGACCCCCAGGTTACGAACAGAGGAGGCCACTGGTAACGGGACCTCCTCAAGCAACGGCAATTAAAACCCCTCCCCCTCACCACCCTGACCCACCCACAGGACCTCAGTCTTAGCTGGATTTTGGCTTAACCTGCTTTGCTTCAACCACCCCAGAGGCCAGAGGCTGAAATCCACAAGACAGAACTGGCAGGAGGAGTTTCTGCTTAACTTTTGTCTCTTTCCTGCCACTTACCTGCCTCAAAGTGACTCTCCCCAGATGATTTCCCTATGGCAGGTAAGATAGGGGAGCATCTGTAAGAAAATTATTCTTAGAAATAATATTATTTCATTGAAAAGGGCCACTGAAACACCTACAACTGATTTTTTTGTTTGTAATTGTTTCCTGTAACCTGGTCAGCAATCCTAAATGGTGACTTTTGTGACATGTGCTGAAAATGTGAGAATGTTGGCAGGCAGAATCAAATAATTTGAGTACAAATTCATCAGTTGTGTGTCTGTTTTAAGTGCTGGATTTCTTAATGCCATCAGTAGTTCCCCTTTAGCCATTTTGCATCCTTCCCTGTCAGCAGTGAATGCAGTTTATATATTTTACATACATATGATATTTAATTTTGAGAGTTGTATGTTTATTTGCTTTGGAAAACTCATATATATCTTCCTTGAGTTGACTGATGGACGTGCTCTTCCGCAAGGGATGTGGTCCATTTTCTGGGTTAGATATGCCCACAGGAAAGGCACCTTTACTGATTGTCAGTTTGTGTCAAAACTTCATTGACTTCAAATCGTTATGGGTTTAATACTGCAAGGATATTGATCTTTAATTAGAACAGTTCACCCGGTAGGTGTGATTTAGAACTCTCTTAGTAGCAGTAGAAAATTCTTGGTAATTTTTTTTCCTCCCCCTCCCCAGGATTCTGGAAAAGTAATTCCTCTCATAGTAGAAAGCTGTATTCGGTTTATCAATCTGTATGGTGAGTTTAGTTCCAAAATAACATTTAACACAATCCTAGTTATTTTCATTAAGATTGTTCATAACTTATAATTATTCTTATATCAATTATTTTTCTCCATTTAAGACAGTCTTAGCGTCTAATTTATGTCTGTCCTTATTCCTTTGGGGGGGTTTTAGGTCTTCAGCATCAGGGCATTTTCAGAGTATCTGGCTCCCAGGTGGAAGTCAATGATATTAAAAATTCATTTGAGAGAGGTAATTATATTTTCTTTCAAACATATTTATATTTAATTACATTTTTTCCATATTAGTATACTGATATCCTAACATTCTAACATTTTTAATAGATAGAAGCACTTTATGTTCTTGGAAACTTAATCAAATCATCATATAGCTGTGTCTTAATACGAGGACATCTCTTTGGGAGGCCAATTGGACAGTTCTGTAGAGAACTAAAAGTAAAGGAAGAAGGAAAATATTTTGTGTACTTATCCTTATGCTGACAGCATCAACCACCTGTCATTCTGACATGATTGACATGCGATTCCCTAATCATGGGTGCCTGAAGCTTACATCATTTAGATGCATCAGAAGCCAGTTGAGGCCATGATGTAGAGATTCCCATTGGGCTGTGTTACGCAACACTTTTTTCAATATGATGGTAGCACGCAGTGGCTTTCCAGTAGAGTTGCCACCTGTGGGTTAGGAAACCTGGAGATTTTGGGGGTGGAGCCTGAGAACAGCAGAAGTTGGGGAGAGGAAGGATTTCAGTGGGGTAAAATGCCATAGAGTCCATCTTCTAAAGTGGTGATTTTCTCCACATGAACTGATCTCTGTCACCGGGAGGTTGGCAACCCTTCTTTCCACTCTTGAGTGAAATATGATCCTATTCAGATATCTTATTCTAATATATACAGCACAATACATTCCTCCCAGGACTTTAAACTACTAGCTTTACAGGGAATTCTGTGGAAAGATGACTTAATTTAGCCCTCTGTTTCTTGTCTATTTTCTGAGACGGTATAATCAATGGGTCAATAGTATGACACGTTTTTCAAATGTTTAAATCACTTCCTATTTACTGGAGGCTCTTGTACATATCATCTAGAATTAAGGAAACTTACCACAATAAAATATTGAATAAGGACTGGTAGGAATGAAACATTTTTCTCCTGGCCATTATACCTTTGTGCAGGACAACATGTCTTTCATTCCAGGCTGAGGCTTATGTCATGGTCAGGGAGGAAAAGTAAAGGGAAAACGGCTCTTGGAGTCTAGCTTAGGTCCTCCATCTGCCCTGCTGTCCAGTTCAGCAGAAGTGCACAATGGCACCCAGGGTTTACACCAGGCACTGCATTCCCCCACCACAGCTGCACCCCCAACCCCTAAGTTCCAACTGGTGCACAGCTGAGCACCCATCAAGTGGGGCTCACCCCACCCAAAAGCTCCATCTGGGGTGTGGGAGCAGGGTCAGCCAGGCTCATCCTTGGCTCCATGTGGAGATCTGGAGTGAGGCCATCCTGCTCGCCCACCCCCTGATCCCCACCTGGAGGTCAGGAACAGCAAGGACTTGTTTGAGCAAAACTGAGGCCAGGCTTGGATCAAGTTGTAAGCTGCAGGCTCCAGCCTATAAACTCCAGTCTGCCACTTATAGCTCAATCCAAACTTGACTGAGGCCAGGCTCAGTCTGAGCATGGGTGCTGTTGATTGACAGCTATGCCACTGTTGGCTCTGCCCCCAAGCTTCACCAGGCCAGAGGTGGAGCTTGGAGCTGGAGCCAACAATATAAAGCCAGAGGCTCGATAGCACCTGTGCTAAGGCCAGGCTCAAATGGACCCCTACTGCTCCTGACCTTCAGGTGGGGATAAGGGGCAAGATAAGTAGACTGGCCCTATTCCTGACCTCTACATAGAGATGGGGGACAGGATATACCCAGCTGGTCCCACTCCTGATCTTTGCATGGATATTGGGTATGGGACAAGCCCCACTCGCTGGCATTCAACTGTACCATTACCTGAATGCCCCAGAGTTCTGGCTGGGACACAGTTGCAAGGGGAAGTGCTGCCTTGCTGTGTGCCCCTAGGATGTGGCATCTGGGCTCCACTACCACCCCATGCCCCCTGGCTATGCCACTTCTTAATTGAACCTCCATTGTAGTAGATTATTTTGCATATTAGTTGTGTTTATAATAAACATTTATTGGAAACCTACTTATCATTACGTTTTAACTGTTATATTAGAACAGCTAGAAACTTCCATAGTAACTTTTATCAGTCCAGCTCTATAAAGAGTTACTCCAATCTTAGTCAATCTAAACATACAAGGTATTCCTGCGCTCTCCAGGTCCTAAAACTTTCACTGCTAGGATTGTAGGCGCATCTAATTCTCACACCACTTCTTCCCTATCCACCTGCCTTTATTATGGCAATATGCATACAACTCAGTTCTCCTCCCATGAGGTCTCACATACTCATCTTTGCCACCTTGGCTCCTAGATACATGTCTCCATTTACAGTATGAGTTAATACTATATGCAGCTGCAAGGATTAATTATGCTTGACTACTCCGTTTCAGGATAAACTCTAATTGGCCAAAGGTCTGTTCCCACTAAGATTTTTTAAATAGTTTGCACCCTCCCTCATGCGAGAGCTTCACACCCATTTTTAGAAAGAAATAATAAATTAGAGAATACATGTCAAGAATTTAGTTCATCGCTGCAGATTATTCTTTTAAATCTCTGTCTCTTCCTCACCCTGATTCCTGCCCTCTTCCCCTTCAGTTCCTTTCTTTCTAGCTGCTGTTAGCAGTTCTTTCCTGACCCTGCCTAGAAAGTGTCTCAGTGTTCTGGTTGCTCTCCCTTCCCAAGGTCTGAAAGGAACAACACAAAAAGCCTGTGCTGTTCTTGGTAGTGTGGGACACACTCACCTAACACTCAGTCTCTTGTCTGCTTCTGGTAATTGCTGTTTACCTCAGGCAAGTAAGTAAATGAAAAATTGTACCCCTGTTTTTAATTTGAATAGTTTCATCTCAAACATTGTAAAGTGTTTTGGAATCCCTATTTCAGCTGATGCATTTCAAGAGACATGCCAAACTAGAAAAGATCCATGATCAAATTTCCACTTTGTCTTTGTTTGAAAGCAGCCAGAGGAGTGAATGATACTAGGATGGTTAATACTTTTCCCTAAGCCATTTTCCTTTATCTAAATTTCTCCTCATCTCCATAGGCACTGGAGGTTGGTTCTTTTTTTTTTTTGTGGGGCAAAACGTCTTCAGGTTGTATTGCACAAACGACTCATGAGGAAAGAATTGGGACACCTCCCCCAACCAAATTCATCATGCACAAACACACAGCCCAGTGATTGCTTTTACATTCTTTTTATAAAATAATCATGGGTATCTTTTAATCTCTATTGGTTAGCCCTAACTCTGCAAAGATCTGATGATTTGTTGAAGTTATTAAACTAGTATCACCTGCAACCATTTAAGTTTAGATTTTCTTTTATTTATCAATTTACTATACTCTGACCCACCGAAAGATAAAAGAAAATTTGTATATTCATCTGCCACTAACTGGACCTTCTTTGCTGTAGAATGCTCCACTTGGTCCTATGCTCTGTTCCACTAAATTTGGCACTGTGATCTTAGCAGAGCATTCTGCAGCAAAGGTCCAGTTAGTGGCAGATGAATATATACATTTCCTTTTATCTTTTGATGAGACAGAGTGTAGCTAAGAGTGTTGTCCTACCACCCATGTCTTTTTAAGCACACACAATTAATCTTTAAACTCATGAAATTCCCTACTGAGGTTTGGCATTTGGTATCTAATCTTTGTAATTGAAATACACTGAAGCGCAAATATTCTTAAAATCTCTTTTAATTACTATTTTAGCTCAAAGGAGGACATACAGCTTGAAGAAATTTCTATTTGTTTTAGGATGTGCCTTGAGTGAAAATGTCTGTCAAGGTTTACTAAACTATTTCAGAAGGACTACCTTTAAATGTCTGTCCCAATATATTGCTTCTGAACTTGTTACTTAAGGCTTTGATAGAATTTATAATAAAAGGAAAGGAGTATTTTAGTCATCTTCATTCATTTTAATCACAGATGGGACTTACGAAACCAGTCATTATTTATTTACCACTGCTCAGACTCCTATGTAGCAAAATGCTGTTCTGCTTGAAAGCTTCTGAGTGTTTAACTTGATTTATTTTTGCAGGTGAAAATCCTTTGGCAGATGACCAAAGTAACCATGACATTAACTCAGTTGCTGGAGTACTGAAGTTGTATTTCCGGGGACTGGAGAACCCTGTCTTTCCTAAGGAAAGATTTAATGATCTTATTTCTTGCATCCGTAAGTTACATTTGTTCTTACAGTTTCTCAAACTCCATTTTGATAAATGTAGTATCTGCCCCCTAAAAGCAGATAATCTCAGATTTTCTTAAGATGATTAACAAAGTGGTGTAGTGGCTAAGAGCAGGTGCACTCTAAACTAGAGGAACGGGGTTTGATTCCCAGCTCTGCCGCTTGAGTTGTGGAGGCTTATCTGGGGAATTCAGATTAGCCTGTGCACTCCCACACACGCCAGCTGGGGGACCTTGAGCTAGTCACAGCTTTTCGGAGCTCTCTCAGCCCCACCCACATCACAGGGTGTTTGTTGTGAGCGGGGGAAAGGTAAGGAGATTGTAAGCCCCTTTGAGTCTCCTATAGGAGAGAAAGGGGGGATATAAATCCAAACTCCTCCTCCGCCTCCTCCTCCTCCTCCTCCTCCTCCTCCTCCTCCTCTTCTTCTTCTTCTTCTTCTTCTTCTTCTTCTTCTTCTTCTTCTTCTTCTTCTTCTTCTTCTTACATATACATATATATATATGGATATCCAGTAACCCTCAGACAAGTTGCTAGGTCCCTTCATTGCTCCATAGATCAATTTATATAATTATATATATTTATATAACTCTGTTTGCCTGTGCAGTATATTTTGTAGTATATTTATCCTCCATCTTCTTCTTAATAAGAAAAAGTGTTGTATTCAAATATACTACTTAGAGTAATTCACATAATTGAATTATTTTTATTTTAATACAACTAAACAATGCATTAACATCATGTGTCAAAACAGTCTTACGAAGTCCTATGTTTTCCTAGATATGTTTTCTTTCCATTCTTAAAATAAAGGGCCAGACATGGCATTTTCAAGACCGGTAGGGTTTGAGCCAGCGTGATGTAATGGTTAAGAACCAGGTTCAATTCACCACTCCTCCACTCCGCCTGCAAGGTGACTGAGTGAGTCACAGTTCTCTCAGAATTCTCTCAGCCAATGCAGAGGTAAACAATGCCAAAACACCTCCAAACATCTCTTCCCTTGAAAATCCTACAGGGTTGCCATAAGTCAGCTGTGACTTGATGGCAAAATCACATAGGATTCAAGTAGGATTGATTCGGATTCAAATTATTGTCCACTTTGAGCAAACACACTTATTGTTGTTATTATTATTATTTATTTATTTATTTAACTTAATATAACGCCCCATCCTGAAGGGGCTCTGGGCGGTGTACAACATAAAAACATCATACATAAAACATCATAATATACTAGCTAGACTAGAGGAGCGAATCAAAATTATAATTAATATCTACGCTCCATCACTATAAAATCCCATTTAAAACAGCAGTTATTTCCATGAGGCATGGGGGGGGGATTTTCAGCCGCCGGAGTGAGAGGGGGCTATATTGGCACCAACCCCCTCCGTCCGCGACCTGGGGGTCCACCTAGATTCGTCTCTTTCAATGGAGACCCAGGTGGCCCATATTACCCAGGTCGCGTTTTACCATCTTCGCCAGGCCCGGTGGCTGGCCCCCTTCCTCTCCCAAACCGACTTGGCCACAGTGGTCCATGCAACGGTCACCTTCAGGCTAGATTATTGCAACTCGCTCTACGCGGGCCTTCCCTTGCGCCTGATTCGGAGATTGAAAATGGTCCAGAACGCAGCGGCTCGTGTGCTTGCAGGGGGTGCCATAAGAGAACACATTACAGCTGTACTTCGCCGCTTGCACTGGTTACCCATTGAATACCGAATCATTTTCAAGGTGTTGGTGCTAACCTTTAAGGCCTTGCGTGGCTTGGGACCTCCGTACCTGCGGGACCGGCTTACCCCATATGTCCCAAATCGGTCTCTGCGATCAGCAGAGGCCAACTTGCTGGTGATCCCTGGCCCCTCCATGATACGGCTAGCCTCTACCCGGGCCAGAACCTTCACAGCTCTGGCCCCCGCCTGGTGGAACGCTCTTCCATCAACTGTCCGGGCCCTGCGGGACCTTGCTGAGTTCCGCAGGGCCTGTAAGACCGAACTGTTCCACCAGGCCTTTGGGGAGTCTAGCCGTTGATAGGGGGCCCACCTTTTCTCCTTCCTCCTCTGCTGCAATAACATCATGTGGCCCTACCGCCCTTCCCTTCCGATGTATGGTTTTAGAGGGAATTGATAGTAGGCGCCATCTTAGTTGATAGTTGATATTAATATTAATATTATATTAAATTATAAGTTGTATTTTAATGGGGTAGGGTTTATTTTTATTAGAGCCATCGTAACTTATGTATATTTATTGTATTTTAATCTGATTGTGCTCTATTTACATATTGTACACTGCCCTGAGCCCTTCGGGGGAGGGTGGTTTATAAACCCAATAAATAATAATAATAATAATAATAATAATAATAATAATAATAATAATAATTAGTACAGGCACCCCACGAAACCCTTACTTAAAACCTAAAACCCTCCCAGAGGAGAGGGGGGGAAGACAATGGGTCCCAATGATGTTAAGGACCCCTATATAGCAGAAAAGGAAGGAATAAAGGGGGCACACTCAGCGGCTGGTCTCTCCAAAGGCCTGGTGGAACAACTCAGTTTTACAGGCCCTGCGGAAATCGCCGAGATCCCGCAGGGCCCAGGCAGCTGGAGGAAGAGTGTTCCACCAGGCTGGGGCCAGAGCCGTAAAGGCCCTGGCCCGAGTGGAGGCCAGCCACATCATTGAGGGGCCGGGGACCTCCAGTAGATTGGCCTCTGCTAAACGTAGAGGCCGAATTGGGACATATGGGGTAATGTGGTCCTGAAGGTACGAGGGTCCCAGGCCGGGTAAGGCCTTAAAGGTCAACACCCACACCTTGAAGATGATTTGGAACTCAACTGGTAGCCAATGCAGGTGGCGCAGCACAGGCTGAACATGATCTCGGAAGGCGCCCCCTGTGAGCAAGCGAGCCGCCGCATGCTG